>NC_060159.1:20174098-20202989 GCF_021292245.1 Micropterus dolomieu
AAAAAAAAAAAAAAACAACCAACCCCCCCCCCCCCCCCCCCCCCATGTCTATGTGATGAACTTTATCATTTTTGAATGCGTTTCCTGTCAAATCACACGCTTTTATTTTGTAGTTTTTGCGTGTATTTCCTGTCGTGAGCGGCCTGACAGTGGAGTTCTGCAGTTGGACCCTCTTGGATTATCGGCGTGTGGAAGTAGCCAATAGAACAAGCGGGCCACCACACTGCAGCCTCTCCCCTCCTCTCTCAGCAGAGCTCCCACTGCACACACAGGTGAAGTGGAGCTAGCGGAGTGTAGATTACACAAGTTGACCATAACTACGCCCGTAACTGGAAGTAATTGCAGCAAAACCAGCTATAGTAAAAGGTTGATACTGAATCAGTACAACAAGCAGGGACGTGCACCAAGCGATATTTTAACCTGCTCTGTCTCATCCACCGCAGCTATCTTTTGGTTTTACAGAAGCACATGTGCTAGTTCGGCTAATAGCTAGTCATGAACAAGCTAAATCTCTCTGTCTGTAACCTGTTTAGCTAAGATGGTACATACCTTAAAATTTAGCAAATCCTTGTAAACCCAGCTGCTTGTTAAGAGAAACCAGCTCCTCTCTACAGCAGCAGCAGAGGGAGTAGGGGACTGAAACTTATATATTTAGTAATATTAAATATTAAATTTGATTACTGTTCTGAATTTATTATTTTTTAAATAACATATTTCCATCCATCCATCCTCAACCGCTTATCCTGCGTACAGGGTTGCGGGGATAACATTTTTAAAAGGTAATTATTTAGTAATGAAAAACCAATAAGAGCATAGATAAAGAACAGAACCAATAACTAGTATCAATAAAATCCTAACAATATAACATAAATACAATATAAATGGCAGCACGTAATGACAAAGTTTATGATAATTTATCTCTTATAGTTAATGTCCATCTCTAGGATGGATCTCTAATTCATTTAATTTACTATTGACAATTGACAATGACAATTAACTTTAATCTTGTTTCAACAAAGTTTTGTGTTGGAGTTTGTGTTACTCAGAATTTTGACACCAAGATTAAATTTTTTACAGCAAATGTATATCGGTTCCACATATCTGTCAACAGTCTAAATGGTTACTAATAATCGGTATCGACCTGGAAAAAAACATATCGGTCGATCCCTAGTGACAGGGTGTTGTGGTAGGGCAGAGGAAGCCGTAAACAACTCTCTCTGATTTTTTCCTATAAAATATAGTCTGATGCAGAAAGTCCATCTGTTTCGCAACCAACAGCTGTTCATCAACTGAGCTCTCTAATCTATTCTATTCTGTCACATTTCCTTTTGGTACTTTTTGCTTTATTGTAATGCGACTGGATACTGATTTAGTTCCCAGTTGATGCTTACTTTCCATAAGGGAAAAATGTTTTCTGATGCAAAAACAAAAACTGACAATGTTTTGTGTGTTTTTCAGACCACACCTGTGTGCTTTAATGGGAAAACCAGGTTTTCGGTGTTTTTTTTCTGATTTACATACTGATTCAGAAAAGAGCAGTGCACTGACCAGCAAATGTTTTTCTCATCGCCCTTTTTCCTAGTCCTTCTCTGCCGATGTGTGGGTGCGCATGTGTGTGTGTGTGTCTGTGTATTTGCTGAGGCAGCAGGTCTGTGTACGAGTGGCCAGCTCACAGCCCTAGCTGGTGATGCATGAATGAATCAGAGCTCCAATAATGAGCGGAATCAGCCTTTAACATGGTAATGTGTCATTTAGGGCCTATCCATTTAGCTAACGACTTGCTTCCTTTTGAAACCTATTAGCAGTAATGGTAAATAGCAGCTCCCCTTTCAACTTACAGCTGATATATTCCTGTTCTCTTCCCTGTTTGTCTTCTTCTCTTCTCTCCTCCTTGTTTTCTCTTCCTATATTTTTTATTTTTCTATGTCCTCTCCTTTTTTTTCAAGTGTTTCCCACATATAGACTTTACTTGGGCGGGCTGCCCTGGTATATTAACGGCTGCCAAAGTGTATTTGGCGACTCATTTTAGCATTCTGCAGAGAAATACAGAGAGAGATGTTATGTGGTATAATATTATAAGACTCGGATATTTTACAAGCTCAGACCAGGTAAAGCAATGGTGGACACACCAGTGCAGATGTCAGGTTTTGCTTAAAAAATGACTAAAATGATCATTTGATAATCAAAATAGTTGCCAATTCATTTTCTGTATTGATTGCCTAGTCGACGAATCATAGAATTTCCTTTTTCAGATCCATTCACATCCCTCCTCTTGTTTTGCCTTCAAGTTTCTGTTCTTCTCTTTTGCTTTTGGTTTGTCCATTGGGATTTTATTTCTGTTCTCTCCTCTCTTTGATATGTCTTCCTCTCTCCTTTTTTTTATCCTAATCTCTCTTTTTTGTTTCCCATGCTCCCATGTTCTTCTATTTTTTTGCCTTTCTTCTCTCATTTCCCTACCTACCTACATCCTATCCTCTCCTCTCTCTCCTCTCCTGCCCATAGGGGCTCATTCATAAGATCTACCCATTACCCACCCAGCTATTAGGTTTGCTAACAGTGAGATCCATTGGGTGAAAATCAATGTCTATCCAGGGAGTAGTTTGTCTGTTACGGCACTGTAATGAATGCTATATACTTCAACACACACAGCTCTCGCAATTTCTTTCACACACACACACAAATACAGGTGCAGACTGAGCGTTTGAACATTAGTGTAACGGATAGTCAACCATGCATCTGAACTTCAGTGGAAACAAACAACATGCCGCAACATGAATGAGCATTGCAATCAATGCTATACTGCGTTCACTCATCCACACTTTTCCTGTGTTTTCACCTTATTTTTCTTATCACTCTCAAAAAGTTTTATTGCCTTCTGCATTTCAATGTCATTCTGTCTTTACAATCTCTTGTGAACACACTCACTGAAACAGATCTAAAGAGCCTGAATCTTCCAAATCCAAACTCCAATATTTCCAATATCATTAAGCATAAAAGCTTTGTAGTAGACACACACACTTGTAAATTAAGCTCTCACACACACTGTAATGGATTCTATATTGTTAACGGTAGCCCAGGGCCAGCTAATAGAAGATGTGTAGTCATCAGTGCTGGCCTAAAACGATGAGTCAGCAACCTGTAGTTCAGCTCTGTCAAAATCCATAGCCATCATTTAATGCTGTGTGTGAGAATCCTCCTCACTCTGGGTGAACTCATTTTCATTTCAAGTTGTATTCCCTTTTATTCGCTTTTGTGCGGTGCATGGTTATGTCTGATTACAAAGACAAGTTCACTTATTAAAAATGTTACATATCGGAAATACTAGCTACCCCCCAAGAAATGAACTAAAAGTCCATTCAACTTTTAACAAAAGATATAGAGACAAAATATGTTTTGTGTCAAATATTTTTATTGTGAAGAGTTGTATCATTATTAGGGATGTCACGAGAGCCAATACATCAGGAACAAGTCAATGCCAAAATTCTGAAAACATGTCATCATCCATCACTTGATGGATGGCGACAAGTGCAGCTACAACGACAACTCCGTCTAGCTCTGTGTCAAAGCTTCAACTTCTCCTAGTTTTGGGACACGTTGGAGAGCTAATTTAGACAGACGTTTTACAGTTTTGATCAACTCAAAAATTACCAGCGATGCAGTTGAGACCACAAAGAACTGAGTGTCGTCCCTACAATTTGCTTGTTGCTATAGTTGGAGTTAGGGACCATCTTAAAAGTGCAATACAATCCATTTCAGTCATCACTAACTTTTTTGTTTTTCAACATGGAAATCTCAAACCACTGCCAATATAGATAGTGACCACCCTTAAACATTTCAGACCTGAGTTTGTAAACAAAAAGGTAAGAAAAGTAATTAATTAATCAGTTATGCACATTGCAAGGTTGTAATGTCAATACCTTGTTCATTTAAGAATGTATCGACATCAAATCACCTCTCATCTATCCTGGACATCCTCTCACAACTTTCACAGCTGATAGTTGTTTTTTTGTAATCTTCAAATGTTTTTTTTATTAAAGGAGTGTATGTTGAAGTACATGGGATTTATTGTTTATTATTTATTGTTTTTTTACTTAATGTCTGGTATCGTGACATCCCTAATTGTCATCATACATGGTATCCAGATAAACATGCTTCATTCGTCTTTTTTAAAAGCAAACAAACATACATCAGGGATCTAAACATCACAGTATACAATATCCATGAAGCGCACAACTTGTCGATTATTAGCAAAGAAATAGAATAAGTCACATCACAGGTTACAAAGTGAACAACCGAACAAGAACAGAATGGCTTTCTATAGCAGCTCTTTGTCTGCCTCTATTTAGAGGATATTGTACAGTGGGTAGAAACATTGAATAGACCTTTTTCAATACAGGTGTTTAGATTTTGAATTGTTTTGATTAATATTATTAATTGATATGTTCCAATAATTGCTGAAAGGGAACAAAAAAGCCATGTCAATAGTAATTATATTTAATTGGTAAGTGAATGTTCCTCAGAAACTTTTTGTAAACACAGAGACCGTTTTCTTGGATGGTGCACTGGGTGTCCTCCCCGAGAAGATTTTGAGCATTAAAGACTTAATTTCCTGCATTCTGTTAAAAAGAATTCTGCACCAATTTATGGTGGAAATGTTTTTATTTATATAAAGGTATACACAACATTCAGGTGGAAGGTGACAATTCAAAATATAAAAATATATCAGAATATAATGCAGTAAGGCTCTCGGTTATTCTTTATTGCTTTATAATATGTTTATCCTATACATCAACTTACTTAATATCATCCCTGCTGAGTCAACACACATGATTAAGTCTTCCCTCCTTCTTTGTGACTGTTATTTGGGGAATTAACCTCTTTAAATGTGATTGTGGCACCTTTTCCTCAATGATAAATTAATTCATTTTAATTCAGTTATTAACTCCTGGACTTTAATAGGCTAGCTCCTCTTTTTTAAACATGTTTTTCATGTATTTAAACGGGATAGAACGGTAAACGGTTGACAGGTAGCCTAAGCAACACTGTGATCAATTAGAGATCGCACCACAAATCCACACGTTAACTGCAGTAGCTCAGATAAAGTGCAGCTTACAGTCACAAACAGAGCTAGATAGCGCCTCAGTTTTTAACGTTACATTTTTTAATTGAAGCTCTACATGTCACGTTACCGCTTGGGCACAAACTCAATGCGATTCACAGCGCGAGGTGGGTCTACTTGATTAATGTCATGGCACTCGCTTGTGAATGTGTAAACATGTCATTAGAAAGGCGTTCACGGTGTATTCCTCAGAGAAATTAATGTTTTAAGAGAAAGGCGGTTATCCACGGTAATATCACAAAAGAGAGCGTCCATTTTCCAGACTTTACAGTTTACAAAGTAAACGCCATGTGGCTGAAATTTTACAGATGATACTCTGATTTCCTATACCCATGAAAGCAGCACGGAGCTGTGCTACAAGACGTAAGTTTTAATGTTGCAGACCACAGTTTTTTGCAAGTAGTACAAACTCGTATTGCTGTGAATCTTTGGCGTAAACTCACCTTAAAACTTTCACCTCAACAAATGCCCCCCAAAAGCAGCTCAGCACCCTCCTTTTCAAAATATTGCTTCCAGCGCCCCCCTATCATCTTCTGAACACCCCCTGGGGGGCAGTACCGCCTCTGTTGAACACTACTGTAGCTAATCCTGACTCCTGACCTTGCTGTGAGAGGGCAAAAGAGCTGGGAATGTGCTTTTGGGAATCAATATGGTTTCATGGTGTTACTGTTGTAGAAATAAATATCTGTGCCAAAACATTGTGTGGACAAGCAGATTGAAGGTTCCAGTGTCCCATTCATGGCTGCATTTGTAAGGAATTTGTTTGGATCGAATAGTTGCAAATCAAAACACCTTTTGATTTAGTAAAAAAAAAAAAAAATTGTTAATTCATAGCATTAATATATTAAAATATGTTTTGATGTTAGAATGGCCAATACTAGCCCCTTACAAGTTTAGTTTTTTTTAGATGTTTTTAATTGTGGAAATAAGACCAGTAAAGGTTAATTAAAGACATAACCTAAAATACTCTGGATCCCATTGGGTCACACTTCTTTCTGTCAGTAGTTTCAGTTACAAATTTTGTAAACACACCAGGTTTACACATCTGTTTTGCATTTTTGTTGACCTGTAATGATGTTGTCCATGTCGACTTTCAGATTGTTGGCTGTCTGCTATCAGATCTTAATGGCAACTAACAGAGAGACTAATGGCAGTAACTATAGCTTCCATCAGTCTCTCTGTTGGCTCGCTACTGTAGCCATGTTCTCTTCAGTACTGTGAAGAAGTAGCTCCCCAGAGAAGACAACTGAGATTAATTCTGTGTGCGTGTATGGTGAATATTACTCATGACAACTGGCTGATCCTTTTGTACATACTTTGTTGATTGTTCCCCACGGGCCCGCCCACTCAGCTCTTTAGCCAATTGTATGTGTCTCCCAGTGTCATTCATAAGTCAACTGAATGGAGAAAAGAGGAGAGGAGAAGGATGAGGCCATGAGACGAGGGATGATCTGGAAAATCAGAAGAGAATAGGAAGAGTAAAGGAACAAGAGAGGTGCACAGACAGAGATGAGCAACATTAACGTTGTGGCGTGTGTGTTCTGTTTCGATTTCCGTGGTAACCGTTTCTTCCTGGAAGCTCATGCACGTCCATCTGGATTTCCAATTACCCACAATCCCTTGTGATCCCACCAGCCGCGTCTAGAGAATGATGTTATTTCCTGACCTGACAAATACAAAACACACTCAAGATAGGCCTGCACTCTCCCAATATACATCTCCATAAACACATGTAGGATTTATTCTTGACCTTGGAAATGTCAGTTGACATAAAAAATCTCACCTCAAGGTCTATTAAGTAGCTCTTCTGGAGCTTTCAGTCATATCACAAATCATAACATAAATTTGAAAAGGTAATTTGTAGTGAGACACACATAATGCCATCAAACATGATTTCATATAGATTTTCAAAGTATGTATTACGTTACTCACTTTATGTATCCCGACAGTACTAGTTTAGTGTGATAGACTGTTAGATGAACATTTCTATCCTTTTTTAAAATGGAAAATTCTGTCTTTCTTTATTAGGATCCCCACTAGCACCTGAATAAGCCTTGGCTGTTCTTCTGGGGTCCATTCAATTGCATGGTTATAATAAAACATCGACTGTTATATACCTGTTACATTTTCTCCCAAACTGCACCAGGTTATAGGACCTTCTCTCACATAAACAAATCTCAAAATACCAAAGTGCTGCAGGTTAGGCTACTGGACAGAGCTTCTTTAGTACAAATAAAATCAAACTGAAAATCATTTTTCATTCCCACAGAATGACAGTAGTAATGACACACACACACACACACACACACCACCAACACCTCTACTGTCTCTTATTGTGCACACACCAGCTTGCCCCGCCTCTTTCTGTTTCTCTCTCTCTCTGTATCTGTCTGCTCTGTTGACTTTCTTCATCAGGATTATGTTTTATGAAGTCGCGCAAAAAACACAATTAGTGTTTTGTATTTTTCTCCCGCGAGTTCAGTTATTACAACAGCAGGTGAGCTGTAGTCTATCTAAACAATTGACACCAATGCAGTACTGAATGACTGTGATACTGGTGTGTTCACACATACAACGTGAAGCATCATGTTGTAATGTGAAGCATCACGTTGTATGTGCTTCTAAAATATCTGTGAAATGCTAAAATGGATCAACAAATATTGCCCACTTTGGCGACCTGTTAACATACCTGGGCAGTCCACCCAAATAAAGTCTATGTGTGGGGTAACACAGCTTATTTTGGCATTACAGGTATTATAAATACCTGCAAGCTTTGTGTCTTTCCATGCTGATGACATGTTTTAGCGTTTTCATGTGTGTTTAGCTGTGACAATAGTCATAGTATATAGGGTTTATAGGGTTCCTCATAGTATGAGGGGAACCAGCATGTCTGTAAATTTGGCCAGTACAGAACCTGATATGTGAGACTGATGAACCCACATCACAAGTCATGGCAGATCAGGCTGAAAACTAGCCGATTCCAGTCATTGGCCGATCAATTGGTGCATCTCTGATAATATTCCCATTTCGCTCTTGAAAATCTGACATAAACATTTTGTTCACATATTAACACACATACGTGAAGTCTGGTCACTACATGGTATATTATAGATGTTTTACAACCTTAAGTAGTTTCAATCAATCATCATATTAAAAGTAGCTTTTCCTTTGGCTATTATGATAATAGTGATCATCATCTTCAATTGTGTTTGAAGCTTTGTGCATACACATAAATGTTAAACTGCTACTACATAATACATTATGTAAAATTAAGCTAATCATCCAGATTGTCATTTTGTCCTTTTTCATTAGTGAGTCCCATTTTCAGTAAGCCTACAATTCATGTCTTTTTTCCTTGTTTCATTAGTGAGTCCCATGTTCAGTTAGCATGGCCAAGTTTCTTTGACCAGTTGGCAGCAGTTTGGAGAGAAAATATCCAACAGGCATTTCTATTCTCAAGTCTATCTATAGGCAGACTTTCTATTACCTACCCCATCTGGAAGTCCATTTTTTTTCCAATGCACACACTGTGAATTGCCTTTAAATCATGTCCATTAATGGGACTATATGTAAGTTTTTCAGTGAAATTAAGAAAATTTTCATTGCCTTATTTTCAATGGGCTCAAAACTCACTTAGAGATGAAGCACACGCCTGTTTTCTCCGTTGCTTGCATCAGCCACTATTCTGCTTTTAATGTCCGGGTCGGATTCAGCCCTGTGCGTGCTCCCGAGCCTCTCTCGTACTACAGCGACAACACGGCAGCTAACGACATGCAGTCCACTAACACCATAAATCAACCGGCTCACAGCAAAACACAGGCTCCCAGAGAGGATAGAAAACAACAATAAAGGTTTATGTGCTGAAGCAAACAGATTCAGATGACGTCGAGTAAGAACAAAGTGATCATTAGTAAAGCTGGAGAAACACAGTGAAAGTCACGTTAGCTCGCAGGCTAACGGCGGGCAGTTGCTAATGTTATCCGGTGCAAAGTTATATAACGTTAGCTTTCCATATTGCTTCACCAACTATCGCGACCCGTGTTACTATCCTGTGTGCCACTGTTGATTTGTAACATTCAGTTTATGTTTATTGTGGTTTTTATATACAGTCTATGGGTTTTACCACTAACGTTACTCAGGTATACCACTTCTCCACCTCAGTCGCTGTAACTAACGTGACCCACATAACATAAAACACTGCAACAAAACGGCCACAACATCCCAAAGTGCCATCCACTATCAGTAGTTACAGTAAAGTCACTTACTGCGGTCTAACTGTTATAAAGTGTGACACAATCTCTTTATAATATCCATTCCAGCTCAGTAACAGTTTCATTATCATCCAATACACGTAGGTGTGCTGACATTGCTGAACCTCCGGTGACAGATTCACCGATTGTAAAGATGTTTAACGTTACTGAAAAGCAGCAGGCGAGCTAACGCTGTAGCACGTCGGCTAAATGCAGTAAATGTACCGTGATCATGTAACGAGCATCGATTAGTTCAACCTACAGTTGATAAAACGTTGCAGTGGGAGTTTACCTGCGTTTCCAGCTCTGTCTGTTCTCCCTGTCTGTCTATAGCCGCTGTCACTCTGCCTTTTTTCAGGAGTATTGTGCCGATATGCGGCTCGCTGTGCTGAATGAAAGATACGGCGCCGGTGTTGATCTGACTCTGAGACGGGAACGTTGAAGTAACAGAGCCTGAACATGTCTGGAGGAAAGCCACAGCCTGCATGCTGGTGTTCCTGCGTTTATTGTGGTATTTCTGTATGAAAGTGGTTGTGTTTCGGATTATGCTCGCTCATGAGTTCAAGCGAGCACGCGTACGAGCACACACCTGGTTGCAATCTTAGAACCGCACCGCTAGTGGCCGCTGGAAACTCCATAATGCGCCTTTAAAGTGAATCGCCACTATAGGTATACAGTAATTTCTGTAAATACCACTTGTGTGACCTCTGTCACAAAAACACTACTCCCATACATTGGGAAATGTAGCTTCTGTGAGGTAGAGTTGTGTCATTTTTTGGCTTTACTTGAACATAAAGGTCACATACATGCTATAAAAGTCTGAGCAGTTACTGAACCCTGACTTAATCTCCAGGGAAACCTTTGAACATAAAGCGAGAACAGTCAGCAGTGTGAGGAGGAACAATTGCTGAGATAGAGATAAATGTCTACACTGATTTTCCCAAGTTGTTTGCTCTTCTGTTTCATATCGTTGTGGGTTTGTGAGCAGGATGTAGTAGCTGTAGCCATGAAAAGATTAGATCCTTTACCAGTGATAAATCTCTTTGGGGCCATAGGTCAAGTTGCTCTCTCCTGTAAATCTACTCACTGGCATGTTTTCATTACCAACACCAACATATCCCCGATATCCCCTAGACAGAGTGTGTGTGTGTCTGTGTGTATATGCTTGTGTGTGTGTATGTAGTGGCCTTGGCTGCAGGCTGGACTGTAAGTATTAACCAAGGCTAGCACAGATGAGTTCCTACTTAAATCATACACAAGCAAACACACAAGCACACAACTGTGTCTCTGAGGTGCTTGTGGATGATTTAACAAAGTCCTCATCACTGCCTCATCAGGTATGGACTGAGTGTGTGTTTGTGTGTGAGAGAGAGCAGTTGGTCCATTGCAGGATAGATTTACTGCTGGCTGGTCTGAGCTCAGCTAAATCACTTCAACCACTTATCCAGGAGTTATTGCGCATAAACATTCCCTCTCTGTGCCCCTGTGTTCCCTGTACTTTTATATTTCAAGTTCTCAAGTTTTTATGCAGTGTGGTTTTTAATTCACTGAATTTTGATTTCCACGCAGAATAGTATCATGTCAGTATTTGCTCATGCCTGGTTGCTGCTACATAATAGAAACCCAGGATTATTTTTGCCTTCTCCTTAATGGATTTGGGGAAGTGTTTCCAGAATCAGTTGGCAAACCCATTGGTTAAATATTGTTTGAATAAACTTACAATACAGAAAAAAACATTTCTCCTTTTTGTGGCTCGTCAAGCAGCCACATGGGGCTACATTACAAAGAAATCACGGTTGTAACTTTTATTGTATTTTTCACTATAATGCAGTGAGGCTACCGTTTCATGACGAGAGTTAAGATTTACCCTGCTGTACAAGAACCATGCTGCTCAGTTATAATAATGTTAGCCAGCATAATTAGCATGACTTTTCATATCAGCAGTTTGTTTCAGTTAAATATTCTGTTGCTAGTAGCACCCATTTTGTCAGATCTGTAAACAAGCAAATATTGACAGAAATATTATCCACCCTCTGAATGCCCTTAGACCATAATTTGTACGTGGCTGTTTTCTCGACAGTTCAGCGTTTCCCAAGCCTGCCGTTATGCTAACTGTCTGATGCTAATGTGTTAGTAATACATTGTAGATGACTGTTAGTTCACTGTTGGACTAAATCTTATGTATTTTACTGTTTACTTCTGTTTAATGTGAATGTTTACCAGATTAATTACTGTGTTGTAATTTTATCCAAAGCGACTTACGATTGCTATATATGTCAGAGGTCGCACCCCTCTGGAGCAACTAGGGGTTAAGTGTCTTGCTCAGTGACACAATGGTGGATGTGTTACCGTGGGAATCGAACCCGGGTCTCTCTCATAAAGGTTTCTTATCCACTCACATAAAGGTTTCTTATCCACAGGGGTGGCTCAGGAGGTAGAGCGGGTTGCCCGTTAATCAGAAGGTCGGCTGCATGTCAAATGTCTTTGGGCAAGATACTGAACCCCGACTTGCCCCTGGCTGTTCCGCCACTGTGTGAATGTCAGTTTCTGTTTGAGCACTTAGGCTCAGTGTATGAATGTGTTTGAATGGTGAATGCAAATAGTGTAAAAGCACTTTGAGTGATCGAAAAGACTAGAAAGGCGCTATACAAATATGGAGCATGTACATCACTGCTCCATTACTACCCCATTAATTTGCTTCTGGCATAACGGACAATGTAACTAATCTGAATGTTAGCCTAGCCTATACTTTTATGAATCTAGCGTTACTGTCACTGTACTTAACTCTTGTTTATGGTATTTCATATATATTTTTTTTTTGTACTCATCCAAGCTCTAGGTATTGTGTTTTATCCAAGAGAGCTGCAACAGTTAGTCTATTAAATTAAATGCCATGCCAATCGTAAGTCACTTTGGATAAAAGCTTCAGTGAATTGATGAATCGCTTTAAGTCCTTTTTTAAAAGAAAAAACTTTCCAAATTCTCTGATTTCAGCTTCTTAATTGTGAACATTTTCTGGTTTCTTTACTCCTCTATGCCAGTAAACTGAATATGTTTGGGTTGTGGACAAAATAAGACATTTGAGGGCGTCACCTTGGGCTTTGGGAAACACGGATCGACATTTTTCACAATTTTCTGGACTTAACAACTAATCGATTAATTGAGAAAATAATCGACAGATTAATTGATAATGAAAATAATCGTTAGTATCAGTCCTTTAATCCAGTACTGTTTTCACAGTTTCACAGTTGTTTCCTGGGGCCTTGTTTTGAAACAAATCTGCTGAAAATTAAGTCATTAAGTTAAGTTTCTAACAAACTTGCTTAAGTAGCTTTTATTAGCTAGCTATAAAATCTGCCAGCAACAGTTGTTAAGCTGACAAAATTGACATTGCTGGCTAAAAATTAGAAACCTGTGTTTGAATACTTTTAAAATTGCGGAATCATTGTTTCAAACAGTACTTTGAATTTCAAATGTCAGTTCTGCCACCGTTATCTTCAATAATTAGCTATACAAAGCTTGACTTCCACTAGTGGAGTGGAACTTGACAATTGTCAAATTGTCTAGAGAATTTAAAGGCAAATTATGTTGCCAAAGCCCCCCTGTATTTCTGCTCTATAAAGTGGGTATGGGTTGTAATTTAACCTACATTCTAGTCTGCAAAATTCATTTGAGTGCCAAGAGAATCAGTGGGCCTCCTGGGAGACAGTTTAGACTTAGACACCCCCCTCCCCCAGTCTGGAGCACAGTGATCACTGTAGCCTCCAGCAGACATGGTCAGTTCGTTGACATGACATTGTGTTTGTGTGTGTTTGTGTGTGTGTGTAAGTAGGGGATTAACTCTCTATAACTTTGTGGTTTTCCTGTTTAGTCTGACTTTATGACCGTCTGGGGGAGGACAGCATTTGCAAAGATCAACCATACAGACACACAGCGCGCGCACACACACACACACACACACACACACACACACAAACACACACACACACACACACACACACACTTAAGCCCACATGTCTCTCTCTCTTCTTTTTGAGTGTGTGACCATCTGGAAAAGGACATCATTTGGGTCTCTAATTTCATGAAATTGGGTGCAAGTACAAGCAGAAACTTGATGCACATGTGGGCTTGATTTTTAAATAAAGAACAAAAAAAGTACAGGACAGAAATATGAATAATGTAACTTATAGATGGAAACAGTTAAAAATCAAATCAGTTTTTGTTTTAATATACTGTAATTTGCATTGTGATATGACAAACAACATAGACTCTTTGCCATCATCAGCATGCCTGGTTCTTTATTCATTGCATTATTATCACCACAGTAATTTAAAAAGATCATTCCAATGGAAGACAATATATATGGAATTGGGCAATAACAGGAGCGAAAGCGAGATCTGACCCTTCCGATTAGCCCACAATCTCTTTCCGTCTGTTTTACAAGCACTTTCTGCCTTTATTTTCTTTGTATAATATAAAGTCATTTATTACTGTCTTTCAAGGCAGGGTGACTGACTGTCTGCCTGTATTTTCTTTTGGAGCTTCTTTGCTGATGGGAACACACACACACACACACACTCCCGGGGCATGAAGTCCTTGTGAGAGCAGGATGTTGACTTAGTTTTCATTTCAGCTCTCCCTGAAACCCCTGGAGGTCGACAAAAAGAGTGGCCAACAGATGTAAAACCAGAGATACTGGCAGGGAAACAAAAGTATAGATGAATGCACATTTTCTAACTCTTATCACGGCAGATAAGTAATAACAAGAAAACTTAAAGTACATATTTATTTATAGCAATGGTGTGGAGGGAAAATATTAAGAAAACAGCACTGAAAGGCAGACAAAAAAAGTGAGTCAAAGGCAGACCAAGACTTATTTTATATGTATAGGCATTGTAATGAAAATTCCTCTTCTTTGTGGTATATGATAATGTGCCCGAATGACACTCTTCTAAAATGTACTTTAAACTGAAATTAGCTTGAAATTTAATACATTCACTGTGACATGTAGGGAGACAGGAACAGAGTGACACGTAAATTGGCTTTTGCAGTGCTTTTACTACATTTTTGTGGTAGTCCAGTGACTGTACACCTTCACAAAATGCAAGAATCATCATGATAATATTTAGTGTCATTTCTGAAGCATAGACACTTAGAGTCGCTATCACTATCAATCTGTCCAAATAATTTTCTCAGCATGACATTTGAGGGTAATATTTATGAAAATGTTAACACTTGAGCTAAAAATTTTCAAGCCATTTCTGAAGCCCACTCAGGGGTGTCAATTCATTGGCAGAAAAGTCTCTAGATGTAATATCGGTTAACAACAAAACATCCATGCTTCTGGTATATTAGCTTCAATTCTGAAGACTAAGTGTTAACTTTTTACTAGTAAATCACGTCTGTACTTGTGTTTCTTTATAGTGACAGTGGCGGCGTGGCTCAAGGGATTGCAATGTAGGCTAGCTGGTTGTTTGGTTCACTACTTTCATCTAAACTGAAATATCTCAACAGCTATTGGATGAATTGCCACAAACCTTTGTACATACATTCATGGTTCCCAGACGATGTAACCCCATGTCTTTGGTGATCCCCTGAGTTTTACTGTAGTGCCACCATATGGTTCACATTTGTGGTTTTGATTAAAACAGTGATAACTAATTAACATGCATGCATTCATGTTCCCCCACGGATGAATTGTCATAACCCTGGGGATCCCCTTACTTTTCATCTAGCACAAATCATCAGAACAAAATAAAAATGTGTCCAGTATTTTGGTTTATGGCCAGACACCTGCAAAAATAATGACATTCCCATTAGCCTCAGCTTTTTTTATGTTTAGTGCTAAGTTAAAATGCTGAAAATGTTAGCTCGTGGTCTGCTGATGCAGTTAGCTCAAAGCACAATTGTTTTTAAGAACAGCCTTACGGAGCCACATGGCTGTAGAATCTTGTTGACATGGTGCTCACATAATCTTTGGCATTTCAGCCAATTATCTCAATATTTTGGGTTTTGACTTAATTTAGAGTCCATTTTTTGTGAATAGAACTACACCTTTATACTGTGTTAGACTGAGATATAGCAAATGCCACACACTGCCAAAGTTCAGCTCTATGCTTTATGGATGAATATTTAAAAAAAACAAACATTGCATAAACACGGATGATATTATGACAGTTTATTATAAATGTGTACAGAGAGAGAGTGACAGAAACAGAGAGCCAATCAATGTCCAGCAATTGTAATTTACCATCTATTAAAAAAGTCATTCATGTATTCAACATGTCAGTACGACTGTGTAACCATAGAAACTACACTGAAGACCGTATGTGTGTGTGTGTGTGCTAATATTAAACCTTTTCCTTAGATGTGTGCTTTGCAAACTTATCATCAGAAAATGTTATGACGCGCTGCAGCCAGGACAGGTCGACAGCAACGTGCGAGTCTCTGTGTGTGATTTGATTAAGATGAAGGATGATCACATGCTATGTTTAAACCTTTCATTTGTGATGTTCATAAAGTGACGCTAGTCGTGCCTAGGCTCATTTCCCTTTCAATTTATTCAATTCAAGAAGTTTTTCTTATTTAAACTTTATTCACTGGAAAACTTTTGTCACGATCAAGTTTGTACCAGTGAGTTATTAAACAAAATCCATTTCTGTTTGTGTTAATTAACTGATCAAATTCAAATTGTGTCAACATCTGTATAAATTACATTCAAAGAGCTGACACATAAAGTTCCAGATGATGTGCCTATATAGAGCTAAATATAATGTGTATATATTTTCAATGCAATGATAAATGCAATACCTGGATGCTGAGAACAGCCTTGGTGATGATCTCTGCCATTGTTTTCTTTATTGGGAGAATGCTTTACTGTACTTAAGTTCTATTTGCACTGTGTTATCTCAGTATCTTGAGATAATTGTCTTGTTATCTTAAGCCAGAAAATTCATTTTCCCCCCTGTTGCTAATTTACAGTAGTTGCATTGTGACTCCAAATCATAACAGTTATCAATTTTTTTTCTTTATTTAATTGTTACAAGAAAACAAAGTTTGATATATCTAGATAACAAGATAATTGTGTTCAGATCTCAAGACTGCAGGATATAATAGAAAAATTATAAATTAATAGAATTTCGGCCTCCATGTTTATGCTTGGTCGTGGGTTACTTATATTAACTTAACTTCTTCATAATGGGATTTTATTTGTGTGTCTGATTGTGGGATTCATAACTTTTGCCTCATTACTGTTGTTGTTATATCAAACTCACAAGGCTTTTTGTCAACAGTAATGTTGACAAAAAGCCTTGTGAGCTTGATATAATGTAGTCAAAGTGGACACTGCAGATATTTTTGGATCATTGATGATATTTTACAGGCAAAGATTGCAGACAGAATCAGTTAGCAAGTAGCTATGATCTCAAGAAAACAATTTAGATTTCTTGTCATTAAAAGTTTCATATTGCCAGATAACATCATTAACTCATGATCTGGAGAGAGTGAGAGTAGAGACATCTGTGTCGGTTTCACCTGTAGAAGACATGTTGAGTATATTTTTCACAACTTGGGACATGCGTCGAATTCTTCTGTCCTTGTTAAGTGTTAAAATCCCATTTCCTGGATTGCCTTGTTTGTGAAACTAGGTGGAAGAGAAATCATACTTCAGGTATTTAGAGCACATCTGAGCTAACAAAGCAGATTAGTTTCCTAGGAGAGGCCCTCACAAAGGATGACGATGAGTCCAGGACTGATTAGTGTTTATATTGTTTGTTGGTATGAATCTGGTTTTATCAAGTGTGATGCATCAGGCTTGAAATTCATTTGAGTGTGTGGTGTGCATGTCTATTGTACATATATATATATTTGTACATGTATGCCTGTCTGCATGGTAGATTGTCTATGACTATATTTGTCAATGTATTTTTGCATATGATTTTACATCCTGTGTGTGTCTCACAATTCAGCATGTGTTTTTTCATGCATACACGCACACACATTTGTATGTAGATATCTGTATGTAAATGCTGTGTGTGTGTGTGTGAGAGTATACAGGATTATCGCAGTCTCATACCTCACTCCTCTCCTAGACCTGACCCTTTTAAACAACACTCTATCTTTCTCTGGGAATCCCTCCATCTTTCTCCATCAATCTTTCTATCTTTTTCTCCATCCATCTCTCTGTCTCTCTCTCTCTCTCACCCTCAACTACTCAGGATGGAGGGAGAAATAAGAGCGAGACGCAGAGAGAGAGAGAGAGAGAGAGAGACATACAGAGAGAGATGATCCTGTCTTTTTCCACCTTCTTCTTATTCCATCAAGCGTGCATCTAGCCTCAAAACTCAACAATAACATATCCATCACACACACACACAAGCACACCCAGCAGGGCAAGCAGGGCAGAGTCATCGTCTACCATGACAGAAAAAGCAAATAAAGTTTTATTCATAATGTAATAAGAAGCCTTTATACAATAGAAAGAATTTGCTGTCATCCTGAATCTTGTGGAATTCCAGTCATATCTAGATATTTTCTCCTTAAGTGTAGATTTAACTCCCATATTGATATCTTATTGTCATTCTTACCACATTGATGAGTAGCATCCTTCAATATCAGCCATTTTATATACACTACACATGTGTTAGTTCATGTGCAACCTACGAAGTGCAGGGGTGTCCGAAGTTTACTTTTAGAATACAATAACAAAAATTTTTGTTATAAAAGGTGACAGTTGGGCAAACATACGCTGATGAATGCCACGAACTGTGGCTGATAGCTCCAGAAACACAACCAAGTCAGTGAACCTTGTGACAAGGTCAAGGTTGAACCTTCCACTTAGGTTTGGTTGATGTTTGCATTTTGTTTCCCTCAAATATATTATTAATAAACATGCTGATATATTTTAAATATAATTTTTAATGCAATGTAACAACATATTGGGGATGACTGTTTTCAGAAGATATTTACAGAAAAGGAATTTCTAAGAAAGAAAATCATTATTAATTTAGATATGATGACCCAACCGATAGAGGAATCCACTATTCATTTTACTCAGCTACATCAGCGACCAGCACCCAGTGGTTGCAAGGGCAGGTAGGTAGGTAGACAGGCATTCAGGACGAATGAAAGGATCGGCCTCTCTTATTACTGTTCTGCAGCAGCCACAGATATCTGATTTGTTTTTATCTCAGAGCATGTAACATAATTTCGAAAAGCTTTTTGTATACATTGCCTACCCCACATGTAACCCCGTCCAATATAAAATAACAAATTAGCAGTGATATAGGCTATTGGTGTTATTTCCTGTAAGTATATTGCCTACCTTTCCCAGGGATGTTTCTTTGTAATCATTGTTGGGGTGTTCAAACAACTTCTTTGGCAATGACATTGCCCAGCTGTCACTGGGTGTACGTTTTGACAGTATTATAATATAGAGCCTGTATGCCAGTAAATCCTCTGAGACATCCGGTTAACAGAGCGTGGACGGCGGATAGAGAAGCCAGACAGACAGACAGACACACAGACAGACAGGTTACCATGGTTATCAGAGCAGAGAGAAAAAAATGGAAGGTGATGAACCTGAGTAGATGTGCGTGTGTGCGGCAGCTGTAGAGCCGTAGGCAGATAGTCATTGTGTCCTTGTCATTCAGTGAATCTGAAATTTGAACCCTGTCTTTAGTCAGCCCTTTCCATCCCTCTGTTGTTATCTCACCTTATTGTTCAACATAAAAGGCAAGAAAGAAAAAGTGTTATCTGCAGCCAAAGACAGAGCCGCACACATGATCAGATTCTCCCAAGAAATAATTTGGATGTTAAGAAGTTGCTTTGATGGCCAACTCAGACACAGACTCTAAGAGTAGAAGAGCAAGTTGAAATGATCTCAGTAATTTATTGCTGCTTCATGGCTTATTAAGTGAAAGCAGGACTTCAAAATATGTTTTTTTAATGTGCTGTTACTATTAAAATGTGAAAATGTGTTTTGTCTGGGTAGAGATTATTTAGCTACTTTATTTTGAATGAAACAATTTCAAATTAGTGTGGTCTGGTCTTATGCTCATTGATGGCTGTTTCTTTTGTTTCTACAATCAGAGATTTAAGGATGTCATCTTCTTGACATGGCAACAGGTGTGGATGTGATTGATAGGTTGTTGTAAGTCAGCAGAAATAACAGCTCTTAAATTCGACATGTTCCATTCGAAGATACTGCTACAGTGGTTTCTGTATTGACTGAATGTCGGCAGGACGGATATGCACTAGCTACTGACAGTGCAGGACTCAGCTTCTGTGAGACTGTTCTTAAGCACATGCATGCTTTGAGCTAAATGCTAATGTATGCATGCTAACATGCTCACGCTGACAGTGCTAACATGCAGAGTTTTAGCAAGTATGAAGTTTACCATTCTTAGTTGAGCATGTTAGCTTGCTAATATTTGCTAATTAGCACCAAACACAACGTACAGCTGAGGCTGATAGGATGTCATAAACCAAAGTATTGAACAAAATACTATTTTGACCTGATGATGGTGCTAAACCACCTGGTGGAGGACATGAATGTCTGTACCCAGTTTTAATGTAGATCCATCCAATAGTTGTCGAGGCATTTTCCTAATTCAAATTCAGGATTACCAAAGTCTATAAACTTTATCCTCTAGGCACATAAATGTCGGCACAAAATCTAATGTAATAGTTTAGATATTTAGATATTTATCTTGACCAAAGTCGTGGACTGTTAGATGGACATGCGTTGCCATAAACACACCTCTAGCATGACTAAAAACTCCCCGACCCAAACAGAAAAAGACAAACTTGAACACAATGTCCGACTGAATAATGGAGTGAAATATCAGTGTCAGGCTAATGAGTAGTGCAACCTGGAATGTATAACTTTGTGAATTCAGAACGTTAAGTGCAATATTTAATGATGCTGGGGTTAAGAGAGTGCAATGTGTGTCTCAGGCAATAGAAATTAAATACGTGTTAAATTTGTGAAGGAAGAGAAATAGTATTATGTGAGCAAAAAAAAAAGTTTAACACTGCACCAACATTCCCCAGCTAGATTGGAAGAGCAAACCAAAACAAGAGGACACACTTTGCGTGTGAGATACACAAAAATTACGCTCCCCTTTGAATCCCTTGTTATTCTGTACATCAGACACGCTGAACTGATAGGAAGCTTAAGGCATTAGCCATTTCAAATCAAGGTAAAATGACACTATTAAAGGTTGCACAGTTTCCTCCGAACACGTCTGTATCTGGTTGGAGACTCTTCCAGGTCGTGGATAAAAACCCAGGAATAAGCAGGATGTTGGCTTGATTTCCTGGCAAAGCAGGAGGCAGTAGTTATAAACGGTGTGGAGAAGGACCATGAAAAATATGTTTATCAAAGCAACTGTTTTGATCTTGTATTACGGCCTTAACTAAGATATGTTTTTTATACTTAAGTCTGGTTACAGGATTTCCTGTGTTGGCAACATGACAACAAGACAGTGCACACTTTGTGTTTGCTCTTGTAATAGGTGCATGGATGAATAGATCGAGTATGCATTAGCATATGCGAGTCCTGCATGCTGTTACTTTCTTTCAGAGGTTTATCTTTTGCCTACTGTCACTGTTCAAATTGGGAATAAACTGAACAAAAGAGAGCAGTGAAAAGAGTTCAACCTGCTCTCCACTGACTGGAGTCCTCGAGATGTGGACGTAATACCAGACATAAAATCTTGAGGCATCTAAAAACTGTGCCACAATGAAAAGATGGAACTGAAAAGACATTGATACAACATGAATAAAAGCAGCTCTATTATCATTACAATGTTCAAGCTGAGGGTTTTGCTTCAACTATTTCATTTTTTTAAGATAGAGTTGGGAAGCATTGCGATTATTGTGGTATGTGTGTGACTTTGTGACTGTGTCTATCCTTTATGTTGGGTAACATATGGGAAGTGAAATCATTGATGAATGAATTCATTTGACATAAGTATTATGTGTACGTTCTTTTTTTGAGATCAGGCTCCCTTACTAATCTACTTTACTTGTCTTGTTTAATTGTCAGGTATGCTAAATTAGCTATTAGCAGTTCTAGTTTAGAATTTACCCAAGGACGTACAGACAACTATCACTGGATCACTATTATATAGTTATACTGAAGAAAACTTAAAAACTCGATGACTCACAGGCATGTTGTTGAGTAAAAAGGAGATACTGATATCCTTGGTAATTGTAAGACACTCAAAAAAACGGGTATCATGTCTGTGTTCAGATGACCAAACTACAACAACTAACTTCCTGTGTGAACACCAGAATGAAAAAGAAATGTGGTCTTTATCTCATTAGATGATTGATTTTCTTTACCTGCTACCCATGTTTTGTGCCTCTGTATCATTTCATGCTGGGCATGTAGCGTACTCTTCGTTGCTGGGGGTTTTGAAGAGTGGTGAGACTCAGTCAGTTGGTTTATGTGCCTAAAAAGCAAAATGTGCTAAAAAAGGCTAGAAACTGTGCAGAGCTGCAGAATTGGGTGTTAATTTTCATTTGCATTGGCACTACGAATGATCCTTAAATTATATGAATCAGTGTTAATACAGTATACAGTGTTAAGTATTTATTAATCTATTCTTAAGTGTAAATGCGCTCTACAGTGAATTCGTAATGCACACAATTGTAGAACTGCTACAAATAATGTCATTGAACAGTGAAAACTTTTCCTTTATGAAACTCTGGGCCCCCTCAGTGGTGTAGATTCTCAGATATCATTACTGAAAGGTTCAGAAGCATATGTGCTTGACTAAGTGACAGTGTGTGTATAATACGTTGTGAGTATCTGCGTGAGAATGTGTACACATGTGGGAGAGAGACTTTGGGTGTCTCAGACGTTCTTCACAGTTCATCAGTGTTGACACCTGGCCAAACAGCTGGACTTATCTGGACACACACACCGTCCACTCTTTCACAAGTGCTTCCCTGCTGTATTTCTCTCTTTCCTCTTCCTGTCTGTCTCCTTTTGTGTACAGTTATTGTACATTTATGCATCTCTGTGTTTATGTTTGTGTATCAGCGCACATGTTGTTTAACTATAAAAGCTGCTGTCCTTAAACCGGGACTGGGATATCTGATGTAACATGGTACAGTACGTGCATGTGTTTGTCTGTGTGTGTTTGCCAGACAGGAAATGTGAACCATGCGAGCAGTATGTTGAGCATTCCAATACTTTAGGTTTCAACAAGCGTGCCATTCACTCTTAGACAAATGGGAACAACACAGAGGGCTCACGCCTAGAAGCTGGGAAAAAAATACAAATTGTGCGCCGTTTCATTTGCGTGGTGATGACATGTAGACATACATAACGATCAGTTTGTTTAGTGCTGTCTGGCTCCTGATGTGATCAGTTTCCTTTGTTTGTTCTTTACACAAATAAACAAGCTACTTGGCTTGTTGGATGTTAGCAGTCACAATTTATAGCATGTGCACATACTACTGAAGGGCTTTTGACTGAACAATAGGATACATGACAAAATGTTTTTCATACCCTCATGTCATACAGTAATTGGGAAACGAGATGAAAATATTTAAGTACTAATCTATAGCATATAGTCTACATTTTTAAGCACAAACAGTATATATATATATATATATATATATATATCAACTTGGGCCTCAGAAAATGTGATGGCCCTTTTTCACTATTTTCAGACATTTCATAGTACAACTGATGAATTGATTGAGAAAATAAGTAGCAAGTAATGAAATGTTCGTCAGCTGCAGCAAGTCTAACTACTGTGGCTTTATAGCAAAAAACTTGTCCAGCTGTCATGCAGATAAAATGTCGCAGGGATTACAGTATGCACGTTATTTTCCTTTTCCCTGGATAGTGGGAGAAGAGGTTCACCCTGCATCTACTACCTTAGTGAGTCCCTCATGGCTTGAGCTTATTCCCCTCAGTTGAAGTCATGTGGCTACAGGAGTTTAATATAATTAGATTTTGAGAATTTGAGATTTGTAGCTCTACTTTCATCTCTTGTAGGAGGTTTTTTGTTTGATACCCAAACCACTCACAAGGGCACGAGGGAGGAAAAGTAATGTTTACATAAACTCGATGGCTTCCAACAATATCCTTGGAAAAAAATCTGTGTTTTCCATAATATATGTTCTCCTCAAGTTTACATTCTGTTCCAGCAGTGGAAAATATCCATGGGACGGGAAATGGGAAAAAAATAGCTTGAGCAACATAATGCAAATGAATAGTCCTTTGATATAATAGCTGTACACTGCCCAAAGTCTGCAAGCTGGCCAAAAATGTTCTCTCTACACTTCTTTTATTCAAAGATGAAGTGAGTATGGCTCTCGCTATCTGTGGGGGTAAATGATGTTAACTGCATTAGAATGTGCTGAAAATATACCCAGATTAGCAAACTTGGATGGTATAAAACACCTGCCCTCCCACTCATGTTCCATGCTAATTACTCATAACCTAATTACAACAGACACACAAGTGTAAGCTGGCTTACTCGGAACAAGGCCACACAGAGAAACCAACATCATTTTAATGATTTAAAATACAAACCCTGTATGCAAAGCAGGATGTGCTGGATGTTCCTAATAACCCATACTGTACTCCAATTTGGCAATTTAACTTTTTTTTTGCTTCGAAGAAAAAAGCCAATCTGACATAATTTAAACTCATCTGAATGGACTTGAACCTGTGATTAGTGATAATCTGCCAACAAAGTTTAGCTGAACTGTGTGTTTTCACATTAACATTATATGTAGATCTTTGTGACATATAATGGATTTAAAGTCTGACATTTTTGGAATCATTGTATGTGGTCCAACACCGCTTATGACGCATAAACAAGTCTATATAAAGCTTTATGTATCATCTATTAATTAATCTATTTAACATTTTGCATTTATTCATTTAGCTGACACTTTTATCCAAAGACGCTTTTATCCAAAGACGCTTTTATCCAAATAGACGCTTTAATCGGACGCGTTGCCAAGGTGACGCTCCCGGCCCGAAGTAAACTTCTGTTCTGTTTGTTTATCACTGGGAGTTTACTGGCTAATATGGTGAGTGATATTCAGTACAGTGTTTCCCATACATTCATTTATTTGTGGCAGCCCACTACATTATCAGCGCTAACTGCCACATTTTTTTTTACTATTTAAGATGGGAAAACTTGTATTTGATTGCAGAGCTGCACGCAGAGCATATTCGCTCAGCACCTCCTCTCACTCGCTCCCTCTCTCTCCACCTCTGTCTTTCTTTCCCCCAAACACATTGACAGCGGACCAGTCTGTGTATTGAATGGTTAGTATCATGAACAACGCTGCACAAATCTGTCCAACATCAATGTCAGAGACCCCCCCGCTGCGCTTGCCACAGTTACGCTGTCATTCTGTGGGAAACACTGCGGTAAATCAGACAGGTCGGTAGAAAAACATTCTTGTCTCAAATCTTTGTTCAACGGGTCTGGTAGTGTGACCTTATCACATTTCAGTTTGGACAAGTAACTTTTCTTTTCTTCGACGTTATGGATTGCTTGCGGAAGTCTGCCGGAAGTTAAGTTTGGGCCATAATAATGCACATGCGCATTACCGTTTGTTTATGTTGTTATAGTTGAAAGTATCTATATGTCAGAGGTCGCACACCTCTGGAGCAACTAGAGGTTAAGTGTCTTGCTCAGGGACACATTGATGTCTCACAGTGGATTCAAACCCAGGTCTCTCATACCAAAGGCATGTGTCTTATCCACTGTTCCATCACCACCCCAAATCATCTGTGTGTTTTCTTTCCAGGGCTGTTCCCGGCTGTGTTGAACCTGGCGTCAATGGCAGATATAACGGCTAATGCTACATGTGGTTCAATGGGTCCAGAGATGTTCTGTAAGCTGGTGGAACATGTACCCGGCCAGCCAGTTAGAAACCCTCAGTGTCGAATCTGCAACCAAAAAAGCACAAAACCATTTGGTAAGAAAGATTCACACACATGCTCACATGCTCACACACACACACACACACACACACACACACACACACACACAAGACTTATAGGCATGATAATTACAATAATTAATCATGCAAGATTAGTTCATTAGACCCTGATTGACCAGATGTTAACCAATCATTTTGTCTGAAATGATAATCACGGGATGAAATGAGGAATCAATCGTAAAATGACAAGATGACAACACAAAATTAGCCAGCGGTCATAATTCAAACTGCCAACTAGACAGTCAGTTCTTTAGTCAATCAGTGATGCAGTTAAATGCTCAGCCAGCCATATAATCAACCAATCAGTTAGTCAGTGAAATAGTAACCAGTCATTAGTCAGCCACCCAGTCAGCTAATGAGTCCAATAAACTTTTGCTACTTGCTTAGCTAGACTTAGTTAACTCACAAGTCAGGCAGTTAGTCAACCAGGATGACAGAAAAAAGGATAAAATGTACTACTGCAAAAAGGGAATGAGAAAGTAGAGAAGGAGAAGATTGAAAAGACTGAAAGAAAGATGAACTGAGATGAAATGGTCATTTTAAAAAACTTCTATCTCCATCAATACTTAGGCCTAATATTGATTTAATTTAAGTGATCAGTTGGATGACAGACTTGCTCACTGTTAAAGGAACACTTCCACATTTTGGAAAATCTGCTTATTCGTGTTCTTGTGTGGCGTCGCCAGGCCATTTTTCCGGGTCTTTTGACCCCAGATATTTTGACTGCAGCCCCGAATTTAAATCAACGCCGTAAAGTATTGAGAGAATAACATGACAGACCTGACCACGACACAGACACCTGTCGCTGTCGTTGCGGTCTCTGTCCTCCTCCCTCAGAGACACCTCTGCTCTGTTTGGGACGGTCTCTCTGGATCAGGATGCTTAATTCCCTCTGAAGCGAGTAAGCTGAAGTTTACATTTGTGTGAGATTTATTTTTGATCACGATGTTTTAAGTTTTGGTTTTCTATCTCTGATGAAGAGCAGCGCGCTCATCTCATCCAGGACAGTCCCAGATGGGCTTTGTGTCAGACGGTCTAAAGGGGGTAGCAGCCTACTACCATATCAGCAGAGCAATACAGCACGGTAATACACAGCAGAGGGGCAGGTAGATTTTGTTAAAATATTATTCTCATTAGATTGCGATTTTATTCTCGTAATATTATGGCTTGTCTCAAAATATTATTCTGCAAAGGTCAGCGAACACAGATATGTGGGAGAGATTCTGAATGTGCAGAAAGTTTTGAACATGAGCAGAAAACCTGCTGAAACACAGGAGCTATTAAAGTCCAGGATGTTATGGGTGGTGTGGTGTGGGGACAGAGTGGACCCAAATGCAACGTTCAGCTTGACAGGTTTTATTGGGAAAAGGGGGTGAGGGACTGGAGTCGAGGGAGAGGCGGATGCCGGGGAAACACAGGCACGGGGAACCGAGGAGACTGGGACCAGAGGGCCGGGGAACACTGGGGCCAAGGAAGCGAGGGAGAACAGGGAGGACGCCGTGGGGGAAGTCCGAGGAGGAGAGGACCGGAGGGTGAGCCCAGCCGACTGAACGGAGGACGAGAGTTAGTGAACCTGGGAGGAAAGCAGACAAAGAGACAGGGTTAGTGACAGAGGCGACAAAGCATGGGGAGATCAAAAAACATGAGAGCCTGAATGCAGAGGTGGCAGCGGGTATGGAGCAACGACAATCAAGCAAGAATGGTGTGGAGAACCGGGGTTGAAATACAGGCAGGGATGAGGTTGACTACTGGCAGGTGTGGCAGGCTGACGAGGTGGCTGATGAGGTGCAGGTACAGGTTGTAGGCTGGGCTCAGGAGCAGAGGGAGAGAGAGCACACACAGCGGAGGAGACACAGGGAGGCAGGCAGAATAACAGATGAAAAGGAGAAAAAAACAGGACACTCACCGTCAGCCGGGCTGCCACCACAACACAGGAGTTTCAAACTGAATTAAAATTAATTAATTTATCATCAAGATGCCACATGCACATTTAAAGACTTTACTTCAGTCATTCCTGCATGTGTGCTGACTCAGCGGCGATGAAATTAAATGAGAAAAGTTGATCTACAGGAGAAACAAATCTGACAGCAATACAGAATGAGAGCCTCACAACATTATATTACACTATATTTTTATATTCTGAATTGTCACCAGGATCACCTGAATTATGTTCTTCCTTTTATATAAATAAAGACATTTCCTCAATAAATTGTTGCAGAAAAATTCATAATGCAGGAAATGAAGTGTTTCAAGCTCAAATTTTTCAGGGGGAGTTGTTAACTCTTCACTTTTTGCACAAATTAATGAAACACTGTAAAACATGTTTATTAGCAAGCCCCAGAGGTGGTAGTTGGTGGATTGTTTTACTAGACTAGCTATATCCAGCCTTTATGCTAAACTAAGCTAACAGCTATAGACCCAGCTTCATATTTTATGAACAGACATAAGATTTCATATATCTCATCATCTAACGTTCGGGAAGATGAATATTTCCCAAAATGTTAAACTATTACTTTACAAATTACGTACCCGTTTAACGACTGATTTCTGGCTGACAGACTATTGAAAGATTTTATTTTATTTTACAGGATTTCAGTATTTTGGACATCCTTTATTTATTGCTATGTGAGAAATCCAGATTCTGTTTTTTTCTCAGCCTAAGACTCAAAAAGAGGGGAGAGGAAGCTGCCGTTATATGAGGAGGAGAGAAAAGAATTTTACCAAAGGATATATAGCTCCTTCATTTTGCTAGGGATAGTTGCCATGGTGTTTAACAGAAATGTCACACATAGGTAGCCTGGTGATAGGCAGCTGCAAGTCAACACGAAACATCACATCTTCACTTAAAAATACTCTCTCACACACATGTAAGCACCCAAACAATACTGCACACACAGCGTACATGAAAGCTCTGCAATGCATAGTCACCTCTGGTGTATAATAAACTAATAATGCATCTCATCTGCCTGTTCCACTAAATCTGTGGTTGTGTGCAGTAGGAACAGCAGCCACGAGTAGAGTCTGGGTTACATTTTTTTTTTGATTCAGAAGTGAAATAAAGTCATCAGAAATGGAAAGGAAATCTATTATTCTTTCTTTTACAAGGCAGAAAAAATGTGCTTTTGATATCTGGCCTTGAATAGTTGAAATGCCAGAATTGTAGAAAATGAGCGGAGAGGAACATTTCCCCTTAGAACAATGCTGGATTCAAGACTAAAATGATTTTTTTATATTTCAGTAGAATAAAAACAACTCATGTGCCCCCTCTCTTTCTCTCATGCTGTCTTTGTGTCCCTATTTCTGTGTGTGTTTGTGTACAGAGAAGCATCCCATTGAATATGCCATAGACGGGACCAATCGTTGGTGGCAAAGTCCCTCTATCAAGAATGGAATGGAGTACCACTATGTGACTATCACACTGGACTTGAAACAGGTACACACACACACACACACACACACACACACACACACACACGCAAACTTGTAATAATATACTTGTAAGGCTATTTTATTGACTTACACATGCATTCCCTGG
>NC_060159.1:20203089-20321152 GCF_021292245.1 Micropterus dolomieu
ATTTTTCAGGGGGAGTTGTTAACTCTTCACTTTTTGCACAAATTAATGAAACACTGTAAAACATGTTTATTAGCAAGCCCCAGAGGTGGTAGTTGGTGGATTGTTTTACTAGACTAGCTATATCCAGCCTTTATGCTAAACTAAGCTAACAGCTATAGACCCAGCTTCATATTTTATGAACAGACATAAGATTTCATATATCTCATCATCTAACGTTCGGGAAGATGAATATTTCCCAAAATGTTAAACTATTACTTTACAAATTACGTACCCGTTTAACGACTGATTTTTGGCTGACAGACTATTGAAAGATTTTATTTTATTTTACAGGATTTCAGTATTTTGGACATCCTTTATTTATTGCTATGTGAGAAATCCAGATTCTGTTTTTTTCTCAGCCTAAGACTCAAAAAGAGGGGAGAGGAAGCTGCCGTTATATGAGGAGGAGAGAAAAGAATTTTACCAAAGGATATATAGCTCCTTCATTTTGCTAGGGATAGTTGCCATGGTGTTTAACAGAAATGTCACACATAGGTAGCCTGGTGATAGGCAGCTGCAAGTCAACACGAAACATCACATCTTCACTTAAAAATACTCTCTCACACACATGTAAGCACCCAAACAATACTGCACACACAGCGTACATGAAAGCTCTGCAATGCATAGTCACCTCTGGTGTATAATAAACTAATAATGCATCTCATCTGCCTGTTCCACTAAATCTGTGGTTGTGTGCAGTAGGAACAGCAGCCACGAGTAGAGTCTGGGTTACATTTTTTTTTTGATTCAGAAGTGAAATAAAGTCATCAGAAATGGAAAGGAAATCTATTATTCTTTCTTTTACAAGGCAGAAAAAATGTGCTTTTGATATCTGGCCTTGAATAGTTGAAATGCCAGAATTGTAGAAAATGAGCGGAGAGGAACATTTCCCCTTAGAACAATGCTGGATTCAAGACTAAAATGATTTTTTTATATTTCAGTAGAATAAAAACAACTCATGTGCCCCCTCTCTTTCTCTCATGCTGTCTTTGTGTCCCTATTTCTGTGTGTGTTTGTGTACAGAGAAGCATCCCATTGAATATGCCATAGACGGGACCAATCGTTGGTGGCAAAGTCCCTCTATCAAGAATGGAATGGAGTACCACTATGTGACTATCACACTGGACTTGAAACAGGTACACACACACACACACACACACACACACACACACACACACGCAAACTTGTAATAATATACTTGTAAGGCTATTTTATTGACTTACACATGCATTCCCTGGAGACTTACCCCAACCTTAAACTGATAAGCCACTCAAAATTTCTTCTTTTGAGGTGTTAAACATTTACTCCCTGTAGCATTGAAAGGTGGCTGTATAAAGTCCTTCTTCACAAATAACGACAGCTGTGGTCAGCCTGGATTTATGTTGGTTGCAAAGGATTTTAATGGTGACTTGTCATAATTGGAATCCACTGTGACCGCCATGAATCAAACCTGACCACAGCCTCTATTCTCAGCAAAGAGGCAAACTACAAACCTTTCTCTACATTTATCAAGGTTTAACAGCATCAAAAACATTAAACACTTAGGTTTAGTTGCTGTGCAGTTTTAGGCTGTGTATTAAACACATTGAAAAGGAGAGAGTTGCTACAGCACTATTAGGAAAACTGGTCCCACAGTTTAGTCTGCATACTGTTGGTTGAGTGTGGCGCAGTCTACAGTGTTGGTGTGTTTTCATTCATGGGAATAATAACAAAATAAGCTTTTTCAAGAGATAGATTTGAGCTCTGGTAACTTGTGATGTGCTGGAATTAGTCAATCCAACTTTACTATTAATCACTGAAAAAGCATGCGTGTCACTCTTTAAATAATTGGGTTTCCATTTTTGATTTGGAAAGCTTGGCAAGACTCTAAGTGATTGAGAGGCTGTGTACTGGCATGCGATGATTTAGGACATCTAGTTTAGTTCCCAAGTGTGATTAAACAGATTAGACCGCCAGATTATAATGATTTAGATGTCATGAGTGTAAAACTAATGAGCCTGACAGACTTTAGTTCATGAGAAGTCCTCTGTTCATTAAGAGGAGCCCATCCAAAGGTTAAAAACACATTCAATGTAGATTAATAATAAAAAAGCCAATATGCTAGACAAAAATGTCATGATATAACACAGACAACAAAGAAACAAGAATCAGTGAAACAAAAGCCTGAAGTAATACAAATTAGTAATAACTATTGCCACACACTAGAAGATAACTGGGCTGATTTTGGATCTGATTTGCCCCTCCTGACATTCGCAGGGGTGTTACCGATCCGAGGATGGTCAGAACAGATTATTGGCCCCAATTATCCTATTGTGTGTAGGGTTTACAGACGTAATGTAGGGTCATCGTGAACATCAAATACATTTGATATTTCCAATTCAAAATAGGGGAGCCTCTGATTAGAAACCCGCAACAGCCAATGATAGCAAGCTGACTCTGAAGTGTCACCAGCGTGTTGTGTATTTGCTCGCGATATATAAAATGTATATGTGCAAAACATAGTACACACAAGTGTAACCAGTTGACGATCACATGAGTTAAGGAAGGCTCCTGGCCCAGACTGTGTTTTTCCATCCTGCCTGAAAATCTGTGCAGACCAGCTGGCCCCCATCTTCAGTCACAGCTGTGTGAAGTTCCCTCCTGCTTCAAACGCTCCACAGTCATCCTGGTCCCCAAAAAACCCTCCATCTTTGGATTAAATGACTACAGGCTGCTGTGGAATCCTTCAGGTTTCTGGGTTCCATTATATCACAGGACCTAAAGTGGGAGCCCAACACTGACTTCATCATCAAGAAGGCCCAGCAGAGGATGTACTTCCTGCACCAGCTCAGGAAGCTCAACCTGCCTAAGTAACTGCTGATCCAATTTTACACAGCCATCATCCAAATAAATCTGATTCTGAGTTTCTGGAATTGCCACTCTAAAATCATTTAGTATAAACGCTAAGTGTTTGGTCCTCTGTCTTGACTGAATCATCTGGTGTGTTTTTTCTTATGGTTAAAATCTTAAATATTGGTTAATTCTGTCTTAATGTCTGTGGTATCCAGACATTGCTCAAGATTTGATAATCCTCTACTGTGCACCAGGCCTTACTGTACATTTTTGTGAGTCTGGGTCAAGATCTTTGTCTCTCTCCCATCTTTTCTGTTTGTGTTCACAATGCACTGCAGAGATGCCTTAAATTTATCAAAAAGTAGAGAGTTACAAAAGGGATCTGGGGGAAATGGAAGATGAAAATGAAGATGGAACAGTAATGGACAAAGGAAGAGCCATACAGAGAAATGAAAACATAAGACCATGACAAAATAATAGACAGAAACAGGACATAAAGCCACAGTGCCGAGGGATGTACATTTTAGTTCATTAAAAAAACCTTTGAGGCTAACAAAGATGTGAATGGGTGAATGAGAGGCGAAAGCGCTTTAAATAAAAGTGCTATGTAAGTGCAGCCCATTTACCAGTCCATTATTGTTGTCCACCATTTTACAGACATTTCTTGCCACTAAATGAATATATGACTTCATATTACCTAAAAGCTAAAACCCAAACATTGCAGCCAATATTTTAACATTAAAAATGCCTCTCACTATCTCTCTACATTGTAGTGTTTGATCAAAAGTTTTCAAACTCTCACATCCTAAAACAATTAAAATGACAAACCACAGTTCATAAAAACACAGTCAAAACAGCTCATTGGTAATCTAGACATGTTGGAAGATACAGAATGATTATGCTGCAGTCAGTGCAAGCGTGTTAGAGTAAACAAAACAAGACCAAAAATTATAAATAAACAAACAAAGCTTTGATTTCTGTGCTTGAGATTAATACTGAATTCAATTTAGAGGCAGAGAGATGGAGAACAAAAAAAATGTGAGGCAAAACTGAGGTGAGCTTTCACATACGTAGAATATAATTATATCTCTAGACAGGAAGTAGAGCAGCAGCCATCTTGACATGTTAATGGCTTCAGGCCCATCAATCACACCTTTCACCACTGTGGTGTGGCTGCAGAATATATACACCATTCCTGAATGGCCTCACAAACACAAACGCACGCACACACGCACATTCAACACACATTTTCACACCTCTCACTGGAGTGGTATGGCCTGTGAATTCATCTGCCTGGTTACGCACCCACATACACACTTTCTCAATCACTCACTTCTGACCTTAATATTAGCATGTGGAGCAGGAGACTGACATGTACACACACACACACACACACACACACACACACACACACTATATACTTGCTCTTATCCACAGTCCTACTACACAAAACAAAACTGCACAAAAAATGAATGAAAAAATTATTAGAACCACTGGCAGCAGGATAAGGAAAACACAGAGTGTGAAAGTGTAGAAAAAATCCTCCTCTTGGTCAATTTGTCACAAGCAGGTTCTTTAAAAGCTTTTTAAAACCAGTGGACTTTTTTTCAGTGACCATATAATGGCCATGTTTGACGTGTTCACAGCATTGTATTATGTTTATTTATTTCTGTGAAAAAGCTGTCGATCTTACTGTAAAGTAGTAATTGTTAAGATTTTCATTTGCTTAAATAAAATAAATTAAATTTTCTTATTGTCCATTGCTATATTGCCATGAAAAACAAATCATCAGTTTACAGACCTGACCTGTCACAAACCTCTCAAGAGAACAAACATATTAATATTGAACAAATTTTGCTAACTTGGGGAATTCTCACTTTCTACAACACAATCTCTGATCTGCGCATCCGCTACAGTACGGTTAAGGAAAGATTAAAGATTATAATGCATAAAAGTCTGATGCTCAAAATTTCCAAACCCCCTGACCTTGACACCTTTCTTTCTTTCTCCAAAATACGTTCCTGGTTAAGCGTTGTTTGTCTGTGCTCTCTAGCACAACGTATTTTTTGATCTGACATCCCTATTGGCAGGACGACATCATTTGTCTGTTTAAAAAAAACTTTACAAATCACTGATGAAAAAAAAGGTATGGTAAGGTATATTTTTGCCATTATTTCCTTAGTCCTGTGCTTTCGTGTTTTCCTGATCTGTGTACTTCTGTGTTTTTATCATTATGGTCTGTGTCTTAGTCCTTAGTCTTATATCTCCATGTTTTAGTGTAGTCTTGTCTCCTGTTTGGTCCCGTCTCGTTTTGTCCGTGCCCTGATTTTGCGGTCTTTCCATGTTTTATGTTTTACTTTGGTAGATCTATCTTTGTGTGTTCCTGTGAACTTTACTTCCTGATTTATTTTGGTAATCTTCTGTACCTGGTGACCTTGTCTAGCTTTGTTCCTGTGGTTGATTACCTGATGTTTTTCAGCTGTGCTTCCTCCCTGTTTGTTTACCAGTGTATATATTGTCCTCAGTCGTCTTCAGTCTTTGTCACGTCCTTGTGTCAAATGTTGACTGTTCTGCCGTGTGCTCTGTTTTCCCTGTTCTGGATTATTCCCTGTGTTTGTGGGTCACCTTGTGTTTGATGGATTTACCTCAGTTTGGTCTTATCCTTGTGCTGCCACGTAAGCTTGTTTCCGTTTGGTTTTTGAGTTAATAAATCCTTTTGAACTGCATCCTCGCTTTTGGTCTGCGTTTGGGTCCACAACTCAGCCTTCACTCAGCCAACCCATGACAAAAAGTCAGTTAGGTTTACGAGGAGATCATTGTTTGGGTTAAAATTATTAGGCAAGGTTGGGGGACATTCATTGTCATGGTTAAAATAATAAACAAGTTACTATTACTATTTTGGGGCACTTGTTGAAACGACTGATGATGCATTTAACGTTACCATAAATTGTAAGGATACTGGGCTGGTTTGGCATTAGCACTCAATGTACTGTGCAGCTTTACAATGAGATTGTTTAGACCACAGTCCAATGAGATATGTGTGTTTGGGTGATCAAGAGTCACACATAGATACACACATAATAACCACTAAACAATGAATATACAGTAAACAACTGCAAATCAGGCTTGAGGTCAATCTGCTGTTACTTTACTTACTAAAGGATCATTTTAAGTCCTTTTCCGATGTAGTTGGTTGTAAAGGCTCTCATGTCCAAACATCACAAATATTAACACACACACACACACATGACATTGACGAGCAGGAACTCCAACGTTGTGGGCCGATCCATTTGTCACTTTCAGTTTCGGAACTTGGAAAATAACGTCGAAAATGAGTTCCAAGTGTAAATGGAACGCACTATAAGCTAGCTCGTAGTAATGCGAGTATTACCAGACAATTAATTTTGTATTGATCAAAGTAACAGCAGATTGTCCTCACTCACTGCCATTAATGTCTGCATGTGCATGTGTGAACATGTGCATTCTTCAGTGGGTGTTTTGTGTGTGTGTATGTGTGTGTCTCGATCAGTCCGACGGAAAGCTATTTACCCTCCAGTGCACTGAATTTCCCTTGCGACCTCAGTCATCTCACTCAGAAAATGACAGTGGGCTTGTGTGTGTGTGTGTGTGTGTGTGTGTGTGTGTGTGGTTATCGCCTGTGACATCACCACCCTCATTTCCTCTCTTGTTATTGTTGAGCCTCTCTGGATAGAAAGACTAAATAATGAGAGAGTGGGAGCAAAGGGGCCCATGTGTGTGACTGTGTGTGAGAAAGACAGTAGATGTCTGTGTATGTTCTTCATCATTTTTAGATGAATTATTGAATTGTAACTTTGCATGCAGATACATCTGACTTTACAATCAAAGTAAAAGTCCTCTGCAGAGACCTGTTGAAGAGGGTTGAAAACCATCTCTGACTTCATGAGATTTTAGTTCCTAAATATATTTTTAAGGTTTAATTTACAGGTCTAACTTTTTTAAATTTCAAATGATCACTCTTTTGTTATTATTAGGCTGTTATACCTCCAGTCATTCAACATCAAACTAAAGGTTTTCCAGCCATGTGTCTCCAATGTGTGAAGCCTTGGGTTGCTCTAGGCTTAGGCATTAGTATGCATACAGATTAAGAAATTACTAATTAATATATATTTTACCACGAGAGGTTAAACTTTCCTTGCCATGGCAACACTCTTTTGTCAGCACCAGACGGGATTCAGTTAAATTCCAGTTATTATGGAAATGCAGCAGCCAGTCTGATTGACTGATAGTTTGTTTGACCTGGTTAAATCGTGCCCTGCTCTCTGGGGGGTGGGTGGAGGACCTGGCAAAGTGATCAGTGTCCCAAAAGAGGCTGTCAGTCAAATACCTCAACACATACACACAAATACACCCAAAGACGTCATATTTGTAATTATTACGTTGAACTCCCTTAGAACAGGTGGATATATATATATATATGTTTTCTATATTTTATACTTCAAAGTATATATACTTCATAATAAAAACATTTTAAAAAACGCATTTATGTTGAAAGAAAGCTTCTTATGAGTGGATGTGGGAAAACATATGATGACATGGAGCATTGAGAAAATGATAATTATTGTCAACAATGATAACTGACCTTATTGTCACCAACTCTGAGTGATCAATTATATGTCCAGTTAGCCGGCTGTGTTCTGTTATATGCTTTGAGAGATTTACTTTGTTGCCCCTACAGGGAAATTCTCCTTTCTCCTGCCATCAGTGCTGTTAAGTTGAATGTGGCTTTTTACATTCTTGCCTTATTCTGCTCTTGACTCACAGCTTCAGCTTCCTATAGAACAACAAGGGGGAATCCCATCCAACATAACTTTAGACTCTCCGACTTACAGATATGCTTACTTAAATTGATCATGATCCAGACAAATACTGTAATCAGCCTTTTTGGGAGTATGAAAATGAAGTATATTGCCCCTTAAATTAATTAATAATTACAACTTAATTACAACTTTCAAGCACAGGGATGTCAGACATCAACACACAAAGACCAATGAAACCAATTGCACTTACATACTATTTTTTTTATATTTATTCTTATATCCATATCACTGAATATTGTAGCTTTAAACTTAAAGGGAGCTCTGAAGCTGAAGCTCTGCCCCTCAAATTTCAAACTGCTCTTGAGACTTTTTTCTCTTTGGCTGTTTCTTGGCCATCTCTCCTTCTTGACATTGCTCGGAGGCCAGCATGTTCGAATGTGCTGGTATATAGAACTCTCTCTCCCACTGCTCCTGTGCACAAGCACTAATGCCACCTGTTGGCTGGAACAATGTTGTTTCAGAGCACACACAAAATGGAAAGCTAGCAAACCATGAGGAAATATTTGCTGAATTTAACCAAAAGTGTTACCCTTTACTACTACTTACCCTTTAAATCTTCAACTTAAAAAAATCACAGCCTAATTTACTACAGTCTACAGACAGTGGCCTGGTCAAGGACACCTTAATAGGGCAAATGTTTGAGCCTGGAGTCCACTGGCTTTTGAAATCAGTCCTTATAAGGAGTCAGTGAGCCTGTACCTACCATAGTTATAGCTTTATAAAATATATGCTTGAAAGAAAATGTTTTCTTTCAAGCATATATTTATGCATATGTGTGTATATGTATGGTCAGAGCTTTTAAAAGCAGAAAAATATCTTATTCATTACAGAGAGAAGGTAAATGAAACATCTGCTGTGCCCAATGAAACATTGTTGGTCTATGTTAGACAGTAGCTCAGGCCAAAGCAAGAATGTGGGAGAGATTGCAGCATCTGGTGTTTTGTACAGACTAAAGCCTATTTAAAAAGCTTAAGGCCAAATTACGACCAAGTCTGTGAGCGAGCGTGTGTGTGTATGCATTTGTTTTATTTGTGTGTGTTTTTGGCAGTTCAGACAGAGGCAGACTTAAAGAGAATGGATTTCAAATACTGTTACACACCAGACCAGATTTCTCAGTTTTATCCAGAGGCCGTCTTTATATGCTGCACTCCACTGCAGCCTCTCCGCTGTTTAGGTCGATGTGAAAATGCAAAAACAGTTATATTTCATATTATTTTTCTTGCAATTTCATTAAATGGTGAACTCTGTTTTAATGTATTTGCTGCAGAGCTGTGAAGAAACTGTCATTCAAAATGCTGCAGCATCCAAAACAGCTCTCCAAATTGTTTTTAGTGGCAGCTGAGCAATGAGATGACTGTTTGGCTCCAGTGAATATCTCCTGCCTGTTTGCCTGCACTAAGTTTGGCAGTCAGGGATGCATGAGGATTCACACTATGTAAAAATGGGCCAAAAGCTACTTTATTAGTCCAGTGAGATGTTAACACATTTTCATTTGAAGTCACAGTAAATTTTAACAAGTCTGCATACCAGGTCTGTTGCGCTGATGGCATTTCCACCTGTCTGTCTGCATGTCGGCATGTGTTTATGTCTAGATCTCAAAACAAAAAATAATTAAATTTGTTCTTTGTTTATGTTTGTTTTTTGTCAGTGTTTTCAATTCTTTGTGTCTCATTCAGATCTTATTCCACTTTGTTTCTGGCCAGTCTTTTGTGCTTTTGTGCACAAATCCTGCTATAATTAGCTGGAGCACTAACTGGAATTGGAGTTTGATGCCTGTTTATCAGGCCAGAGAGATTTTAACACGTTTCCATGCGAATGGCCTGTAAACACCAGCTGTTCAGTAAAACCGCTGTCACTTTGTGTCCAAATCACGTTGAGACAAAATGGATTCTTCACAGTCCATTTAATTGTAGGCAACCCAACCATACTGGACACAGGGCTTAAATGGGTTGATTGAGCATTAAAATAAACATTTTAAGTGCTCATTTGGCTGTTATGCTCAAATATCAGCCAATGGCGGTTCCCTTGCATATCATGATTATTTCCCGTCAAATGTGTAAGATTGCTTGCAATAAAATGCTAGAGAATTATGTGGAAATGAACATTCATTGTATTAAAAACAACTTGTGAGATGTAAAAATAGCAGCCACTTGTCATTTCTGGAGATATACACAATTTTGTAGCCTTTATAGAATTACTGAATAATTTACATCCACTCCTCTGCGATCTCAACATTTCTATCTGAAGTAATGTGCAATATAAAAATAAGCAAATTCAGTCAGTTGTTTATTTTAGATTCACAGAATTATTCATCAGTGCAAAAACAAAGTACAGATAAGAGAGTACATTATGTCATCTGGGGATAAATGAGGAACCGATTGTTTCACTCTTTAACTTAACCACTTTAAAGTCCAACTAAACTTTTTTTTACAGCATGCAGATCTGCTTTGTGCTCTCCTTTGGATATAAAACAAGTACTCACAAGAAAGACATTAATATTTGATACTTTATGGTTTCAGAAAGAAAGTTTCATGCCTTTGTGCATTACCCAGTTGGCACGTTGGGATGCCGTTTCCTTTTCTATGTAGACCTTCTTTACATATAGTTTCATTTAATTTCATTTTGCAGTAGTAATCTCACCTGTCATAGTCTGATAATGAAACTAACAGCTAGACACCAGCCTACACAGGAGGCGTTTAAGCAGCATTTCTCAATAGAAAAATTGTCTTATATGCTTTAGTTATTAGCTTAAGTTTATTGACATTGTGACTTCATGCCCCTGTTAGCTCGGCTGTCAATCAAAGACAATACAGACACACCCAAATTGCGGCTTGAAGGCGAAAGGAGCATTTCTATTGTTTCTCCAAATATTTATTTAAATAATATAAAGTATTTAAAAAAATTGTCATAATTTTTGATTGTAAAAAGGAGATTTCTGTTCAATCAATCTGTCCTATAAGGGAAGTGACCAAGACTGGACTTGTCTTGAAATGTCTTTACTCTGTAGTAATAATACTGTATTATTGTATTAGATACTATTGTGTTGTATATATTACGTGAGGTATGTGAGATGACATTTTGTTTGCTTCATTCTAACGCAAGGCCTCAAATGTAACCTGATGAAACCTGCAGACACCCTGCTAGTTTGAGCTTATAGCTTAAGCTCAAAATTGCCAAACCAAGCTGCAAAAATCTGTTTGAAAAAGCCAATTAAATTTTATGCCAAAGGCTTATTATATGATCTGTGCGTGACATAAACTCATCATAAACAAACCTACCTGATATTTAATATCAAGGGTGCAAGATAAACATTTATTTATTGGCTGTGTGATTTCTTGCAGGATAGTGTTGGTGTGTTTATTTGTTCATGCTGTGTTGAGCTTTAGAGGCAAAAAAGAAAATCTCTCATCTGATCCACATCTGATCAAAACATAGAATATGATGCACTGCAACCACACACACACACACACACACACACACACACACACACACACACACACACACACACACACGCACACTGCATTAGTTAGCTGTGTTCATCTATGTTTAGCTGCTGGAGCTGCCTAGCTGTCCCAAAGCTGTCACCATATTACAAGCTACCACTGAGAGCTCTCTTATAGACTCAACACACACACACACACACACACACACACACACTCACTCTCTCACTCTTTCACACACATGTGCGTGCGCACACACACCATCCCATCCTCGGTGTGAATACAGGTAACATTGACTCTTTGTAGTAGGTTTGAATGACTGCTATAAGGTTACCCTGAAATACACTTTCTCGCACGCACACACAGTAGCTTTCTCCCTATTCTAATTGCTGCAATGTGACACTGCTTCCCACATTACGAGAAGAAAGAGAGATATACTCAGAGAGAAAGGACAAGGTGAAAGACGGGGTGGTGAAGACAGACAAAGTCAGCATTTGACCTTCATCCAATGTTTTTTTGACTGTCTTGTTGGTGATCAAATTGAAGGAAAGTCAGTCTAAACAAAGATCATTGTATTTTATTGACAAACATCTGGTAGTTTCAGCATTTATTCTGTGTATTAAAAAGGTAAAGATGAAGATACATCAGTAATAAAATCCAGATAAAAATCTGATAATAAACATACTGTATGTAGCCCTCACATTCACCAAAGTTTTTAGTTACTTCACAGGCCTAAACAGGTTTAGTTTCCTCCCCATTTTCTTTTACAACTTCTACTGACTTATGCACAGTCTGGACTATAATCACCAAGAGTGGACCCTGTTTACTTTTGTAGCAGTAAATCGAACAATTTTTATATGTGTGAAAACGTCACTCCTTATCTAACATATAGTGACCTATAGGCTATTTGCCATATGCAGATTCTGAGTGTGAAATGTCTGCACTATACAGTGCCCTCAAAAATTCTTACAATGATACAAAAATAAAGCATTATTGGCATATTGGCATATTTTATGCTTGACATTACACCTGTTAGTGTCAGAAATCTAAAGTAACTGCACACTACAGAGAAAACAGCAGTGTCTATTATATAGGGAGTAGTGAGTGAGTAAACAATGGAGTAATTTCAGACACAGCTATAATATCTGTGTGACAAGTTAGTGAATTTAAACCAATCTAACCTTTTCAAAAGGTCCACGTATTCGTTTTATTGAAACTACACTCAGATATCCAACGAAGGTTAAAATCAAGGGCAACTGGACTCGTTGAAGATACTAGAAGACGTTTCGTCCCTCATCCAAAGGACTTCTTCAGTTCTGACTGACTGGCAGGGAAACTCAGCTATTTAACCTCAGTGGGTAAACTTGGGTCATAATTTTTTGTTGTGTTTTGTGGGGTGGTGATGGCGCATAGATAAGACCCGGGTTCGATTCCCACTGTGAGACATCCACCATTGTGTCCCTGAGCAAGACACTTAACCCCTAGTTGCTCCAGAGGTGTGCGACCTTTGACATGTATAGCAATTGTAAGTCGCTTTGGATAAAAGCGTCAGCTAAATGTAAATGTTGTACATTAAAAGTATTGGTGAACTGAATTTAGGGGAGGTGGGGTTCACCCCCCCTTTTTTTGAAACCAAAGTTTCTACAGGTGCTTGAATATTACAGGTTGTCTCTGTCTCTATGTTTTCCAGGTTTTCCAGATCGCCTATGTGATTGTAAAGTCAGCCAACTCACCTCGCCCAGGTAAGCATTGTGCCTCATAATTTGTATTTAGGCAGCCAAACGAATTTCCAGGTTTTAACTACTTTTATTATTATAAAATGAAACAGTGACTTTTGATTATGATTTTGATTGAAGAGCCAGATACCGCCTTATTTTAGTCTGTGTCTAATTAATGTTTAAATACAGTAAGTAATCCACAAGTAATTTGAAAGAGCAAGATTCCGCTCAATAAACTGCATTTTTACTTTAGTCTTTAAAGTTCTTTATATGCAGATGTTTCTTTGAGTTTAAAACACAGCATCCAAAACATCAACAATCCTTATGATTTATTATCTCTAAATGTTACTATGCGTTGCTCTCAGTAACTGTCTTCTGCTTTCACTATGCATGTAGGTTCACAGCTAGGCAGCGAGCTAAACACACTTCCCATAAAGGTTAAAGACAGCAGTTGGCCTTTGAGGTTTTTACTGGAAGCAATTTTGTGAAACTGTGAGAAGTGTTTTAACATTCTTCTTCAGTATATTTCATATTAAATTCAGAACTTTTGTATTCATGTTTTTTAATTTTATTTTTTATATTAACAAACAAAGTGGGACAGGAACCATGTCTTTGCTAAATTGAGTCTGATTGTCTCTTGGCAGGAAAACTCATGAATATCACTGTGTTAAATCTTAAGTGAAGTTGATCATGCAACGAGCATGACCTGATCCATGTGTTCATACACATGGACAAAAGAGGTCATTATACAAAAAAGCAGTGAGAAAAAGAGTGTTGATAAGTAGACATAACAATGTGTTGGTAAGTAGACATAACAATAAAACAGAAGATTTGAGAGCAAATTTTTGGTTTACACATCCCTTTAAACCTTTTAAAAACAAAGACAAGGTTAATGGTGACTGGATAAAAATAACATGTTTCAAAATTAGGTTTAAAATGCATAAAGATGGCCTGATTTTGTGCATCAGCTAATGTTAATGCTAAGTTTTAAATAAAAGAAATATAACTGGCATATCTTGATAGGTTTTTGGTGTTTCATAGTGCCGTCTAATTTGCTTATTAGATTTTTCCATTAACTGGATTCCCTTCACTTTATATTCAATCAATTCAGGAGGTGGACTATCAGGTGGTTCTAAGCTATCAAGAAATATGTGGAATTGAGTGTTCTGTCAATTTTCTATGTATTTTAAGTAGGGTGACCTAAACACAGTCTTGGATGTCCATCATTATTTTTATTGATATTTTTTCCTTTGCACATGACACGTTTGAAGCATTTCATTTCATTATTTTCTTCACCAATACTTTTGTCCACAGGCAACTGGATCTTAGAGCGTTCAATAGATGGTGTGACCTTTGACCCCTGGCAGTACTTCGCCATCACAGACACAGAGTGCCTGACAAGGTTCAACATTAATCCACGGACAGGACCTCCATCCTACACCAGAGATGATGAAGTTATCTGCACATCTTTTTATTCAAAGATTCACCCTCTGGAGAACGGAGAGGTAACACTTGTAGCTATAGAAGAAGTTGTTACACTGCCAATGTAATCTATAGCTGAGTTGGGTTTAGTTTTAGATGGTGAAATCAGAGACTGCACAAGACACAAGACTCCGGTAAGACCAGAGGAGGCTTTGTATTTATATAAATGATGCTTGGTGATCAAACACATTCAAAGTGAGTGCACAACGTTTTCCAGATGTGGAATTTTTATTGTTAAGATGTCGACCATATTACCTGCCCAGAGAATTCACCATTATTTTTGTTGCTGCTGTTTACATCCCTGTAGATGTAATTAATCAAAAAGACCTCTGAACAGTTTTACCTAAACTCCACCAGGGGAACAAATACATTAGACTATGTTTCCATGATTATTCATGGGCAGTTACAGTGCCCTCCTACATCCCAAGACCATATTTCCCTGCTTCTCCTGCCTATTTACACTCAGCTGATAAAAAGTTTGTGAACAGATGAGGTTATAGCAGCTCTACAGGACTGTTTTGAGTGCACAGACTTGTACATGTTCAGAGAGGCCGCCACCCAGTAGAACCACATCAATCTTGTGGAATATACAGCAACATTTACGTCATACATCAGCAAATGTTTTGATGACGTGGTGATCACTAACACAGTAAAATCACTCCCCAACCAGAAAGCCTGGATGAATGGAAAGGTGAGGGCTCTATCCAAAAAAGCTGCCTTTCAGTCAGGTGATAAGGAAGCATACAGCACCGCCAGAGCGAGAGCAAAAGCCAGCATCAGTGAGGCAAGCAGAGACACAGCAGATATGAGAGAGAGACCTCAACACCAACAACACCAATAATATGCGGCAGGAGATCAAAAACATCACAGGCTACAAAAGCAGGAGCGCCTCCATCATGTGAGGCCACGTTACCAGATGAGCTAAACACATTTTATGCTCGCTTTGATCTCCTCAACAAAGAGTCAGCTGTAAAGTCCACTCTACCTCCAGAGGACCGGCCACTGTCAGTATCCACAGCAGATGTGAGAAGAATCCTGCTGAGAGTGAATATAACTAAAGCTGCTGGGCCTGATAACATCACTGGCCGTGCACTAAAAACATGTGCCAGTCAGCTAGTTGATGTTATTACTGACATTTTTAACATATCACTGTTACAATTGACAATGATATGTTAGAAAGGTGTCTTCTGCTCAACAAGATCCAGGGAGGCCAGATAGGTGAGAATCATTTTGCTGATTAAGCTGAGCCAAAGAGCTGATTATTGATTTTCAGAAAAAGGAGGCAAAGACACACACCCCTGTCTACATCAGGGAAGCTGAGGTAGAGCAGCTGAACAATTTTAGGTTCCTGGGAATCAGCATCACAGAGATCCTGACATGGTCATCTCCATGCTTGTTAAGAAAGCTCAGAAACTGCTGCATCTCTTAAGGAAGAAGGCAAAATTCCCTTGCCAAGTTCTTAACTTTTACAGAGGAACATTAGAAAGCATCCTGACTGGAAACACCCCAAACTGGCATCGGATGTGCACGGCCCAGGACAGGAGGGCTCTGCACCACTCCGAAGATCCTTGGTACCCATCTACCAAGCCCCAGTGATATCTGTGAGCTGAGGTGCCTGGCAGACCCCAAAGGATACATACCCACCACAGCCTGTTCACCCTGCTGCCGTCTGGCAAGAGAAACAGAAGGATCTGCTGTTGTACCACCAGACTCCAGAGCAGCTTCTTCCCTCAGGCTGTGTGACTCCGAAATTCACCCTCAGCACTGCACCATGTAAAATAGTTGTATTTCCATGACTTATTTATTCACCCATCTATTGTATATTATTTTTGTATATAACGTTTGTGTTTGTAAGTAGCATAAAGGGAGCTACAACTTAAATATGTTATATGAACTTGTGTTGTAACATACTAAATAAATCTACTGTACGTTGTTAGCAGACAGAGAAGGCAAACAAATCCAAACAGGTACAATAGCAGGCAGTCATGTGGGCAGGAAAAATCCAAGGCTGAGATCAAAAGCAGACAGGCTGAAACTGTATGGCTATAAGATAATCTGGAAAAGAGAGTGATCTCCACCGGTATGTGGACTGAGTGACTGAAAGGGAATAACAGAGTTTGGAACTAGAAGTGATGTTGCTACAGTAGCAGACATGAATAATAAACAGATAATGTGAAATAAATTAAGATGACACCAAAATCAAAAGTCTTTATATAAAAGCTCATAAAGACATCACTGTAGTCCTGTATTGAGCAGGATAAATAATGAAATACTAAATGTTTTCAAATTAATACGTAGATTGGAACTGTTTTCTAATAAGTGGATATATTTCTTTTCACATGTGCACAACTGTTAATATAATGTAACCAGTGATTGGAAATTGTGTTCCAATTTACTGAAAACACACACACACACACACACACACACACACACTGACACACACATCTTGCCCACCACTGTTTACTGTTATGTTCCTTTGATCAGCTGTGTGTGATTGCACCCAGTGAGAACAGAGGGCCAAGCTTGCTATAACTGACATTAATGAAGAGAAAGAGGACTGTGGAACACACAAACAAACACATACACACACACATGCAGTAAAAAACAAACTAATCACACATCTACATCTCCCACACAAGCCTCTAATTGTAGATGTCTGTCTGAATATGTGTACGCATTTACATGGGTGCTGGTGTGTGTGTGTGCTCTTACACGTCTGCATGCATGTGTGTTTGTTGTGTGTCTTTCGTGTTTATAATGTATGTGTGTCTGTGTCCTGCGGGGGTGTGCTAGAGGGGGTGCGAGCTGGGAGATGTCAAGAGCGGCAAGTAACGACGGAGGTGTCTGAATGTGTGTGGGTGCGTATGGTGTGTGTGTGTGTGTGTGTGTGTGTGTGTGTGTGGGGTTGACAGCTCCCTAGCCGTCTGATCACAGTGAAACCATAATGAGTTGTAGGCGATGTGTTACAGCATCGCACACACATTCACAATGTCACCCCACCACTCATCACACACGCACACATACACAACTATCTCCTTCACTGCTGTGTTAAGTGTGCAGCTTACACCCATCAAGTCTTCCCCCTTGACACACACACACACACACACACACACACACACACACACACACACACACACACACACGGTCAGCCCACTCTGTAGACTTTTTTGCAGATGCCAAATGTTGCTTTTGGCCACATTAGTGAGACAGACAGATGGACAGACAGGCAGGCAGACAGAACCTCACACTCCTTATGTGGCTGTTTGTTGATTATTGTTACAGAATTTAAATTCAGTCTCATTCTTCTACATATATACAAAGGCAGTTACAATATAAAAATTAAATTTCTTTGGTAGACAAAATTAAAATGTCTTCCAGTGTCCATGTTATGAGGCATCCTGGTGAAGAAAAGCAACATACTCTGTGGATAGAAGGAGTCTCGTTTTGCATCACGGTAATCTTAGACTGACGTAGGACACATAGACTAAATGGTTTTTTTAAACAGTACAACTATGGGTACTAGAACTCCCCCTTTGTCTCTGTTTCTGATGTTGGTGCAGATCACCTGCTCAATCAGTGAGAGTAAAAACAGGTGTGCATGATTAGGTCCTCTAAGCAGTGATTGACTCAGCACTGTCACATTGTTGAAGAAAGGGTAAATTCTGGTTAAGTTGGCCCTCTAAAGAGTGGATGATCAATTGTGTTTTGTCTGCAGTAACAGGAATATTAAATTAATGCTTTGTTCTTGTTGTGCAGTCATTTTTGTATCAGTTTAACTCACCCTGTGTAAACTGAGCAGATGGTTTGTTCCAGCTTGGTGAGACTGAAAAGGTTAAAGGCCAGTCACTGGTCTGTTGTGGTAGGAGGGTAGGTTGCAGCTTGGTGTAAGGCTGCAGATGATTCTTTTTGCTACTGCTATAGACCTTCCAGGTTTTTTTCTGTTTCATTTATATTTTTGTGAAGAAACACCCTCTTCTTCTGTGTCTCCCGGTAGTCCTTTAATGCTGTATATTTGTTCTTTCTCCTCAACCATTTTAAAATGTGTATATTTTCAATCAAAGGTCTTTAAAGCATCTTTTTGAACATCAGTTATATTATTGTCTAATTAAATGTTGTGTAGTACAAATACTGAAAAAGTATTCATTTGCCAAAGTCTTGACTTTAAAATTTAATTAAAAATGTGTCTTAAACAATGTTTCCTGTAAGAAAAGGGTTATTGCTACCCCTCCTCTTCTTTTTGATTTGTTGTCTGTTTTGGTTTCACTGAAGAGGCTTTTTGCTCCTTCCACCATCTGCCACTGTGAGAAACTTAAAGCACCTTTTAAAGTTCCCATATTATGCACAATGTACTTTTTCATGTCTTTTTCAACATAAATGTGTCCCTGGTGTGTCTAAAGATCCCCAAACTGTGAGAAATAAACATCCTCTCTATTTTTCTACTGCTCAGTCTTTCAGTGAATGTGTGTGCAAACACTGTTTGAATTTGGAACGTGGGCTTTTAGGGAGAGGAGCCTTAAACAGATGGGAGCTAAAACGTTTGTTGTTCAGACAGAGCCTGAATAGAGATGCTAAAGCAATGGACAGTTTGAGAAAAATAATGTTGTTTCTTTTAACTTTAAAGACTGAAAACATTTTCTAGTAGACACCCAAAATAAAAGTATGAACCTGCAAATGAGCATAATATGGCACCTTTAATGTTTGTCTTGGGACAATGTCATAGTTGAACTCTGCTGTTAAGATGACAGTATTTACTTGTCTGTCTGTCTGTAGATCCACGCTTCTTTGATCAATGGTCGTCCCAGTGCAGATGACCCCTCCCCGACCTTGCTGAACTTCACCTCTGCCCGTTACATCAGGTTGGTGTTTCAGCGAATCAGAACGCTGAACGCCGACCTCATGACTCTGGCACTCAATGACCCCAGAGATATCGATCCCATCGTGACTAGACGGGTGAGGCACCTCACTTTTTCCTGTCTTTTCTCTTAAAAATTATAAGTATCTGCCAGGGTGATGACAAAAGTAAGAAATAATCTCATCATTTTAAAATGATGGTAAGTCAAAGTTATGACTAGTATCTCTTAATTGTGATAGGTGTGTCAGAGATCTCAGTCACAACTTACAAGGTTACAATATTACTCAAAGTAATGTTTGAAGAAATGGCTAAAAGTTTAACAGTGAGATAGCAAGTTGTAATATTTGCATTTATTACCAGGTCTGATAATTAAGATACTATCTCATAGGTTTGAGTCATAATGATCAGATATTAAATCATACATATGACTCAGTATTACAAGATATAATGCTTCACAATATTGACTCTTTCACTGCTAAAAAATATAATAATGGCAGAAATTTCATTGTAGCCATATGATTGGTTAAATCTGATCAACTGTTACAAAAATGTGTATCATAATAAAAGTCACACTACTGTACTATATGGGGCATCGGTACAGGTTTTGACCTCACGTTACAGTAGACTCAGTAATGTCGAAATATTATTATTTTTGTTAAAAGTGAAACTAAATCAGCTGAAATGAAGGCAACAGCATTTGCAACTGAGACATTGTGATTTGAAGTGTTTTGTGTGTGATTGAAGAAGCGGAGCCCTGTGAAGGTGGGCGGCTGTAGCTCTGGATGTAGAGTGTGTGAGTTTGTGTGAATGTATGAATGAGAGGCAAATTATAAAGCGCTTTGAATAAAAGCACTATATAAATACTGCCATTTACCAGTACTGCTGTTCAACATATCACCATCATTGTTGGTCAGGACATCCCTTTTCAAGCATAATCACCACTTAAACTGCTAATATGCTCATTAATGCTGTCATACTCATTATAACGTGTTTTCTCTCTCTCTTTTCAGTACTACTATTCTATTAAGGACATATCAGTCGGAGGGATGTGTATCTGTTACGGACACGCCAAAGCCTGTCCACTCAACACTGTTACAAAGGTAAAATACTTAACTCTCTCCCAACTCTGTTTTCTCAATCTACATAACAATAACATCAAGGTAATTACCATTACCTCCATACTGAACAGAAGCAAAGAGCACCTCAGGCACCAGCTTTTTATCTGCTGCCTTATATCAAACTGCCTGTGTTTGTGTGTTTGTGTGTCTGCCTGTCTGAAAGGGACACAGGTGACCCAGTGAAGCGTTGTCTCCCATGTCACTTCAAACACTAGAGTGTTTGATACCAGACACCTGATCTTTCTCTCTCTCTCGCTTAACACACACACACACAGTCTCGTGTCCTTTACATGTCCTGAGGCTGAACCACGAAGACTAACTCAGATGTGACACAGGTGTCTGGTTCCTTGGTGATGATGTCATTTACAAGTGATGTCACTGATGTGTAAAGAGCTCTAGTTTCTTCTTTGCTCCTTTTTCTTCTTCCGATCTCTAAGGGCCATGTTAAAGAGGTATTTTGAACTGGGAAAAAAAGCAGTTCTAGGGTCTTTATTTTACCATACCATACCATTTCTACCTACCACCCAAAAAGTCCCTGCTTGGGGGGTAGTACTTTCCGAAAGTACCGGTACTTTTGGGGGGGTGGGTCTTATCTTGCAGTGATTTTCTGAATGGGAGAGTAGAGACTACTGGTTTTAAATCGAGCATGTCGGCTGTTTTTCTACAACTGCTCCTCTCTTTTCCACAGCTGTTTGCAAACCAATAAATCACAATCAACAATCAGATAGCACACAAGTCTCGCCGATGTCTGCCTGAGATCATATGTTGGCATTACATTTATTACTCGGAAACAGCAGCCAGCGTGCAGCGGTGTGTTTACAGCGAACAACTGATGGAGTTAGGCTTAAATTCTGGGTCCGGAGCTGTTGTTTAAAGTTTTCATCAGTCAGAAAGTTTTTACACAGAGCTCAGGCAGACACAGACATGAGTGCTGCAGCTCTTGTCGGCTGGAAATCTAATAAAGTTCCAAATTGTCGCGATATTATGTATTAAATAGTTATTTTAAGAACTTGATGGCTTTTACCAGTTTGTTATTAAATTTGTAACGAACTTTATTGCGTCTCTTCATTATACTAACACAAGCAAAGCCTATAGTGCTCATGGATAGTGGTTACAAATAATGATGCCTGTGCATCGCTTTGTACGGGGTACAGGCCTACAGCCTACATCAGCTGGTTAATTTCAGTGTTGGGCAGTAGCGTCGCTACATGTAGCACTGTTACTAGTTTAACTACATTTCTCAGTAGCTTGGTGGTAGCTTAGCTTTTTTCTGAATCAAATAGCTTTTCAGTAACAAAGCTCTTTTATTTACCGAGTAGCACAGTAGCTTCCACACACGCTACATTTTCCCAAGTATTTCTGAAGGATCAGTAAGAGACGCCACCGCCACACACGGACCTATATGTATAGCCGGTCTTCTGAAGATCTATGCTGCCTTGTCGAAAAATGCTACCATAGCGCAAATCGACAGCAGAGACTATCGAGTCGCTCTGCCCTGTCGAAAAATGCTACCTTACGTGTTCCCTTTTTCAATCCCATAAAGTTATAACTCTCACAGTATTATGACATCTTCTGTTTTTTTGATTATATTATAACATCATTTCAGGGGCAGCTGAGCTTCTGTACTAAAGCTTCTGTACTACTGGCAGAATCAGCAATAGAAAGGCTAGCTGCACGGCTGTTGTAGCTGTTGTTAGCAGCAGTTAGTTGCTAAAGTAACCAGGACATCAGAGGGAAAACCGGACAATATTTTCTCCATCAACTCTGATCCAGTTTCAGTAAAACCAGAGAATAAAGTTATGTTTTTGTACTGTAATCAGTGAGGCCTAATCTTGCATCGCAGGCCTTGATTCAGCGCGTTGCCACTAAGCCCCACCCCTCTTCTGTGAGGGGGGCTTTAAAGAGACAGGTGCTAAAACTGACTATTTAGACAGAGGGTGAAGAGAGGTGCTAAAGCAACGGACAAATTAAAATGTGTTTTTTAAACATTAAAGCATGTAAACATTTTCTAGTAGAAACCCTAAATACAAGTATGAAACTGAAAATGTGTATTCTACGGCACCTTTAAAGTATCCACTTCCAATTACATACCGATCTAAGCACATTCTATCATTTTTATAAAACTATGTCAAATTTTAGTTCATTAAGAAATGAATCTGCAGCGATTTCAAACTTGCTTGTAATACATCACGCTGAATATTTCTTCCGTTTAATTTTTGTGTCAAAATTATGTCACTGTTAATTGTTATTGGCTTGATTGAGTTTTCTGTTTTGGTCTGATCACATGCTCAAACTTCCAGGATTAAGTTGGCCCATAAATGCACCATACATGAACATACTAGACTTTTCGAGTCAAGTCCAAATATTCTAAATTCTTTCAAAGTGCAAAGATATCATGGAGTGTCAATCTTAACAAAGTCTCTGCAACTTCATATTCTTACCATGGGGACGTGTACTAAAATTAGTCTGGAAGGTGGTTAAACTACATCAGAAAAGAAAGATAAAACTGTTTGCAAACCTCGTTTAAGACTTCAGGATTTGGTCCAGCAGAATAATGTATTGTTAATTAAAATCATGTATTTTTAAAACATGTTTCTACGAGAGTAGGATAATTAGTTATATATAATCTATCAGCCAAAATGTGGCACATTATAAACTGAATCTACCTGTGATTTTGTAGTGATTTTCTCTAGCCCTCTGTTCCCACATGACATTTAGCTCCTTTACTTTGATTCAAGTTCATCCATCCATGCTGTAAAGTCTTGGGCAGGCGTTCAGGAAGCAGGAAAAGTGGAGACCTGTGAGATGATTTGTTAATGATCGTCTACAGAACATTTGTTCACATGCATGCTCTGTACAAAGGCAGCTTGAAGCCAGAGCTGTAGCGTTGCCTCAGATAAAAGGGACAAATTCACTTGTGCCAACAAATCCAAACTTGGCTCTCGCTGTGCTATTGTACTGCTCTCCTCTCAGTTAAATCTGGCACCCTCTCCACATCAGCCAATTTAGAGAAAGTCCTAAATTGAATTACTGAACCTCGAAGTTGGCAAATTTCCTGCTACATTCTGCTTTGACTGTGTTTAGTTTTGAATTTATTGCTCTTGTGGGAGAGTAATAGTGAACCCATTTGCTACTGACTGACAATCTGGAAAGTGAACAGAGTTATTTTATTGCAGTTGGCTCTCCTGTGAATACATTGTTGTTTGATAGGCTTTCAAAATGTCATGCATATTGGTAATTACCTATTTGCAGCCCTCCATTTTCACATTCATGTGAATGTTGTGATGCCACGTGATGTTACATAAAAACAATTTCCTCACCCACTTACAACGACAATAACATTCCTTTTGTTTATTTGAACATGTCTTTTTTTTTGTTAAAATGCTTGTTTGCATATCTTAGTGTGGAATCACATGTTTCACTTTAAAATTAAAGCCAACTTTTTATATTTTGGGTATTTTAAAGAGTTGCCTTACACCAGCTGATTATCTCCAGTAGTTAAAAGTTCTCATTCGGATGAGAAGGTGAAGTATGAAGTATACTAAGGTGTGGTCAGTATCAACCTGACATCACTTGTATATGTGGTTACACATTCAAAAGACCTCAAAAAATACATTTCAACTTGGTGATACGTTAATCTTTAGAGGGCAATAGAGGGCTGTGGTAATTTAATTGTGTCAAAATATTTTGCAAAGTTTAAGAGAGTGTGGTTAAGGATGTAGTGTAACCTCCCAATTGTATGTATATAAGTATAACTTTTTATAATTAATTTTAAATATTTGTATGTTCTGTGTGTGTGTGTGTGTGTGTGTGTAGCATGAAGAGAGCTACAGCTTTAATTTCATTGTGCACCCTGTGTTGTAGAATGACTAATATACCTTGAACCTTGATTGATCTAAGTTAGGGTCCAACAATTTGAGATGTTAGTATTTTTCCTTCACAAGACACTTGACAGAATGTTGAGAAAAAGTGGATAAACTGAAATTCAAAATCGACTGTGGCCCACATAGTTGCTCATGTGTGTACAAATCTGTAAAACCTCTGCACTTTTAATGTTTTTTTCATATATTTATGTGTGTGTGTTTGTGTATGTATAGAAGTTTAGCTGTGAATGTGAACACAACACATGCGGGGAGAGCTGTGATCATTGTTGCCCTGGTTACCACCAGCAGCCCTGGATGGCAGGAACCTTCAACACTCGACATGTCTGTGAGAGTAAGAAAAACACAACATAACAACGAATTACACAAACTTACACAAACTACCCACAAGCCTACATTATGCCATCTACAACACAACATTTTCGACTTCAGTGTTTGATTTAAGACTCTTATAAAGCCTTCAAAAGTCTTTGTATCCATTAACCTTCATCAACTATGTAACTGACATCATAAAACTAGGGTTACAACATGTAATCTTCCTTTTATTTCACACAGACTCAGTAGTCTTTGTGGCTGGATAACCGCTTCTTCTGCTTTGACTCTGACACAATAAGGTGACAAGAAGTTAAAGGTCCTGACTGACACAATAGTAAAGGAACCAACCATGACAGATGAATTCAGCGCAAGACCAGAGTGTCCCAGCACTGAACAACTCAACCTTGCTGAGTTTGAATTTGGAAATGCAGGAGAATTACGCAACCAGGTAGTGTTGTAGTACTCAAGACCGGTCTTAAGACCACTTTTTGATGGTCTCAGACTCGACCGCATTTGTACTCAGTCTTGTCTCAGTCTCGGACATTGAGGACTCGGGATTTTATTTCAAGACCATAACTTTGGGAATATCAATAAACTGCTTGTGCATTGGCTGATTTATTTGTTAAGGGCCTAACTTTGGTTGGATGTCAAACTTTTTGCTTCAGATGCAACCAATAACCCTAATTAAAAATGTGTTGTTACAGTTGTCACCCCTCCCCGCGTTTGTAAGCATTATAGAGTGAATAAAGATGCTTATGTTGATTTCAGCTCTTAGTGTTTGTATGTGGGTGTTTTAATGGGAATGTGGATCTTTCAGATCAATTTGAGAAGTACCTGTGATCTTGTTCCTGTGTGTGATGTAATGTGGGGAACAGGTCTTGGTCTTGACTCGGTCTCGCCCTCCCTCGGTCTTGGTCTCAGTCCCTAAAAGTCTTGGTCTTGTCTCGGTCTCGATAAACTTTAGTCTTGACTTGGTCTCGGTATGTGTGGTCTTGCTACAACACTACAACCAGGTTCACAATTATTGTACAAAGTAATCTAATGCAAAGGATGTACAACCTCTACCTGAAAGTGATCTTGGCAGCCTAGTGCAGCATAAGGAGAAGCCCAACAGCACCACACAGCTTTACATGTCAGCAGTGTCAACTCTGAAATCAGCTCTGAAATATTTTGAAGATAAAAGTGGCTTTTGCACAGATTTTCACCACTGGTATTCCACCAAACAGAACAGTGGACACTGTCATACTCTTTGTTGAGTAACAGTGGGTTGAGGGTCCATCCGTGCCAACTCATACTGTAGGTTTGTGAAGGTTTATTGCCTTTCCAACCACCCAGAGGGACCACTGGTTTCACTGCTGCCTTCCTGTCTAAGAGGCACATAAGGTCATGTTCAGTCAGACAACAGCACTGCAAAAAATTGCAGCCCCCTAATTAATTTTAGTGAGGCTGCATCGGTACAGATAACTTTGAAATGTAGTGTTTACCTGGCGATTGTTGCGATCATACTGTAACTTTCCAGAAAAGCAAAATCCTTCCTCATAGTAAAACTGCTAATACTGTGTAGTGTTTTGGTATCTGATAAGCCTTCACATTAATGGATATATTACAGATACCTGTGATCCTTTCTTTGTAATATCTTTTTAAAATCATGTCCACAGTCACACTGCAGAACACTTTCCTCTTGTTTGTAAATTTTAGACAGCAAGCTCCGTGAGTAGGAAACACAACTAATTCTAGGCTCCACACTCACTACAATACTGTAGGAAATTGTGAGGACAAGCAAAGTTAAAGACCCACTTTTTCTCTCTGGACTAGAGATAATGCACTGCTCATGGTCCGCGTGTAAACCTTAGGGTCCTGTCTTCAAAACAGGATTTGATGTTTTTTTTTAAAACTCCTATGTGGAAGAAGTAAATGGATTAAAAAAGCGGTCCTCCTAACTTCATGCTCAGTACTTGGATAGAGGAGCAACTCAACAAATCCTATCAAATACAGAACTACAGTACCAACGTTGTGTGTGTGTGTTTTCAGAGTGTAACTGCCATGGTAAGGCAGAGGAGTGCTACTTTAATCAGACAATAGCAGACCTGTCACTCAGCCTGGACATCCATGGTCAGCACAGAGGAGGTGGAGTCTGTATTGGTTGCCGTGATAACACAGCTGGAGTCAACTGTCAGACATGTGTTGCTGGATTCTACAGACCTGTTGGGGTACGTCACAAACACATGCACCTGTGCCTTATTTGAAATTCGTCACTATTAAGTGAATGGTAACTGAGTGTAAAAATGTTTGCCTTGTTCACCTGGCCAGGTGAGCGCTGAGGAGGAGAACCCCTGCATCCCCTGCTCATGTGATTCACATGGTTCCATCAGTAAATCATGTGTTGCAGAATCAAGCCAGGCTACGCCCAGTATGCATAAATACTTTTTAATCTTTCTGTCTGGTCTTATTCCTTCTGGATATTGTTCATGTCTTGAAGTATAAATTATTTCAGCCTGTTAGTAGACTCACATACAGTGTTTTCAGTGAATGCCAACACATGCTTCACATTTTAATTTATTTTAGTAGTACTTCCAACATTTCATCGATTCAGTCCTGCTTGATTTCCTATGGGGTCGGGGTTAGACAAGTTCAGCTGCATTTACAGAAGCTTCTGTTATTAAAAACTGTCTTTGACTGAACAGAACAACTATTTATATTAGAGATAATTTTAATCCTCTTTGTAATGTTACTGTTTTTATATCTAGAAAGAGGAGCTATTTTAGTGCAGCCACCTCAATAAGATTCCCATTCTGTTTCACTCATACTGTTGTTTTTTTTCTAAATGTGTGTGTGTCTTTGTGTGTGTTTGATTGACAGGCCAGCCAGCAGGGTCATGCCGGTGTAAGGAGGGTTTTGGGGGTCTGCGATGTGACAGGTGAGAGACAGACACACACACATATATGCACACATAGACACATACACAAAGACAGAGACGCATTGTGACAGGTGAGCAGAACCTTTCAGCTGTTGTCTGTTCCAATTAGTGTTAATTGCCAGAAAGTTTCTATTAAGATCTTTGATTATATGCATTATCACACACACACTTTGTACCTTAAACTGTGTAAAGAAGTCACTGAATAAATGGCCATAGTATAAATGCGAGACATGCTGCTTTATTTGCTGTTTGCTGTTTCTTTGACTGGAACTTTGATATTATTTCTTCAATAACATCTTTTACATACTTTAATCTGTAATTGAACTGAATACAGCCTGAGATCATTGAGAAAAGCCTTGTCAAATCTCAACCTGTGAATCAAAGGCAATACAACAACAACACGAAAAGCTTTCTAACCTTTAAATCTGTCAACAAAGTGCTTCACTTTTAATTGTTAATCTCTAATTGTATCATCATTATTGCTGTAATTGCTTGTTGTATTATCCTCTTTCCCACTGCAACGACTCAACTTCCCTGTGGGTATCATTCAGGTTTAATGTAATCTAATCTAAAAGCTGATACTATTCCTCCAAACTTTTTAATGGCCTGCCCCAAGATCAGGCCAGCAGCATAAGTGTCGTTTTTAAAATTACTTCTTAAAATGCTCTTTAATAGACTTGCTTCAGCTCTCTTTCTCAGTTAATTGTTTCTTTTTATGCAGTATTTTTGCTCTGTGGTTGTACATACATGCATGTGACCTGTGGAGCAAGGTCAGCTGTTTGTTGTGAACTAAAGTTAAGTGGAGTGTCTGACTCAGAGACAGTTTGATCAAGGTGGACGCAGCAGTTGTTAGAAGAAGAAGAATTGACCCTGTGACCTTCTGGTGATGGGAAGGCCTCTATAATACTTAAGCTTCAACTTTATCTTTATGATTGTTATTAAACTCATTTGTCTCCAGGTGTGCTGTTGGTTATATGGGCTACCCGTCCTGCCAGCGCTGTAACTGCAGTGTGGAAGGAAGCACCAACGATGACCCATGTATAACGCCATGCATGTGCAAGGTACACATACTCACACATTTACAGGCACACAAATAATGACAAATACTCTGTGCTAACCTTTCTCGCCCCATTGTCATTATCTTCACCACATTAACACTGCAATAACATGCCATGTGCTCATAATGCCTGTTTGATGGCAGCCCATAAACTTTGCTGCATCTTTCTTCTTAAGGTAGCCAGCAAAATAATTGGAACTAAACAACTTTCCTTGGCAGACATCTATAAAAGAAAAGTTATACATAAGGCTCAGACTATCACAGCCAGCTCTGACCACCCTCTCTTGGAAGAATTTGTTGAATTTGCCCAAAATAAAAACTAACAGATACAAATTTTCCTTTGCACCCACGGCAATTAATGCCCTACATTTGTACTGAGCTTGAGCTGCTGCTCAGAACGATAGATTGTTGAGGCTACCATTTCAACTTATTGAGTACTTTTAGACTATAAGTTGATATATATATATATATATATATATATATATATATATATATATAAAAAACGCCTTATCTTTGTTTGTGTCTCATGTATGTTTGTTTTAACCCTATTGCAAATCAAATTTCTCCGGGTGGGACAATAAAGACTGAACTGAACTTCTTCATCTCTCTTTCTGTCTCTCTCCTGCAGGAAAACGTGGAGGGAGAAAATTGCGATCGCTGCAAAGTGGGATTCTACAACCTCCAAGGTGACAATCGACGCGGCTGTGAAAAGTGCTCCTGTATGGGCATTGCCAGTCAATGCGCTGCCTCCACATGGACCTATCAGAATGTAGGCAATGTTTTACACCCCCCATTGCACTTTCATTACACTGCCTCTGTAATTTTCATGATTTTCTCTTACGTTTGCATAAGAGCAAGAGAATCACTTCACTGATTAACCAAAAGCAGTTTTAGATAACGCTGAAACTTTTTGATAAATATCCTTCAGGCATAGAACGCACCGACACAAAGTGCAAAATAATAAATTAATCTGACCCAGAGTTTTTTAAAATAGCAAAAGTTAAAGGCATCTGAGATTTAATAAAATTATGGAGTCACCGTTTCATCAACGTGCGTACCGAGTAGCAATAGGGTAATAAGTGAAAAGCCAAGACAAATCTTTACCAAATACACATATAAGAGCGTGACTGTGGATGGAGTATAGTGGAGGTGAGAGACAAGGAGAACAGTGAAAATACGGAGGAAGGAGGCAAGAAGAGAAAAAAGAGGACAAGACTGGAAAGACAACGGGAGAAAACAAGACAAGAGGCAAGAAGGAAGGAGAGAGGTGAAAAGAGGAAAACAGTTTTTGACTGACAGGCGGGGTGGGAGAGGAGAGAGAGGAGACGTTGACAGGATGACAGCTCTGATTTAGACACCGATAGAGAGAGCGAGAGTGTGTGTGTGTGTGTGTAGGTGCGTGTGTGTGCACGCGCATGTGTGTGTTTGTGTTTGTGCTCAAAAGGGGAATCCAAGGTCAGGTTAATTGCAACGACAGATGTGTGTCTGGCTGTGTCTCTTTCTCACACACACACACACACACACACACACACACATACAATCCTTCAGGAGTTGAGAAAAAACTCTCTTTGTAGGTGTTGCAAGACTTCCTGGCGGACATGCGGCAGATTTACAAAACCTTTAACATGTTTGTTGATACAACCTCTCATTTTGATCGAATGGGACCTTAAAACATCAGAAAATGTAGTATTTTAATGCACATGCTACACTGACGCTACCGTAACCAAATACTGCTTTCTATGTAAATATTTCTCATCAGTGACATTTTCCGAGCAGTTTTGTTTTATTTGTGACGCTTCAAAAATAAGTTGAATTTAGTTTTATGTTGACAGAAACAGTTGAATAATAAATTCACCCTTTGCTATTAATTCTGAATTCAGAATCCAAGCCAATTGAATCAGTCATTTGAAATATGTGTTGATCTGTTGTTCAGCTTAGGAGCAGATATACTGTATAAGTTAGTTGAACTTAGTGTTCATGGGAAGTTTTTTTTATTCTAAAGACAGAAGGTGTTTTCTGTAAAGGCAATAAAAGTAACTTGACTTGACACAAACCAACCATTCAAGTGGTCAATCAAAATTCATTCTGGGAAAATGTCACTACTCTCCTGTCTGAGATACTTACTGGACTGGCGAGGGGACCATTATTGTTTAAATGTTTATTCACTTATTTGGCAGAATAGGCTCTGCTCCTGGGGGTGCTGCCCAGTGAACCAAAGCAGCATTGCGGGATTCAGCAGGGAATGCAATAAACTCCAAGGGCTTTACAGAACAGAGTCCAATCATCGTTTAGATTTTGGATACAGAAAGTGAACAAGCTTAGAGATGCCAAGTTGGGTTATCGGAGTAACGTAGATAGTGGAGGAACACATATACTGAGACAGCCAGTACATTGTTATGCACTAAGCAGCAGCAAAGCATAATGACCAGCTGGGTATTATGAGAAAAGCTTGTTGGTTCAGCTTCATTTAATGTGACTGGTGACTTGCTTTAATATGTTTGCTGTCAGATGCTACTGATCTCCTGACGGTGAGCACAATGTCAGTGCTTGGCAATAAATAATCTGATTCTTTATATAACCATGAAGTTCAGTTATGTTTAAAACCCTCTGAATAAAACTGAATACCAGCTTTCTCATGTCAATATAAGTAGAAATAGTTATTTTCTCAGTGGATGGAGCTGAAAGTAAATCTTCAGCTTACTCTTTCTGCATCTTGTTTTGTAGGAGACCACTCTGACAGGCTGGCACCTGGTTGGAGATACAGGAGGAAGAGTGTGGTCTGTTCACAGACAGACACCTCCATATCTGAGTGTCCGACACTCAGACGTTGTGAGTGATCTTGGATCCGCCTACTACTGGAACGCACCTGGACTATACCTGGGAAACAAGGTTAGATGCAAACACACACTCGTATAGAGACTGGATTTTTTTTGTGATTGACATCATTTTACTCAGTTTTTCGTGGGTAGATTTTCTTGTACAGTTCACAACTAGAGAATATCAGGAGACACAGCAAGTTATACCGTAAAACTTCAATTAATAGCCGAGTCCCAAACAGCCGCCTGCCTCCTTTACTGGCCTTGTGTGGGAACACATTTTGACAAATAAACGCCTGCTTTAATTAAACGCCTGGTCTGGTTTTTGTAGAAGTTCTTTGGATGTATAAAACCTCTTAAACCCCGCGGGGTCGCCGCTTTAGCTGGTTCTAAGCTGCTTAGATTTAGTTAATACAAACATTAATGTTTAAACGTATGATCAATATGTCAGTATGGACATGCTGCACATCGTTAGATCGGTTAGATTCTCCCCAATTCAGTCGTTCAGTTCATTTAACGGAAACAACGAGACCCAAAGTCTAATTGTTATAGATTTACCGGTGTAACCTGCATGGTACAAGAGAGGAAAGGAAAAAAAGTGCTGACTGCCGTTGCTTTTGAAGTGCTCATTAAGTCCGCTCGTTAAGTCCGAATGTGTCCCTTCCTTGATTATTTATCTTCCTTTAGTTTGTAAGGGTCCACCGATTTTCAGAAAAATTCATCCAAGTTGTGAATCCTGTCATGTGAAGTCCATCGCTCTCTGTCTACTAACTTCTCTCATCCTGCACCGTGTTGTTTTTTTCTTGAGGTTGCTGCCTTCAGAATAAAAGCGCATAAGCCATCTGTCAGAGCTAGATCAAATGAATGACATGTATTTGATATTATTTGATAATTTTTACATAAGTATTATTCTGTTTGAAATAAATAATCTGTTTCATAGTAGTTTCAGTTTTGTGCAAAAAGAATTAAAGGCCTGTCCCATATGGACGCCTGTCCCAAATATAGGCAGGGTCAATTCAGTGATTTTAGCAAATAAAAGCCCGGGCTATTATTCAATGTTTTACGGTATTTAACTAATTAATTACACCGGTGATTATTTATGTACTTAATGACATAATGACAATTACCACTACTACTCCACTACTACCAAGGTATTTTACAGTATTTCTACACTGCTACCATAGTGCATAGCATAGTGCATGAGATAGATATTTACACACATGCACACACACATACAGTACATACACACGCAGATGCTGCCAGTGCATTGGAAAGAAATCCATTGTGCATGGACAAAATAACGGTTATTTGATAAAACAGTGCCTAATGGCACACTCTAACACAGTCTCAACACAGATTTTACACTATAATATTCTCAGACATAATGTTTTTAGAGACTTTGTACTGGATTGCATTAGATTAGACAGATGTTCCATTCACTGTACATGTGAAAAATGTGTCACTGTCATGCTATAGCAAGTGTGATTTGAACATACTGTATCTGGTATGAAAAGGGAAATGTATATTGATAAGGTGCCACATTTCCTAATTTCCCAATACTTTACCATATAAATAAAATTAGATTTTTTAAAATTCACTTGATTAAGACTGCTAAGTATGTGACAAAGAGAACGTTTTTGAATTTTTTTTTATTATTCCAAAGGTGTTGCACCCACAATTAGACTGGTCAAGGTTACACTAGTAACTCAGTTGTGCAGTTTTGTTCTGTGTTGTTCCACTTACACTGTAATGACACAAAGGTGAGTTGCAGTCTGAACTGTTTGATCTCACTGTCAGGTTACTGCTAACTGACTGTTTGCATCACAACAATAACAGCTCTTACCGTTTACAGTCTGTTGAAAGCGTTGACAGGCAAATATGTAAAAGCTAACATGAGGCTACATCAGATGGACAGACTTGAATATATAAACAGATCCACTTTATGATCTAAAAGTGTATCCCCTGGATGTAAGTCTTGTGAGAATATGTCTTGCTGGGATGTTCATCTCCCTCCCAGCCATACTTCTATGTATCTGCTCCTGCTAATGTTGACTATTTGAATTTGTGCTGCGGTTTTCAGTGGCCATGATTAGACTTTATCACTCCAGCTGGCAAATAGCTGCAGTCCATGTTTCTGAAGTCGAGTTGTTGCCCTACTACAACAACAGACTGACTGTGATGTTAGTCTGGGTGTCATGGCTTAGAGGAATATACCACAGAATTTCATTACTTTGCACCCTGCAGGCCTGGCTTGTCATCTCACTTCTTTGTCTGAAACTCGGTCCCTGCCTCCCTCTAAGCATCCCTCCATCCCCACTTCTTTTCATTGGTCTGCTCCTCTAACTCTCACTCTGTCTCTTCCACGACTCCCATTTTCACCTCCCTGTTCCTAAATCATCTCCCTCTACTTCCCCCAAGCTCTCTCTCTCTCTCTCTTTCTGTATCTCTCTCACTGGCTTTATGTCTCTCAGGGTAAACAGTGTTTCGCCTGTTGAACTCGATAATCAACTGTTTTTCTCTTAGCGCGCACACAAATACACGCTCACACACAAAAAGAAACACATACTTGAATTCAAACACATACTCGCACACACAAAGACTCACACACACTCCGAGGCCTATATAAGTCAGATAATGATGTGTTTTAGAGGCATTAGGGACAGTGGAGCAGAACCGAATGCCTCCAAACATGGGAAACAAACAAATTATCACTGTGTGTGTGTGTGCATACTTTATGTGTTATGTGTGCACGTGTGTGTGTCATCGCTAGGAGCAGTGTGCGAGTACTGTATGAAAAAGCGATTTTTTGCTTCAATCTCTGATCGTGTTAGAGATAGATGCCATGCGACTCACACACACACACACACACCCAGTGTAGTCTGTCATGTTAGCGTGTATCATTGGAAGTGACAGGCTGTGTGGCTGTGTGTAATGACAAACTAGCAGTGGATGTATGAGTAGAAATGTGTGTGTGATAACGCTCTTAATTCTCGTGCGTGACCTCCTGTATCATCAATGCCAAGGATGCTCAAGTGCGCTCTGTGGATGCTCATTGGTCCAGAAACATGTTCCACTAATGCTCATTGGGTATTTTATCGGCTGTGTAGGTCCAGAGAATGCTCATTCACAAGGATGGCCATCAAGTGTGCTCTTTTTAAAATCATATTTTTCCGGTGTTTCTGGTTTATTTGGCATTGGAGTGCAGATAAGTGGGAATCAGCATGAAGCCAAATATAAACTCACAATGCTGCAAGTACGAGAGTGGCATTATTTTAATGAAGTGCTTTGCATTTTTAAAACTAGTTTTTATGGCATTTTGCTGACACTTTTATTAGATATTTAAAGCTGCCCTAATCAATATTTTATTTCAACAATAGAATTAAAAAATATTTGTATGAAAAAGGGGTTGCTCGTGATGAACCTACATTATATGATGATATTATCACTTGACTCTACAGTTCCTCCGACTTCTAAGCGTTTTAACATCTTTCTTTCATTGTTTTGATTTTACATCTTGCAACTTCGCTTTTGGTTCAGTCTCACCACTCTTAACCATCTGTTTTCAGTAAAAATAATGAACCAAAAGTATGCAACCTGCACAGCACCAGACAGCAGATAAACAAGATTATCGACTATCGAGTGAACATGCATTTGATATTTTTTTCAGGCTTTTGACAGCAAAACAGAGCTTCAGGGGGAGGAAATATTGGACTTACATTCGTCAAGTGGGCCAGAAACACTACTCGAAATGAATACTAATATTCCTCTGTGTCTGTCGGATGTGTTAGCAATTGTTTGCTAAGATGTTCTCCATGTCCATTTTATAAGATGATACTACAGTATGTCAACATTGTGTTTACTGCATGTGTCTTTGTGACCCAAGAGTTCAAAAAACGAATAAATAAATAAAATAGTTTTCCACCCAAATTGGATATTGAACTTGGTTGATTTTATAATTTTTTTGTGACTTAGAAATGCTACTTTATTAAACAATATCACCGCAAAGCCAATTTAGTCGCTCTTTTGGAGATTTAATGAGGAGTTACTGTTAGCTTAAAAGTTGAGTTTCAGAGTTTACTCTTGACCTTTGAAACAGTAGTTGACAAAATAATCTAACTTCAAGGACCATTTAGTAGATGTTCTGGAGCTTTTACCAGCCTATTCATAGTTAGTCATGTGACATGCGCGGTGACCTGGAGGCCAAAACAACAGACCAACATAGCGGCTCACACCGCAATTCCCCCGTAGAGACGCCGCAAAAGCAGTCATATTTTATTTGCATCACCTTTCAACTTAAGAAAAAGAAAGATATAAACACAAACTGGAATTGTTGGGCATATCCGATCCATATAACTTTACAGCATCCGCTGCCGCATTTCTACCTTTAAAAACCTCCAAGTCCCTGCCGGTAACGTTTATTTTTACCTTCTGGGGAATCCCTCACTTAACACAGCCCAGGCTTGTCTCCTCCTTGATTATTGCATCCGAAAGCACAACAAACATCCAGCATTTTGGCAACGCAGAAGTAACTCAAAGTAACAGTGTATCACTTGCTTGTTGGTTGTCAGGCAGCGGAAAATAATGTCTTTTTTGTCATCCAAGAGAGCGTTTTCCTTGGAATGTGACGTCACATGAAAATATGGAGTTTGACTCTGGTTTTGTAAGAGAAGTTTTGTAATTATAGCCAGGGATCTACGGTAACTTTTTTCCCCCATGGAGTACACGTGCTCCTAAATGTAGGAGCATGTTGAAAATTGTTGAAGTAACACAGACTTTATTAACAATTTATTACATACATATTTATGCTGTGTGTCTGTGTGTATATTCTCCTTCTCCTTGTGTACAATTATGAAGAAAAAACCAGTGAAGTACTAGGTGTAGACCCTAGTATCTAGACATGTATCTAAGCATGCACCTTAAAATATTGACAAAGCTTTGTAAATCTATGCCACACATAATGTAAACAAGATTATTAGAAACATAATTTATAACAATAACTATATATTATAATATATATTTTACCACTTAATATAATAATAGTAATTACAGTTGGACAATAGAGCAGTTTAATTTTTGTGGGTTTTCATTCATTAAATCCTCGTGCAAGATAAATGGTCTACTTGGTGGTTAGTCTGTAATTTGTCAATTGCGAAGAACTAACTTGTCAATCACAACCATTGATGCATACCAGTGACTTCACTGGGATTTATTCCAAGTAGAAATTAAAGACTTATGGTTCAAAAGACTCATCCACTCTGACAAAAGGATTCCAAAAAAAAAAAAATGCAGAGTATCTAAACTTCCTAATCCCCTTGTATCCATCTTGTAAAAGGCTCAAAATCAAGAAATGTTTATCATTTGGAGAAAAAGAGTGACAGAGATGGACAGAAAGAGAGAGGAAGTGTACTGGGAGATTAAAGCAGAGAGATAGATGGGGGCGATGGACGAACATGGAGAGAGGAGACACATCCTTTGTTGACAGCTGATGAAAGAAAACTCAAAATATCTTGAAACTTGACAGACTCACAAACACATAGCTCAGCTTGTGTTACATTTCACCCTAACTCCCTACTCAAACTGCCTCTATCTTCCCCAACTTTCTCTAACCATTTTCATCCTTTTTTTGTCTACCTTATCTTCTATATTGTCATATAAAGAAGAGGTAATACAAAGTAATTATGCTTTAAGAGGGAAATCTGCTACAGGTGCAAACCTGAGACAGAAAATGCTCCGGTTTCAGCTTGGTTAGAGTGGTTGACACCTCAAAGTTGTGATGAATGAAGTCTTAAAAGTGTTTCTGTAAAATACTTTCGTGGAAAGAGAATTCTCCCTTTTTACTTTACAAGAACAACATCGGCTTTTACCAAGCTGCTGAGCTGTGACTTATGAGAGAGAAAATGTGTGTAGAGGAGTTTGTGTATAGTGCCACTGCTAATCTATTCTTGATTGCATGAGATGGATTCCCCCTCACATTTCTTCACTTTCTTCTCTGCCTCCCATTTCTTTTTTCACTTACATGGCTGAAAAGGTGCCTTTATATCAATCACAATGGATTTGTTCCAGTTTTCATCAACCAGATAATTTTATATCACACAAATTTGTGTTTTTAGAAAGTGTGTTCAAACCTTCACACTGCAAACCTAATGGCTCAGAAACAAAAAATCATTACACCTGGTTATCTTTTCCACTAATACAACATAATGATCATTGCAAACCTGATTCGCTGATGTTTTTATTACAAAAACATAATGTCAAAAAATATATAAACATTGAATGCAAGCATTCAGTTTGCTGTGAGTGTTTTGAAGTTAAATTTGTTACTTGTTGCAGAGTATGGAACTTTTTATTCCCCCTACCTCTGTGCTTTTTCTTGACAGCATGAAACATAATAAAATTTACTAGCTGTTGATAACTGTCAAGATGTGTGAAGTAATCCATTAATAGAAAAGCATAGATGAGTCCAGTTCTCATTTTTAGCATACGTTTTGATTTCCCACTATTGGATGTGCTTCCCTGCTTATTCCTCAGAAGCATTAATCTCATTAGGCCAATCCTGATTGGCTGGTGACTGCGTTCACGTCAGGTTGGTCCATCTAATAGCTTACGCAACAATGCAGCAACATTCAAACACCTCTTCTCGCTTTGCTAGCTGCCTTCTATACACTCTCCAGTCTTCACCATAGGCTGCAACGTTTACCTGCTTAGCCGTTTCACGGTAAGGTTTTTAAGATTAGCACATCACTGTTCTTCTTAGTTAGCACTCAAGCTAACGAAGATGGATCCTAACCTCCCTCACACCAGAGGGAACGGAGACTCGGGGGCTCAAGTCTGTTGTTGTGAAAATAGTTTTTGTTGACAGCTAGCACACCAAGCTAGCTTGTTGGGAAAGGACCCTTTCTTGTCTACAAGCAACATGCCAGCTGGCAGCTAAGATAAAGAGAAGACTAATGCGAATGCTGGGCCGTGTGCCTGCACCAGCTGGGGCTTACAGCCGGTCCTAGCCGAGGCGGCTCCACTTATGGAGGATGTACTGGAGCTAGATTATGAAGATGACAACAAGGACACCTCGGAGCTCCTCATATCCAAGGAAGAGGATGAAATGTTCATCTCTTCCGCTCAGACCCTGTGACTGACTCTTGGGACGAGGACAGGAGCATGCCGGCTTCCCCTACTCCCACGCAGCATCCAAAGTGAATATTCCCTGGCCTACAGTGGTAAAGGAGACCACCAGATCACATTACGAAGGAAAGAAATTGATCCAGGATAAGAAGATGGCATAACAGCTGTTCACATCTGTTGACTTCAAAGACTCATACATATGCATTCCAGTTTTTCATCCACACAGGAAATATCTGAGTTTCACTTTTCAGGGTGTCTGTTACGATTACAGAGCTTCCTTTTGGTCTGTCCCAGAGCCCGAGTGTGTTTGTGCGATGTACTGAGGCAGCTATAGCCTCATTAGGACAGCAAGGCATTCGTCTGGCTACAGATTTAGACGTCTGGCTCCTTCTGACATAGTCAGAGCAGGAGGCTGTGACACAAATGAACATCCTCATAAAACATCTGGTCGACTTGAGTTTTATAATTAACACCTTGTTGTCTCCAGCACAGAGTATATCTTCCTGGGGTTATGCCTGGACTCGATGTACTTCACAGCCCACTTGTCAGCAAAGAGGGTGAAAGCTGTCAGGGCTTAACTCACGCATTCTGTTCATGAGGAATTTCCAGAGATAGGTGGCCTCCCTTAGACTGGACCCCGTCTGTCACAGCACACGGAGGGTAATGGTCACTGTGGAATGCATAATGCCGCTGACAGCATCTAATTTTCTTGGTACATGGGGAGCCCATGGGCACCGTCCTATCTCAGAAGGTGGTCACTACAGATGCAAGTCTGTCGGGCTGGGGAAGGTAAACACGGGCTGGCCTATGAGAGGCCTCTGAAGAAGAGATCTCCAGTGCTCCCACAGAAATTATGTGGAGCTCTTGCTGGTGTTTCTGACTTTGAGATGTTTCTCAGTCAACATTGTGTTCTAGTGAGATGGACAATATGACAAAAGTAGCTTATATCAACCGTCTGGCACGCAGACTGATATTGTGGATCAGTGTGCATCTCCTGTCTGAGTTATACATGTCTCCATGGTTCTGAACCTCCTAATAGCTGGAGGATGTTTGAGGAGTAGTGTCTCAAGGAAGGACATATCTCTTCTTAATGCTTGGTTGGCATGAATTGTCATTCCTGCAGGACTTGACTGACAAACAAAGGTCCTTCTCAATGATTAAGGTGTAACTGGGTGCTATTGGTACATGTTATGTGGAGTTTGAAGGTAAAACAGCTAGCCAACATCCTTTGGTCTGCCGTTTTATTTGGGGGCATGTAGGCTACTTCCTGTTCCCAGATCACTGGCTCCCCCTTTGAATCTGGCGGTGGTTTTGGATGGTCTCTCTGGCCCTCAGTTTGAACCACTGAGGGAGATAGATTTGAAACATTTGTCTCTGAAGACAATGTTGTTGCTGGTTGGCATCTGTGAAATTGGTCTGTAACATTCACATGCTCCGTGCATCCCTCATGCACTCAGTTTGTCCCAGGATATGTCATGCGTGAGCCACCACAGGTTAGGCTTCATTGATACGGTGCCATTCTCTTTACCGCCTTTCTTAGTCATTGCATGTGTTGTGCCTAATTCTATGTAGATGTGCAAGGCATGAAAGGACAAAGGGGTGTCAGAGAAGTGACCAACTCTTTGTATCTTGTATCTGATCCCCATATGGGAAAGTCTTTTTTAAAGCAATGGCTCTTCCACTGGATTTTGGGGGCAACTGCTTTAGCCTTTATAAGCGAGGGTTTGCAGGCACCTTGGGGCATGTAGTGCCGAGCACAGGACTTTTGCTGGGACAGTGTGCTGCATGTCGAGTGCCTGTGGTTGCTGAGATAAGCTCGTCTGGCAGTACGGGAGTCCCAATATCCCATAGCAAGACATCGAAACAAATGCTATAAATGACACTTGTGTAACCTTGGTGCTCAGAGCAGCATGAGGGAGATGTCTCACCAGACAGCCCTTCTTGCTGGGACGAAGCGAGACAAGGTGTTTATTTTGAGTGATGCTTCATTGTAGCATAAACCAATTAAGGGTAGGTGGACCTACCTCCGGATACTGCGATCACCGGCCAATCAGGATTGGTGCAATGAGATAAATGCTTCTGAGGAATATGCAGAATTGCGATGGATTCCATTACACTGTAAAGCAATAAATCATGTTTAAGTCAGTGTAGAGGCTGATAGAGGCAGATGGTGTTATGTTTACAATCACAGAATTAGCATAATGGCATGTGTGAGTTTGATCCCAGCCTCAGGGGTGGATCTTCACTGACTGTATTGAATTAAGGATGTCATCTTGCCATTATTACTTCAAGTCTGATAGACAGCAAATGCTGTTTCTACTGCAAAAAGGTCTGTTTGCCTTTAAATTTGATGGAATAAAATGCCCTTTATCTGAACCATATTTGCAAAAAAGTACAGACTGTAACCTTAACCTAAGTTGTTTTATCTAATCATAATGTAATAATCTTGACCCAAACCTTACTATGAGTATGCACAGTGTCTATGGGCCTAATCAAGATTATCATCAGCCCTCCACCACTCTCCACCCCCCTCCCCCTGAGGCAGTAAAAACAACAAGAGAGGACCCCTTGTTGTTCTGGATGCATGGACACCAAAGCAAGTACCTTCAACCTCTACAGTGTCCAGCAGGATCATCCCACAGCTGCCAAAACTTTCTCCCAGTCTGGGAAACCTGGAGAGGAGTAACAAGTTGACGTACAATCAACCTGAAAGCCAACCTGAAAAACACACAAAAAAATAAAGAATACTGCATGCATACTGTCAGAAACTGTGCTTCTGTGCACATTTCAGAACATAAATTCCTGTCCAGCTGTCATTCCTGCTTATTGTGACTTAGTCTTGCAACTAAGATGGGTAAACACACATAAATTGACATGCCCACCGTCCTACATTATTACCATGTTGGTTTACGAATGCCGTCTCCAACTCAAGGAACACTTATCAAGAGCCATCCTGCATGCTATCGCTAGGAAGGACCACCATGGACACAGTGTCCCTCTACACTAGGAGAAAGTATGAATACACAATTTGCCTCAACAGTACTGAACCCACCTTCCACCAATAGGTATGATGCAGCACATCCAAAAAAGCAGGTCTGCACAGAGTCTGTCCCCGAAGATATTGAACCAAACAAGACCGTGCTCTGACTTGCAGACTTTATTTTTGTTTTTGCTACGTTTTCGACAAGGACTTTCCTTTGTCTTTGCCAACATATATATCCCTCTCTCATTCACACTCACACTCACACATACAGAAGGTTGGGTTGGATGAATGTTGTTCAGTCTATTGGTCCATCTGGAGCCAATCTAACCCTACTGCTAGGAACAACAATAGTCTGTCTGTGCGTTTGTGTGTGTTTGTGTGTAACCGGTAGATAAACAGAGGGAAAACTCCCGATACCAATTGCAAACAACCACAGGCATCAGAGAGGCGACACAGGTGTGTCTGTGTGTGTGTCTTTGTTTTGCTGGGTATTTGTGTGTGTTCCTGTGTATGCCTGCACGCCTGCCTGTGTGTGTCATTTTAGGGGAGTTTTTTTTACCGAAGCTTTTTTGACAATCTGGTTTTCATTTCCTGAAGGATGATTTCCTTTGTCCCCCCACCAGCCCTCCTTCTCTCTATGCCCAGTCGCCTGAAGAGAGCATCGGTTGCCACTGTTAGCTTTTGTATTCCAAAAATTTAACGAATGCAGATTGGCAAACATTTCTCTGAAGAAACTAGCATGTGGTAGGCACAAAGGGAAGTTGCATACAAATAGCTTATTTCAGTTTAAGTAATATCATTACTCCCTAAAATCAGTAATTTGTTTGTCAATGTACTTTTCTTCTATACCTACAAAGCTGATGGTTGCGCGGTTTCTCACCTCTAAAATCACCAAAGTTCAGTTTCTCCTTGTTGTATGAGATCAGGGAATCCAAACAGTGTTGATGTCTGATGTTTCTGTTCCTCATTGTTGTATAAAATCTAAGTGATTAGTATGTGTCAAATTATAATTATGTTCTCAATTTCAGGAAACTCATTATTTGCCATATGAGAGGAGATAACTACATGAGGAAACCAAATCAGGGGACACTTGTGTGATTAAATATTTGGTTTATTCACCTTTTTATTTTATGTGTAATGGGAAAAAATAGACAACAGGGAGAAAAGATTTTTTAACTTGAGTGTGAATGTTCATTGTGACCTTAGAAACAGCTGTTGACATAAGAATCTCACCTTAAGGTCGGTGTAATCGTTATTCTGGACCTCAGATCATACGATCTTCATTAGTAGATAAAGTAGGAAATTTCCATTATTCCTGAGCAAATTAAGAAATTCCTGTCCATACATTATTTCACAAGAATGAACTTTGATAACTTTTACAATAGCACTGAGAAGCCCTTAAAATGCAAAAAATGTAAACTTGAACATCTACAATTTCATAACAGCTTGGCAAACTCAGTTCAGTTCAGTGTGCTTTATTGGCATGAATGTTTCATTCAAACTATGTTGCCAAACCAATTTTCAACAAAATCAAAAAAAGTTTACATTTAAATATGACATAACAAGATTAATCCAATCAAGACCATTCAATTTATCAGTTCTAAATTACAAAAACAAAAATAACAAATGCAGATAGAACATAAACTACGTATAAAAGTGAAGTGCAGCAGTTGGCTGAGTCACTCGCTGTCCCTCAGGTTGTGACACAGGGCCACATACTTGGCTAGGATTATTCTTAATTTATTGTTATCTTCAGTTCTTTGAAATCCAGTATTAATGGATGGAATTTCTCAAAATATTGCTCTCTTATGCATCTATGTTTGTCACAGTTCAGGAGATAATGTGTCTCTGTCTCCACTTCACCTGTCTTACAGTGCTTTAATACTCTATATTCCTTTGGTAACAAGGACTTTTTATGTCTCCCTTTTTCAATTGCAAGGGTGCGGTCACCGAGTCTGTACTTGGTAAGAAGCTGGTTTACTCTAATTAGTGTTTGTAAAGCAATGCTGGCTTGAGAAAGGTGTGTGTGTGTGACATGTTGCGGGATTTGTTAGTCTCAGGACTTGCTGACATAAGGAACTCAAATCCCTGGTTCAGCTCTTGGGTTTTTAAGAGCCCTGAAATTGGGGACTTGATCATAAAGTTTATTGCTGTACTCCATCTACTGATGAAGGTCAGGTGATTGAAATGATTGAAAGCTCCAGAACACATACTAAATGGATGTTGAGGTGAGATTGTTTTGTCAAATGTATTAAATTGTTTTGTAATGACAGTAGTTATATTACTGTAACCGGCTGGGTGACATGTTTAGAGTTACTGTTGTTAGTGTCACTGTGTGAAGAGATGTTAGTCCAGTTGGAGCGTTCAGGATAAAATAGGCTGTTTAAGTAGAGTTACTGAGATTTCCAGTATGTTGTCAGCTTAGACTCTGTGAAGCCTGTAATTTCAGCGGCATATTACAGGGATTTGTGTGAGATAGCATACTTCTGATTGATACTCAAATATATCTTCCACCAGGTTCTGGTGGGAACCCTGGAGGAGGACTGAGGTCGATAGTGACTCATTTTCACACCTCTTCCTGCTCTGTGCCAAACCTACTCCTTAGCATAGGCAGCAAATTAAATCCCATAACTTTCTTCCCCTTGTTTGCTCTCCTCTCGCCTTTCCTCCCTCTTACTTTATCCTTGTTTTGTGTCTCTGTCCTGCTGCACTTTATCCTATCTTTTGTTTCACTCTCCGCCTCCTCCACCCTTGAATTTTCTTATTTCTACTCTCTCTGTTTCTCTTCCCCTCTCTTCTCTGTGTGTCCACTTTCTTTTCATGCTAACTGATAAATAGTAGCAAAGAGGATGCTAGATGTATGTCACTAAAACTTTCAACAGTATTTTAGGTCAAGGATTTTTTATAGGAATTAAAAGTTGTAAATTTGAATTTCAGGATGTAAAATACCTCCTGTAACTGCAGCAAACCCGTAAAACACAAAATTCCCATCTCAACAATGACTTAGTTCAATATTTTCTTTTTTTCAGTAAATATATAAATGTAAATGTTGTGATATGAGATTATTTTGCTTTATTTTACCCCCACAAATGAAGCTGAATGACTTGATGGAAGGTTTACTTTAATGAAGATGGTGCCAGGTTCTTGATAAGGGTTTTAACAGCAAGGATTATGTCTTGTTCTTATTCTACTAATAGAGTTAATAACAGGCTTATGGAGCTCTTGGGGGGATGCTACTGATGTCTATTGTAGCTGTGTGTGTGTCTTTGTGTCTGAGTGTTTACTGTTCCGTTCCTCTCAATAATTCCCCTCTCCCTTCCTAAAATGTACCTCTCCTGCTGTGCTTTTATATTTCTTGTGTTTTGATTCTTTTATTTCCTCTTCCCCAGGGTCTTGAAGGGTCATCAGGTTGCCATGACAGAAGCTTTGATATTATCCACGTTGAGTGGATGGCATCAGAGAAATTAGTTTTCTGAGAAATGTCAATAATTTCAAAGAAAATAAATTGCTAAATAGTGTCCTAATGGGATAGATAATAATCCATGAAGAAATACAAGTGCCATCAGTGCAGATGTCTTCCTGGGAATACACAGGAGAAGATTTTTCTTCTACTTCTCATTTCATATGATGCTGAGTGGTTACTGAACACAACAGTAAGAAGACCTTTCCACAATTGGATGAGTTAGAGCATTTACAGATGTTTGCAACCTGTTTGTGCTTTGATCTAGATTTTTAGTTATTGGTTAGACGAACCAACAGAGAATTATCACCCAACTCTCAGTGTTTTTGTTGTTTGATGGCCTTCAATATCACTGTTCTGGTTGAGTCTCACTAGTCTTATCACCTCAGCAATTTTTTGCAAAAACATTCTAAAAGCCTACATTACGCGACCTGCACAGATAAAGCGGGGGACGGAGAAAGTTAGCGACCACTTGGTGAACATAGTGGTGCACCTAGCAGCTAAAGATATCTATGAAGATTCTCAGTCATCCAGGTCATAGGACTTGGTTGAAGATCTTCAACCAAGTCCAGTTGCCCTGGATTTTAACCTTCGTTGGATAGCAGCTAAAGAGTTGAGAATTTCCTTCTGGAGTTGGTGGAGATGAAAACAGAACTAAAAGTGGACTTAAATGCCTAAAATACATCTATGTCTATCTATATGCTAATGTTATTTTGTGTGTATTGGAAATGAGAAAGGCAACTGTTTGCTAACCCATTCCCCATTATCAGTGATATGTCAGATGTTGTATATGATGCTAGTGGCATTGCCCCACAGTGACCCAAAAAATCAGTTAATGCAAGTTTAATTTGTATGTATGCATACTTATAACATTTACTTTAAGACATCTTTTTTTTTTTTTTTACATTTAATTGGCTTGAAGAGCACATAATGTTCAACCAAATAATATATACTCCTTTTCATCACACTGCTGTTTTGTTGCAGTGGAACATACTTGATGAATGCAGAGCCCATGCTGGAGTGCAGATGAGCTAATGGTGAAGGAGGTCGAGCAGCACAAGTGTCTTTTATGGGTAGGCTGTGTAGTGTAAGTTTAAGCTGGGATTTTACTGTATTCTGGAGTCCAAGTCAGCAAATGGGGTTAGATAGAGAATAAGTGTTAGTCAATAAAATGTCCACCCCAAGTACACCTCCATGCCCGCTAGTGTGTATGTGTGTGTGTATTTTCAGTCAGCTGTGAAAGTGGTGATTCCTCCTCCCGGTTTAAGAACTGAGAGTAATGATGTAGAATGGAAGAGGTTTATGGAGGCATTAAGCCCACCTCTTACACCCTCTCTATCTCTCTCTGTCTAAGGCTCAATTTCTTTGTCTCTCTCCCCCTCTTCCTCAGTGTCCCCCTCTCTCTGTTTTTATGGTGGCATTATTATCTCGCTCTCCCACCCATTACTGTTCAGGTTGGAGCAGAATAATAAATTTCAGGATCATGCCGATGCAGCGATTCTCCACCCAAAGCTCATTCTGTGGACTCGACAGAAACACTGCACTGAAACACACAAGACAACAAAGATTGTAGAATATTCTTGTTCTCCTTACTTCTTAAACATTTTTAAATATTTTTTTTAGGAAAACTGTCATTAGTGGAAGTTGTAGTGGTTGTGTTGTTGAAGTAGTGGTGGCACTGGTACAATGAGACTGCTGCCATAAACAATTAATATATTTCTTAAATACACTGTGTACGTGTGACAAAGTAGGTGTTACATTTTTTAAAAACAAATTGTTCAATATATTATGTGTTTAAATTATTCTAAGATGCTTTTTTTCTGAGACTTTATTTGACTACATCAGATTTCTGTGCCAGTGTGCTTGCTGCAGAAATACACTACACCAGGTTCTGAAAAACAAGACACATCTGTAATATGTGCTAAAGACTGTGAAGTATGCAGGTGGCCAGTCATCTTTGTTGTACTTTGTACCATCGTGTGACATTTGGTCTACAATTCCTATATTATATGATTTCCTTGCAAACTAGCTCCCCTTTCTTCTTCTGGTTGATTGTCTTTGTCAGTCTTTTATTTCTATAGTAGTCAAAGATGCTGTGTGGAGTTTGAAAAACAAACTATAAGTTATGTTTACCTTCAGTGTTACTCGCCAAAGCGCAATGCATTTGTTGTATCCTTGAAATCGTACAAAATAAGATGAATGTATTTCCTTCCTTATAAAACACTTGTAAATCAGATTTTTCTTAGAAAATTGCATATCTTGATGCATCACCGCCACCGGTAGAGCAGTGGAATAGTGTGAAACAATTGGCAGGAATGTGTATAGCATTGTGTATGTCCTCATGCGCATGCAGGACAAAAACAAAATGGGGTCCCACTCAGAGAAAAAACCCTCCATGACACTATTAGAGGTCAATAACACCACTAGATAACCTTAAAGTAGAACTGTTTAACTGTCTGAGCCACCCTAGTCACTACTCTGTCCGGGGTTGCTTAGTTTTTGGTTTCCTTTAGTCACATTTATGCTCTTAATCTCTACGTGCCCCCACATCCTTCCTTTGTCAAATGAAACTAAATTAATAAGCAATAAATTATACCCATGCTCAGTTCAACAGATTTTGCTACAGCTTTACTTGGTCAGGTATGACCTGTTTCTTATTGAGACTGATGTTTGCAAACTTTAGAGAGCTAGTGCTCTGTAACTGTCAAAACTGATTCAGTTCTCTGACTTCTATGACTCTTCTCCAGTTGTGTTACTGTAACACTACGTTTTACCATCCTGTTATTGTCACTTGTGGCCTCAGTGGTCAGCATTCAGCTAAGCCTAATGAACATGTAGGTGAAGTAAACTCTCCCACTTGTTGAGAATTATTGTGAGCCCGCTGTCAGGTGTGAAGAAGTTTCTGAGACTGATGAAGACTTAACATAGCATCATTTATTGAGCCAGGCCGAGGAGATACAGTGCCAGCATACAACATGTGAATACGTCAAATGCCAACACCAAATCTGAAGGATAACATCTTGTGGTCCCTTTTATGTTTCTGTCTTCCCCCTAGTGCCTGTAGGTTTCTCTATTAGGTCACCTTCACCTAGAACAACTATCTATCTGATGTTTAGATTCCCATGCTTCGTCATATTGGAATCTCTCACTATCCAAGAGTTGTACTCTAATCTGTGGAGCCAGTTAGTTCTTGTAAACATTCTTGTAAGACTCAACCTTGTAAGATTCCCAGAGAACACTGATATCTGCTAGCCTGACGTTTGAGCTACTGTCTCTAGCTAATCAGTCTATTGTTAAGTACGTGTGAGAAATACCTAAAGCTATAATTTCAAACACTTATGGGGTCAGCTATATTACTCTAAGCTAGACCTGTCTTACCTTTCCCTGTTACATCAATTAGGACACCTAAGAAATATTCTCAACACCAGTTAATCAATTGTATGCAAGTGGCTTTCTTGCTTTGAGTATCAGCTGTGTGCTAGGAGACACATAAAACATCATTAATCACGTCAGTAATTTTGCCCTAATTCTACAGATGTTTGCAAAATTTACTAATCTGTGTTTCTCTGTCTTTCTTCAGCTTTCAGCCTACGGAGGGAGTGTGATCTACACTGTGTCTTATACTACCGACCAACAAGAACAAATGGCCATTAGAGTCACCTCAGAACCTGACCTAATCATAGAGGTATGTTTTCAAGCATGCACACAGATAAAGACATCATAGAGCACTGGCATACTTTGATATTAAATGCTAATGAAGGGCTGTTTAACAATATAACTGTCTTTTATATGGTGTGTGTAATAGGTTTTGATTTTGAAAGGGTTATTTAAACCCTGTCATTAAATCTGGCAGATTCATCAGAAGCAGTGGCAAGTGTAGAGCCCTGAAATAAGCTCCAGATATCTGGGTAGCACCTTGGTCAAGGGCATTGACCAGGAGTGTTCCTAACACTTAACACATGCAAGGTTTTTAGAGTGGGAGGAAATTAGAGAAAACCATCATCAGTGTGAATATGTGTGTGTCTGTGTTTAGGGGCGGCAGCATTATTTCTTTTCCCACAAGCCATTGACTTTTGCACCAGTGAAGACCACTAAATGAAGTAGCAAATAAAAGCAGTTAAAACACACACACACTAACAGAAGTGCACACACACACACGCGCACACACACACACACACACACAAGCAGCTACAGCTGGCAGAGAAATGCTGAACTTAGCAATAAAAAATCCAGATAGAGTCTCTCTCCCCTCTCTCTCTATGTCTTTATAATGAGCAAGTTGTGTTATGATGTATGGCACCAATAAGCAAAGCAGCAACACTATTAGTTAACTGTTTATATCTCCTACTGTATATCACTAAACAACATTGTGTGTTTGTGTGTGTAAGTGAACAGTACACACACAAATACTGACAGGCACATAAGCAGGTTTGGTGTGTGTGTTCCTCCACGTTCACAGTGTGCCAGAGCTGCAGAAATGATGTTATCTCCCACACACAACTTTTCACCAATGACGTGTTAAAGACTAGGACCTTTTATTTAGAATAGTTTGAAAATAGATTCAAATACTCTATCTGTAATAAGCTGCAATAACTTGTGGAAGTATCTAATTTTTAAATGCGTATTGGAAAACAATTAAAAGATAAATGAAAAGTTTCATCCCACAGAGATGCAATTTTAGATTAAATATGGACACAAATGCAAAAACTAATTGTATTATGACTTTATGTGGATGTGCCATGAAAATGCAGAAATTAAGGGAAAAAACTGAAGGAAAAAAGCTAAAAAAGAAAGGAGGGAAGGAAGAAGGAAGGAAAGGGAGGAAAGAAGAAATTACCGTAGGAAACAGAGGAAGGAAGGAAGGACAGAATATAAGAAACAGGGTGGAAGGGAACAAGGAAATAAACCAAGAAGTGAAAAAGATGATAAAAAGGTAAGAAATATAACTGAGGGATGGATAGTCACAGACCAATGAGCTTGTGTAATTTAAAGACGTGTCAGCGAGATCGACAGGCAGGAAGGAGATGGGAGGAGAGGAGGACAAGTGTCGGCCTCCTTGTCAACAAAAAGCCACTCCAAATGACGACCATAATGAACCACCTACACGCTGTCAACCGGCTCTCTCACTCTTCACTGTCTCTCTTTCTCTCGTTCTGTTTCTCCTCCACTGTTTACTCTGCATATCTGCACCAAGTTGTGATATAGTTTGTTGTGTGGTTTTGTGAAGCGCACAAAGAAGCTTGCAACTCGGGTGTAACTTTCTGAATAGACAATAATCTCTCTGTTTTTGTTTGTCTGTATGGCTGTTGTTCACTTCCACGTCTTCTCTCAACCCAGCCTACTTTAACAGCCTCCATTATTGCAGTAAAAAAAAAAATGCAAATACCAAGCGCTTCATGATGACAACAACAACAATCATTGTACTGGAAATATGTGCATCTGGAGCTTCTCATCTAGCCTAAAAGAACAGATGTAAACTTGATTTTGATATGTTTCCAAATTCCAGTTTGGTGCTCACTTATGCAAATCAATATATTATGAGTTTAAAAATATGGGCTTGGAGCTGAGAGCCACAGGGGAAGACGTGAAGTATTGAGAGATGCACTTTTGTTTGTTTTGGTCTTTTCATGGGATTTCTTCACAATACGAAGAATATAGGAAAGTGCCAACATTATCCTTTAATTACTGAATTTTGATTTTGAGAAGCAATAAAAGACAGAAAACTAGTTTTTTCAGAGGTGACTTTTTTCTTCTATCTGCCTCTTTTCTGTGTCCCTCTTTCTTCCCATCTTTATCTCTGCATCTCTCTACCCTGGTACTTCTTTCTGGCTCTTTATCTGTCCCTCCATCTACTCCCTTTCAATTTGTTTTTATTTAATGGTTTATTAGCATGGTGAGCTCTCTCTCTCCCTCCATCAGTAGTTGTCACTCTGTGTTAGCCGCTACATGCCATTGATCTGTTCTCAACAAGAGATAGTCAGATACAAGGGCTAGGCTCAATTCACTTTGCATTCTGTCCATTCAAAATGTCAATAGAAACTGCAGCACATTACCTAATGACACATAATTCACTCTTACTCATTTTTTCCAAATCACTTGAGTGTAATAGTCCTTTCCGATCGAGGTGTCATACTGTATTTATGTTAGAATATCCAATTTCTAGATTTTTAGAATCAAAAGTGATCTGCAGCAAAATAAATTAAAGCAAATTAAAAATGTTTCTTTCTACTTTCCCTCCCAGGGAAGTGGGATCAAGATTATTGACAGAAGGTTTGGCCAGCCAGTGTACCCGTCCTCGCCGAGCACCAATCACATTGTTCTCCTTCCTGAGAACTTCCTGGTTTCAGAGAGCAATCGGCCGATTAGTCGGAGGGATTTCTTGTCTGTGTTAGCCAATGTGACTAGAGTGATGGTCCGGGCCTCTTATAGCACAGAACCCAGTTCTGTGTACAGGTAGAAACAAACACTCACACACACACACACACACACACACACACACACACACACTCAGTTGAGCATTATGTGATGATAACATACAGCAAGTCAAGTCTCCTGGATATAGTCATAATTAATATTTTAGTTGGTGCTTAGTATTATTTTTTTAACATTTAAAATTCCAAATATCATCCATTCAGTGTAATAAGATGTGTTATATATGCATTTAGTTTGAGTACATATTGAATGCCCTATAACTGATCAGTACTCTACAAACCTCTAGCGCGACTATTAATTGATGCAAGTGTAGATATTGTCCCATGACAAGTATGTAATTACTACTCTAACAACCGCTAGAGTGCCTTGGTGAAAAGTTGTACTTAGAATAACCACATTTTCATAGTGGTAGTGTTACTTTGTACAGGCAATACATTATGCTCCCAAGTTTAAAATATCCTATTGTATAGTTGCAAATTTAAACTCTTAGATTTATTAAACAAAACAACTTATCCAGCCTTAAGACTCTCAGGCAGCCTTTGGATAACCCCACTTTAACCTTCTATAAACCAAACATAAAGGGGGATTGGAGGTAAATTCTGCCTGAGAAAATGAACTCTAAACCCGGTGTGAAGTGAAGGTTTTAAAAATAGACACACCACCAATGTTCCACATGTTGATGTTGTTGATATTTGGATGTGCGTGCGTGTGTGTTTGTGTGTGTGTGTGTATGTCTGGTGTATGCATGTAGACTCCATTCATTCTCAATGCAGGTAGCTAATCCCTCTGCCAGAGGAGAGAGGGTAGCATCAGCTGTAGAAATCTGCTCTTGTCCTCCTGGATATGCTGGAACTTCCTGTGAGGTAAACACACTCAAACACACACCTACTGCAATTTTAAAACAGCCTTGGCAAAAAGTACATAAGTAAAAATAACATACATATACTTATGTACATTTTCCCAAGACTCCTAGCCATTTATTTTAAGTCATGTTGAATGTAAAATGTCCGTGTACACATCATTTTGATCCCTAAATCTTGGTTTTATTGTATTTTTCTCTTAGCATACCTGCTTCTTAAACGCTTACTTTTAGTATTACATGATCAATTAAAGATCATCCCAGTTTTCTTTTAAAGCCTCTTTAGCAAAACTAAAACAACAATGTCAAGTCAGTGTTTAGTTTTAGAAGGTGGCAAACTCACATACACTCGTACGCAATTCAACAGACTTAATCACACACAGAAACATACACTGTAATGCAGAGAGACAAGCACACACACTCAAGGTGCTAATTAGTGGACCAAAGGATAAATATTTAAAGCTTAAAGACAGACAACTCTATTTGTCTTCTTGTCTTTCTAACTGTGTATGTGTGTGTGTGTGTCTGTCTGTGTGTTTCAGACATGTATTCCTGGTTTTCGGAGGGTTAAGGGGAATCTCTACAATGGTGTGTGTGAAGCTTGTCGTTGCCACGGACATGCTACACAATGCCATGAGATCACAGGACACTGCCTGGTAAGATGACCAATAAGTTGATTAAGACACTCATCTGTCTGTCTGATCATTTAGTTTAATTCAGCGCTCAAAATCACACAGAGGTGATGAAGGGTTTTTCCCCCCAGGGAAAGAGGTACCAGACATCACATGTTGAGAGCAGCAAATTTAAAGGCGTCCCATTTCATATTTAGATAATGTCAAAAGACAATACTAAAATAATTATTATAAAAAATTGCAATATTTCATGTCACAGTGTTATAATTTTAGACATAATATTGCTTGTATTGTGCTTGTACTCAATACATTATTCACTTTATTTCTCTTTTAACTCATCAATCAGTCACCCCATTTATCATGATTAAGGTATAATGGTAAATAACCTGTCCGTCACGAGTAAAGGAGCTGACATTTTTATTTATGTATTAACTAGCCCATGTTTACAGCATTGATTTTTTATTATTTATGAAACATTGAGAGGTTAAATCAATTGGCTGGGAGCCCTCTGTTGCTCACATGTATTGGTCAATTCAGAGCTGAGAGTTCATCCCATAAACTGTGATATCACTAATAGGCTACTGAAATCTGGAACAGCCTGATACGCAAGTGCTGCACACAATATCCTGAGGGAGCTTAGAATGGGTAGTTACACCATTTTGATATTTTATGACACAAAATCAAAAATCCGAGCAGAATAAATGAGGAAAAAAACACACATTGGTTTTGTATGCAAGAGTTATATTAGGAGTCACTTTTTAATGCAGTGTTCTTGGAACCACCATCTAGTGGCCATCAGAGGAACTGCAGGTTAACGCACTTTCTCTCTGGCTTCACACACAGACACACACACCCCCTCTCTCTCTGTCACACGCACACACGCACACACACACTTACACACATCAACCTGCTCATGTGCATCTCCACACGCACACACCGTCTCTCCCCAGTCTACACATTGCCTCAGGCTTAACCTGTCAGTTAGCATCAAACTAAAATACACACATACACACACACACACACAACACACACACACACAAACAACACACACACACACACACACACACAAACAACACACACACACACACACACACACGAGAGCTGTGGGTTTTGTATTACCAATGTTATTTTTCATTATAGATGAGGAGGATGCTGGGCTATGTCAGAGGGAGGAACACACACACACACACTCGCTGAGCCATAAAAGACAGACAGACGGGCAGGCTTCATTGCTCTCTCTCTTTTTCACACACACACACACACACACACACACACACAGCGAATACATATTCACACACCCCTTCCCCAAGGACTGTGTTCTCTGGCTGTAGTTGAGTGACTGAATGGTGCCATTGTCCTATAGGTTAAGGGTGTGTTTCAGGAGTGAAGAGATATTTGATCTGAGAAGGAAATGATTTGGAACATAACTGACATACAAGCACAGTACCATCATGATACTGCAACTATTATTGGAGCTGGACACTCACCGGCCACTTTATTAGGTACACCTGTTCAATTGCTAATCAGCCAATCACATGGCACTAGACGAGGTCAAGACAACTTGCTGAAGTTCAAACCGAACATCAGAATGGGGAAGAAAGGGGATTTAAGTGACTTTGAACATGGCATGGTTGTTTGTGCCAGACGGGCTGGTCTGAGTATTTCAGAAACTGCTGATCTACTGGGATTTTCATTCACAACCATCTCTAGGGTTTACAGAGAATGGTCCGAAAAAGAGAAAATATCCAGTGCGCGGCAGTTGTGTGGACGAAAATGCCTTGTTGATGTCAGAGGTCAGAGGAGAATGGGCATCCCTGTTTGAAATAACAGAAAGGCAACTGTAACTCAAATAACCACTCGTTACAACCAAGGTATGCAGAATACCATCTCTGAACATGCAAACCTTGAAGCAGATGGGCTACAGCAGGAGAAGACCACACCGGTCCTGTGAGCTACAGGCATGCAAATTCCTGACCGTTTGGTGAAATTTGCCGTTTTGAGATCAAAATGGGTCACCTGCATGATTTGCGCAGATCCGATGAGATTTTCGTCGTCACACACCAGTTGGTAACTTTAACAACTTCTTGACACAGTTTTGTTTTGGCCAAGTTTTCCATTCTCTTATATGTTTAGATTTTTAATTGTCACCTGCCACCTGAATTTTGTTTCCCTTTTACATAAATAAAAGCATTTCCACCATAAATTATTGCAGGAAGGAAAATTGGTGCAGAAAGTTTCACCAGAATGCAGGAAATTAAATGTTTAATTCTCATAAATCTCTGGGGGAGAACCCCCAGACCCCCAAACTCATATATTTCAACATTAATAGTTTTCTATGAGGTAATGCTAAAATATCGTGTATCATCTCTCGTGAGCTCAGTATATCGTCACACCCCTTATCTCAGCCCTTATTTCCCCACTGCTTTTCAACACAAAGTGACACACCTGCGTGTCGGGATCTTTCTCTTGTTGCTGTAGACAATTGCAAGTTATCTATACAAACATGTAAGCTTATACAGACATGCCTGCAGCATGAAAATTGGGGCTAGAATTCACGTAGGCTCACCAAATATGGACAATAGAAGATTGGAAAAACATTACCTGGTCTGATGAGTCTCGATTTCAGCTGCGATATTCAGATGGTACGGTCAGAATTTGGCATAAAAAACATGAAAGCATGGATCCATCCTACCTTGTATCAACGGTTCATGCTAGTGGCGGTGGTGTAATGGTGTGGGGAATATTTTCTTTCACACTTTGGGCCCCTTAGTACCAATTGCATTAGAATCATTTAAACACGACAGTCTACCTGAGTATTGACTGACCAATGTATATCCCTGTATGACCACAGTGTACCCATCTTCTGATGGCTACTTCCAGCTGGATAATGCATAATGTCAGAGATCATTGCTGAATACATGATTCAACATTTCCCTCTCTCACACACACGCCAATGCACAAACACACACACACACACACAGCAGTCCACTACTTGCCCCAGATTTCTGTGATATTGCAACAGGGAGCAAAGACTATTGCTCAAGGAGAGACCACAATTCCTCCCTTTATGGTAATATTAAAGTGTTATTATTTTACACACTGCTTGTCGCCAGCATACAGTAGCAAGCATATTTTCATTTGTAGCCTTGTACTAATTGGAGGATGCATCAAAAAGCCAACAATACTAAACAAATAAGCTACTATACAATATACAAAATACAATAGGCTACAATTCATTTTCACGGGTTGCGGCCTCAACCTGTTCGGTCAAAACTGTGCACACGATAGTGGCTGATGTTGGAGAAGTGCAGCCAACTTGTTTCATTCACTTGTTTATATTGTTTAATGTAAATAATAGTAGGTACTAATTACAATGAAAAATACATTATTTGTGATTCAAAATAATGGTTGTTTATAAATGAATTAGAGATTTTACTGCTGCCATGGGAGCTCAGACCTCCTTATGGGAGCTGAGCTCCCACGTAATTCAAACCCTGATCTCTGGTCTCTTATGGCAAACACGCCGGCTTGCTACGCCTCTTCCTGTCTCTCTCTCCATGTATGTGTCTATGCTGCTTTTGTCCATCAGCTGTATGTTTCATAAAGTCGTTTCATTAAGTGTTTGTTTTTGTTTGGTTTTTTTTGTTTTTTTTTAAAACCTGTCCTGCCCAGCAGCCTGGTATAGAGTATAATGACCTGGATACCATATTGTGCCAGACAGATTTTACTTTAACAAGAGAGTATTAAAATTGGATTAATAGTATAGTAGTATAGTAGTAGTAGTAGTAGTAGTATAATAGAATTAAAACTCCTTTGTCTGTTTTATTATTTATTTAATTATGTATTGATTTGTCACCGGGCCGGACAGGGGGACAGACACGGGGATGGGGGGGCACAAACAGACAGCACAGAGAAAGGACAACACCTGTAAGAGAAGGGGGAAAGGGGGATGGAAGGTGGGGACAACAGGGAAAAGCAGTGGGAAACACCAATTGCAGAAAGCAACGAAACCTGCAATAGAACAGAGAGGGGGGCTTGGGGAGGAGAAAAACACAACAAACAAGAACAAACAATAAAAATAATAATAATAGTAAAAGACAACCAGCCGAACAGCAGCAATGAACAGCTGACATAGTAAGACAACTAAGAGAAAAATGAAAACAAGAAACAGTCACACACACTAAATAAACAACACAGCACAGCCACGAGAGCTGGAATAATAATTAATTTAAATAAGTAACTGAAAGAAAAGCATCAGGAATAATTCTACCAGGGACAACCTAAATTTGTTTGTGTCTATGTGTGAGACTGATTGTGTCTGTGTGCGTGTGTGTACATGTGTGTGCGCATAAGCCTGTTAAAGAATGTAGTTGTTAGTGAGAGTGGGACGCCACGACTGTGCCACACCTACCCCAGCAACAGGCAGGCAAGAACCCCAGTAGCCAATAGGGGTGGGAGAAAGAAAAAAAATAAATAAATAAAAAAAAAACAAAGACTCCCAGATGCACCGCGATGCAAACGCGGAAGACCCCGACGCAAATGCCAGTTGACAACGTAATACCGACGGAATGCAAAAAGCGTAACCCGCGGAAGAGCAGCGCCCGGACCGACCGCGGTGCGCACACAACATAGACCAGTGCTCCCCCCGCCACCCAGCACCCCACCGCCGCGCAGCGAACAACCAAAATGCCCAAATGCCACGCAATCATCAACACCAATGCACAAGTGACGAGCCCAACACGCACACTGCGCAAGCACGGTGACACTCAATGCCCAGCAGCCCCCCGCAAATCCCGCGTGCGAGGTCGGGCAAACGAGAGAGAGCAAACGGAACAACACGACAGCGAAAGCCAGCGGAGAGAAACACCAGCAGCAAGTCCCAGCCCGGCAGCAAACGCGCAGCAGAGGTCACCGTGCACCCGCCAATAAAAGTCCGCCGTCCCCCCAACCACCGGAAAAAACTAAGGCCGCCGGCGCCAGCCGACATCCCCCATGCCCAGCACGCCCCCCGGCCGCCGTGCAACACCAGCCAAACCAGCAACGAGGGAAAATCAACTAGCTCAGCTGCATGCCACCAACAACCCACGCACCCGTCAAGGGCCGAGAACTCCAGGCACAAACCCAGAATAAACCGGAGCACAGCCCTGCCCCGCACCCACACTGCACATCCCGAAGCAAAACAGGGACGCAAACAGGTCCCTCCAAGCCAACGAGGAAATGCCTCCCCCGGACTCCAATCACAAACTAAACGCCCAGCAGCCATTCAGAGACCCTGCCCAGGGAAAAAGCACAATGCATCAAGATGCATCAACAATCGCCCCACAATCCCACCGCAGCCCACCAAACCGCAATCGGATCAACCCGCGCAGAGACCCCCACCCCCAGAAGCCAGGGCACCCTGCGACCCCCCAAAGCGCAAAGGACCCCAGACCGCATGTCCCGGCTCTGTGAGCGGGCGGCAGGCTTCTCCCGCCGCCGCTCCTCAACTCCGAAAACTTTCAAGCACATTTTTGTTCCACCATCACTTTTCGTAAAACTGTCAATATTCGAAATCTACACAGTTGATTTCTCACCTCAAAACTTCTCAGAAGTGGATTTAGTGGTGAAATTACATACGAAAACTGTAAAATATAAAACTTTCTGTTGCTTGTATATAAAGGTTGCTGGCCTCTGTCTGGTGTGCGCAATGATGATGCAGTGAATAGTGACAATTCTCTCTGACCAAACCATTTTAGTATCGCCTCAGCTTGCTTGGAACCTTAATGGAGGTGATACGAAAAAAGTACCTGGAAGCAGGTACAGGTACAACTTTTCAAACAAACAAACAAAGGCAAGTCGAGGCAAGTCGAGCTGGTACTATGCAGTGGAAAATAGAGCCTGACCGATATGGGTTTTTGGGGGCCGATGCTGATCCTGATCCTGATCCTGTTTATGAGCCGATATTTAGATTTAGAGAATGATTTGGATAGTAGACAACTTTACTGTATAAACTACACTTAGAACAGGCCGATGTTGAAAACTGGTATGTATGTGGGCTATAAAATTGTTTCCTAAATGGATTATGTTAATAAAATAGAATTAAGTTAATAAAATTACAGTCTCATAAAGTGAACATGTAAATCAATAAATATTTGTTGCTGGAATGTGCAACTTTTTCAGCTGTCTGTAAACACGGAGAGAATAAGCATGTGTATTTCACTTTACACATAATCTGCCATAATTTCAATGTAGCATATTCACATCTGGTTTATCCCTTTACCAGCACTCTTCTGACCAAAGCTACAATGTCAATGTCAATTTTATTTCTATAGCACATTTAAAAACAACAACAGTTGACCACGAGAAACCATTTGTCATCAACTGTCTAAATCATCCCGTCTATGATACAGTGAGCTGCTGCTGAATGCATCTAATACAACATGACTCTCTATAACGAGGACCTGCAACTTTGAGATTTCATTTAACTAACGTTATAACTACAACCTACAGCTACAGCGTTTCACATCTACAACGTCACAAAAAGAGGAGCTACAGGAAGCCGTGTTATTTTCTTGTTCAGCTCACATGTTTATTTACATGTACACTCTGGTTTAATCGTTTCAGACATGCAGACTAACTACAGACAGGCGGCTCGCAGATATATTTAGAATATGTTAGAAACTATAGTTTAATGGCTCATTAATGTTAGCGCTCCTCCACTGATGAACATGGCATTAGCTTTGTGGCTAATTTAGCAACAGGCAGCGTTAGCTGCTATAACGTTACGTGATTTTAGAGAATATTTAGAAGTGATGAACTAGAGACAAATGTGGACCATTCACTATAATAGCCACACAGTTTCAGATTAAATCTAAAGTTACATCTGTCAGCAGCTTTCAACACCCAACTGCCATGACATTAACCTGCTGTGAGCTGGGAGAAAGCCAGGGGAGTGCAGTGAAAAACGGGAGCGTTAGCAAGTCATGAATGTTTTCAGGAGAGGAGAACTGGGTCTGTTTTTATTATAATTAACACCCATGACATGAGTGAAGAATCTGACTCTAGTTTTCTTTTTTAATTGTCATATATCTGCTGTTATAAACGGCCGATACCGATTAAATGCAATTAGCTCATATCGGCCGATAATATCGGTCGGGCTCTAGCGGAAAAGGGTCTTAAGTGGCGTTCATCTCACACATTTTTATCTTATAGTATCCAGAGTGACCAAACAGTTGTGGCGATGCCCCATCTTGGCAATAAAACATTCACAGAAGAAAAAAAATCATTCTAACAATAGACAAATTAATCGATAGGCAAATTTCTTTATAGGTTCTGAGGGACGTTATTGACCAAGTGTTTTGTAGCTGGATGTGCGATGTAGCTGTGAATCCTATGTGCTTGGTTACGATGGTAACGAAATGTGATGCTAATCCTGAACCATATCATTAACCTTGTCCTCCTCGAGATTGTTCCTCCTGCTGTTGTCTGCTTGACAGTGATTTGATTTGACAGCTTTATTTAGTAACAAGTGATCTCTTTGAACAATGTATCAGTGCATTTCTGCTCTTCTTATTGCAGTGCTGTAACCCTTGAGCCTATTAATTTTTACCTTTCCAACATTTAACCTCTAAAATTAAAGTATGACATTAAAGAAGAGCAGGTTTATTGTTAGCTCTTATTTTTTTCAAACTTGCTTACTACACTTAGTATTAACTTCAAAATAACTTAATTTGTGGCATTATTCAGCTTCATAACCAATTTGTACTAAAATTGGATGTTCTACCTGTCTTTGTTAACCATTTTACACACTAGACTAGAGATGAAACAACTTGTGCTGTCTGCAAGACATACACTGAGTTCTTGAGTTCTCTCAGAGAACAGTTTTCAAGATTTTTGAGACACTTTGCGATATATTAAAAAAAGGAAAGATCACCTCACTCCCCATAAGAAAAAAATACACACATTTAATGGTATCGGATTGTTTTTTCTTGTCTAAAGCATTCAAAACAATATTAACACAATGCAGTGTTGAAACCGAAAGCTCGACTTCTTCTCATGACACTGATCTGAACTTTAACCTGTGTGTCTCCTCCAGGACTGCTCCCACCACACCACAGGCTCCCACTGTGACACCTGCGTACCTGGTTACTTTGGCAACGCCACCCGTGGGTCACCTGCGGACTGTCAGCTCTGCACCTGCCCTCTGAATCTTCCTAGCAACAAGTAGGTCGGACTGATAATTTTTGACTTTAATGGAAATCACCACAAATAGAGACTGCATCACTGTGGGTAGGAATGCAATTATAATGAAATGAATAGAAATATTATCGCCACAGGTAGAAGCATAAATATAAGTGGAGAAACATCCTCTCTGTGGGTGGAACTGTCATCACAGTTGGCAGAATCAATGTAAATGTGGTTAGAAAACTTAACAGTAGCTAACTCAAACCTCGTATTAGTCATTAAGGTATCTAAAACCTTTATCATACCATTCCACTCATATGGAAAACTGCTCATGCTGTGCCTACTTACAGCATGTTCTGTATCTGGTAAACATGTACTTTAAAAAAGCAGTGGACAAATATCTGATAGATAGAAAAAAATCACACTTTACCACATATTTTCAAGTTTGTAGAGAAATATATATGCAGTTATTATTATTATTACTATTATTATTATCATTATTATGTATTGATTTATCACTGAATTTAGACTGCACAATCTGCTGTTTGTCATAGAAGTAGCGCAGTTGAGAGGCATGGGAAGGAGCCTTTCACCTGATGGTTCATCTAGGAAGCATGTCATTAAAACAATGTAAATTCTGGTTGATGTTGGCCAGCTATGCAGTCATCTTGCTGTTCTGTTCATTGCGTATCTACGCTGGCCTTGCTGTCACCTCTTGGTAAACTGGCCCCCTTCCGTTGGCATGGAAGACTTGTCTTGGCACTTCCAATAAAGGTTGAAGACAGGAGTTGATGATCTTTTGAAGTCTTTATTAGAAGCAGTTGGGAAACTGTGAAAACAGTATTGGACTGCAAGTGTTTTGATAGAGTTACAAATCAGGAAAAGATGAGATACCGTAAACAAGAGTTAGACAAAACATATTGTAAAAAGTAATTAGCACAATAACAGGGTAACTAGAATCACAACAGTATACTGTCAGATTAGTTACATTGTCCCTCATGGAGGAAGAAACAGTACTATCAGTGAAAGATCAACATTAATTCTCCAGAAGAAATACAGTAATTATTCTTGTAAGCATGCACAAATCCACAAGAGTAATGCATAACAGTTAGCCCAACATTAATTCACTAGTTAATTAGCAACAGATATGGCATTCGACCAGCTACTCAGACAGCAAGTAGAATGCCTATCTTGCTTAGTAGAAAACTTCATCACTTAACAGCTATAATTAAAATTATACCTATAGGTAGAATTACAACAAGGGCATTTGGAGAGCTGATAGAGAGAGTCTGTCAAAAATGTTTTGGTCCCAGATCTGACAAAATGGTGGATGTAAGTGGTATGAAACCGTGCCAGTAGAGGTTGCTACTAGCAGTTGTTATCAGAATATCTTGTTTTTGGAACATATTGTCCTAAGTAGGGACAATATACAAACATTGGTTAAATTGGATATTTAAGTCTGCCATTATAGATCTGCAGTTTCCCCAAATGACCAGAGAGAGATGCTGTGTGTTAGGTGCTCAGATGTCACCAGGGCACACACACACACACACACACACACACACACACACACAGGCAGCAGCAGCTGAGAATCTTCATGAAGTCATGACATGTCATGTCCAAAACTTTCAGAGCTAAAGAAAGATACAACTCTCTCTGTCTCTCTCCTCTCCTCGTCTCTTCGTCCCTCTAACCCCTGCAGCAATAATAGCTTGAAGGTGCCGTGCCTTTCAGCCCCTCAAAATAGCCATCTAGTCCTTTAGGTTCACTGTTGGCAATTGCTCAAATAGCCAGCCAGTCTTTCACTCTGTCACAGTTAGCAGGAATGCCTAAGCTCTTACAAGCATCTGATAAAGTCAAGTCCATATTAGTTTGAGCACAGGAAGCAGGTTGACGATTTACAGCAAATCAGTACAAATCACTTTAATCTCGGAGTGCTGTTCCTCTTTATTTACACACAGTCTTAATTACCTCACCGCCAAGGAGGTTTTTAGTCTTTTTATTTGTCTGTCAATTAGATCTAAATCTACCTGACAGATTTCAGGTGAAATTTAGTGGAGGCTCCTCAGTGAATTATCTATCCATAAAGGCCTCCACTTTGATTTTTGTTTTAAAAAGCTACTTTCATAACTGAATCAAACAATCTTTCCTTAAATTGCTACATAGCATACTTGGATGACCTGAAAAAATATTGATTAAAAAAATTAATAGTCCCAACTATTTTTCTTTTACAGGTAGCCACATTCCTTTAGTTGTAACCAAATTTGAACATGTGCACAACTCTGAGCAACTTGAGTCTGAAAATTGCAAAATGGACTCTCCCAGGATTGAGATGCGTTATCTATTATTATTTCTAAGTTATATGAATAATGTAACTCATTTAGATGATTAATTCTTTATACACATTTGATATTTTTTAGGTTAGGATTGTAGTTAACTTACATATCAGGATAGTACCATGCTTAGTCAATAAAAGTATCTAACAACATTTAATTGTACTTTGTACATATGCTATTTGATCTTTATTCCTCTATTAATGGCACTGCTACAGCACCTTGACTTAAGTAGTGCCCATAGTGAGGACAGCTGGTTTTATAAAACCCCTATTATTTGAACAAATATCATTTATAATTTTATACAATGGTTAAAGTGTTATTTTACAGTGAAAAATCAAAACCAAAAACAAGCCCCTGCACACTGAATTTACTTTACTATATTTATATTCACAAATATAGTAAAGTAATTTCAGTGTGCAGGGGCTTTTATTTGAATTTTGATTGCCAAATCCCGCAACCTACCAGACTGTTGTTGCTGTGCACGGGGGATTTATTGTTTTATTGTTATTTTACAGTGTTTTGATGTTTACATGCACTGGCCAAGCAAGCTTACTTGTGTGTACAGTGAGCCAGCTTGCAGTTAGCGAGCCTGTCAGTCGGCCAGTGAGTCAGTCTGGGTCCTGGAACCTGAGCCAGCAGAACTATCTATAGTTTATGGAAGTGGGAGGGTGACAGAACAAGGGTAAGAGACTATCGCTTTACTCTCTCTCTCTCTTTCTCTCTCTCTCTCTTTCTCTTTCTCTCAGTTCATTTAAGTTACAGTTCATAGGGAGGAAGAGTGTTTTCAAATCAAGAGTGTGTGGAAGAACAGACATGCTGATGTCAGAGAAAGGAAATTAAGTGTGCGGTTGTGTGTGTGTGTGTGTGTGTGTGTGTGTGTGTGTGAGTATTAATGTGAGGATTGGAGAGTGAAAGCAGGGACACAGGTGTGTGTGTGTGTGTATATGGCGAGACAAACAATGGCCTTAACTTGCCTCTGTCCTCTCCTCTTCCTCCTCTTCCTCCTCCCTCTCTCCACACTGGGACAACGCTACCAATTTCATCAACAATTTCAACAAAAACAACAACAACAACGCCGTCATGGCAACTACAATAGCTTCAGCCCCACCTGCCACCTAGGTGAAGAAGGGGAGTTGCTGTGCGACCAGTGTCAGCCTGGATACACAGGACCACGATGTGACAGGTAACATACACACACTGTGAAAAACACAATTATGTGTGAATTGTATGCTGTTTGTTGGATTTATGAGCAGTTCATTATTACTGAATGCAGAGCTGGAAATCACTCAGTTCATCACTGTTAATCAAAACCTAGAAATGCACATCCATCCATCATGTGATTTCAGTTGTGTTTTGAAAGAACAGAACGAACTGCACAATTGGATATGAAGATATGTTGTGATTTCCAAAATTTACTGTTTGAGAAAGTCTGTATTCAGCCATTCCCAAATGACAACGGAAACTTTTGCTCATTAACCGTTTTTTGAAAGCTCAGTGTCTCATTGTCCGTCTGGCTTTCTGTCCACAGCATATTTATTAGATGAGCGACATTCTTGTTCCATTAGCTGTGAGCTTCTTTACCAACCCAGGACTAATGAGAAGTCTCTCTGGATGCTAGTCTTGTTAAAACTTCAGGCTATATTGTCATGTGGTGATGCAGACTGGGTAAACATAGCCTTTTCTCCACCCAGGCACACTGAAATACAACACATTTGGACTGTTTTGTGTGGAACTGAAACTGCCCACAGCTGATATTATGAGTTAATATTCAGTATAGTTAAGTTTTTCTATTTGGAAAAACATAATTAATGTTGTAATTACTGTTCAAAAGTGCTGCAGTCAAGTTAAACCTTGTAGCTCTGTGCAGTCAACTTTTCAGCAACTTCAGACGGAGCCTTGTGAGTCGACTGAACGTTGGATGTGAACTGAATGTTGTTGACACTGTTGTTGAAAAGTATGAGCAGAGGTGTGCAGTGAGGCCGAAGTTCTGTTTGTGATTTACTGCATAAATGAGTAAGTGACCTTTTACTGTTGATCTTGTTCCTGTAGAATGAACAGCGTTTTGCGTCTTTTTTTCCACAGTCTTATGATCTTCATTGAGAGTTTCATTAGAAAGGCTAACTGCAGAACACAAAGAATCCCGCATGCTGTATACTTTATACCAAATGTTTTATTGCTAAATTATAATCCATTAATAAGAACAGCATCTGGATTGCTAGGTTGTTTATCGTTTCTATTTGGTAACAATGCAGTCATAAATGCTGGTAATCCATTAATACATACTTTTCGACTTTATAATAAGCCATAGCCTTAAGTTATAAATCTTGATAAGTAATGAATACAGAGTCTTTATCCCTCATATTTGCAGTAGTAAATCTTAATAAACTGGATTTTGGGCCAAGTGGGTGGCCAAACACTCCGACCAGTCTAATGGATTTTTCACAAGCCAGCAATCCAAAGGTTATCCTCATTAATGGCTTATAACAGACCTATTTACATTTAATAGCCTTTAGTTACAAAGAGTGCCTTATAAGAAAGTGGTATCCAAATATTATAAATAACAAAAAGTTTATATGATTCATAGTTATCATATTGGATGTGGAGGACTATATTAAGCTAGATCTGGTGGGGAGTAGCCTAAATAGAAACAAGTCTTTATGCTCCTGACCCATAATTTAAAATAACGGTATCAGAGGTCTTGGCTGCTCCTTTTTTAGCCTGCTCATTTGCAAGTGGGATATCTCTTCAAAGTGTTCGCTTTAGGGCTGCAGCTAACGATGATTTTAGTATTCGAAGCTTCGATAGATTATTTCAGCGATTCATCGATGCGTCGTTTAAGAAGTACTTTTACTTGGCGCCGCCGCCAGAAATTCATAGCGTGTCATACAGCAAACATCAGACCGACAACCAGACAGCTGCTTTACAAACACAAACATCACCCGAGGTCTCCAAACCACGTTTTGTCAAGAAAACACACACGGGAAATTGGAAATGAGCGATCCTGCACATGAAACAGCTGTTGTTTGTTATTATAAAGATGGCAATTATAAAGACAAAGAATATGGGTGAAGGATGGATTAGCACACGCAGGTAAGCAGGGATTGTCTGAGCTACAGAGAGCTGGAGGGGAGTTAAAAGGTGCAGCTCCCCGACAGCCGATTAACTCATGACTGTGAGGTTACATCTCACGGTCCAAAAAGGAGAACAACAAACGCATGTATGTACATTTTCAGCTGAGGACTGCGGCTTACTTTGGCTGGCCTTCAACTCAACAATCAATCATGATTTCAGCTAAATGCTAAAGATGCTGTTACAGTTACCTTGTCTGTGGTCCGCTGCAGAACACCGGCTGCTTTTTGTTCAGGTGCCGTCGTGCTGTTGCCGAGGCGACATAAGTTTAATTTTATGGTGGACAAACGGTAACATTACAGAGTTGTTGTTTTCTTTAGCTTGAAATAATCCCATACTTTGGACACTTTCTTCTTTGTCCCTCGCTATTTTCTCTCTCTTCTTCCACTTTGCAAACAGCGCCATTATACGTCGTGTTCACAGCATAAGCGCGATGTGCGGCACTAATAAATATCCCTGCGAAACACTGTGCTGTAAAATTACATGGATTAAACGAAGCATCGATGCAAAGAATTTGTGTCGATGCATTTTGTTAATTGATTTTATCGATTTAATCGATGAATCGTTTCAGCCGTTAGTTGGCTTGATTTTCCTGTGGCTGGTACTGAAGGCAACATCGAATCATTATGTAAGCACTGGATGCTATGATGTGATCATCGTTGAGTTTTCTGTTACTGAAATTTTTATTTCTGTAGATTGTGCAGCACTTTTCTGTGGAAAGTGTCAATTGGCCTTGTTGATAGCAAATGTTTTCATGAGCTGGTTACAATTTGAATATCTATTTTGTTAAATCAGTCAGTGTTAGGTGGGCTTCTACATTGACAATTATTATTATAACAACGTCACATAGGTGTTATGTTGCACCTTATCCAGGCCTTGGCTTGGCTGTGTGCTGCCAGTTAAAAGAGAGCTGCTGTTGGATACAGGGCCTCAGCTCGCTGCCATGCATAGTCTACATGCCTCGCCCTGTTGTCCCCTGCAGAATCTCTCTGTCTAGTCTTTTTATAAACCTCATTTGTCACTGGAAAGTAAACTGACTCATTGTCAATCAGTTTTTTTTTACTTTGTCTGTCACAGAGAGGCATCTGCACTGCAATCCTCCCACTTAAAACATTCAAAGTGGACACAAAGTGCTGTACAGAAAAATAAATAAAAGACACCAAGTACATAGCGCACATGACGCATAAAATACGTAAAAAATAAGTAAAAACAATAACAACCATACAATAAAACAAAGGCCAAGGAAAAGAGGTGGGTTTTAAGAATAGACTTAAAAACAGACAGTGAAGATACCTGTCTAATGGGCAGAGGTAGATCGTTCCACAGTTTAGGAGCTGCTACAGCAAAAGCTCGGTCAAAGCTTGCGCTTTGTTTATGGCACACTTAGGAGAAGTTGATCGGCTAACTTGAGAAAACAGGTGGGTCTATAGGGGGTAGCAGCTCAGAGATGTAGGGTGGGTCAAGACCACTTAGGCATATAAAAGCAAATAAAAGTAGAGTGAGGCTAAAATGGGGGAAATGTGCACGTGTTTGCGTGTTCCAGGTAAGAGACGTGCTGCGGTGTTTTTTACCATCTGTGGAGCGTCGAGTTGACTGCTCCACCTCTCTTTCTGAAGTACTTCCATTAGTGAGGTCATGTGTGTGAAAATGTGTTCCAATAATGATTTTGCTAGATTGCGGTGAGTGTGTGCCCAATGTGTTCATGTATATGTTTGTGTGTGAAAATGTGTATCTGCCATTGAGTGCACATAATGCATCTGTGTATGTACATTCTTGTGGTCGTGTGTGTGCTGTTCTAATGCCATACAGTGCATCCAGTCGGTGAGAGAGGACAGCTGGTAATCAAAAAAGGAGAAAGGAAAAAAGACTGTTGGTTGCTGCATTGAGTCAGAGCTCATCGGAGCTGAAATAATGTAAAATAATATTTTATTACTAATGGCAGTATTAAAGAGGTAATCAGCAGTTTATTGTTTCTTGTTCTATTAGTCTAATTGATACCTGCTATGCACTACCTGCCATTACACTTCATTATCTACAGTGCTTTTGTTGTTGTTAGTGGTAATTAATTGTAATGTGCAAATTTGTCTGCATTATGGGCTTTAACAGAATAAGCTACTCTATTCCCTCCATGCTAATAGAGTATCCACTCTCTGCTAAGTGATTCTGCTTTTCAATTTCCTGTCCATAAACAGCCATTTAGAATTTAGCTGAAAGCTGTTCAATGCAGTTGCCTAACAAATAAGTCGGCTAAAACACTTTGAGTTGTAAGCTACCCTATAATGCTGTGTAGGGTTTGACAGTATATCCAGATGTTATTAGTCGAAAGGTATTTACGATTTTACACATTCATTTGGTTTCTGGTGACTCAACACCATCTAGCTGTTAATACTGCATGATGGATATGGGGCACTTAATAGATCCTCTTTCATCTGCAGGGGATAGAGAAGCAGTATTGATGGCAATTATTAGTTTTAATGTTATTACATTTATGTAAGGTTGAGCCTTAGTGATAGGACACCCCTTCAGTAGGGTGAGAAAAAAGAAAGATCCAATGAGTCACACGAAATGAGACCCCTTTTCAAGGCAGGTACATAACGGACAGCATGACTTTTGAAGTTGAGTCATAACAATAAGGAGTAGACCAGAGTCCAGCCAAATGGGATGCCACATGAGCACTGAGGTACATAGTTCCACTCAGGCCTTAAGCTGAGTCAGCAGTTTGATCAGGAATTCTATAAGAACATAAATGTTATTTGTTAATGCTATTGGTACCAGTTGTAGAGCAGATTAGCATTAATGTGAGTGTCTGTGTAGCATTAGTTAAGCATTGCTGGGGAAAGTAGTAGCAGTACCAATGGTTACTGTGATAATAATGGGCTAAAAACAAATGTAAAACTTGAGGAGACACAGAATACAATTAGTTTTTAAAGTACACTAAAAATTACTTAGCAACTGTTCACAGACTTGAAAAAAGTTGTGATGTATTGTAACATTGTCAGGTAAAACCATGCAATTGGGACAGTACAGTTGTATTTGTTCTTTGACAGTTTTGGACGGAAGAGAAGATTGATACTTATATTTGATATTTCTGCCATGTAAAAAAAATATATATATATATAACATTAAAACTCATCTGCCTCAGCCTTTGTCTCACCCACCCGTCTTGTCTCCTTGTGTTGTGACAAATACAGTATGACATAAAGCGACAACTGCAGAAACAGGTGGGGTATAGAGCCGGAAATCAAATGTTTAAAATAAATTTGGAATAATGTTTGTATATATTTATTTATACAAATATAATTAATTATATTTATTATATTTCTACTTTATGGGTGATTAAAGAATAATATTTAAAGCTCCTGAAAATCTGGTTTCAAAACATACATAACATTAAATATAACATTAAATATCCATGCCTAAATAAGCAATAGTCAAAGTAAAAATAAATAAATAAAGTGATTATAACTTACTTTCAAAGGCAGTATATTTTGGGTTCATTGCTCAAAGTTAGTTACTGCTGTGATAAAATAGGTTTAAGGACAATTAAATCTCTACTATACATTTTTTGCAGCCAAATGTAGGTAGCTAATTTTGAATGCTAAGGACTTCAGCATATAGAGAGGGAGAGATGGAAAAGTCAAATGGCTGTCTTATGAGAAAAGTGCTGATTCTTCTATAGCTCCACTCACTGATTGAGTGCAGCAGGTCACAATTGTTCTTTAAATTGAGATTATTTATTTAAGTGGCAGCAAGGTTGACTATTAGAAACAGAAAAAGTTAGTCATATTGAAACAAAAACAAAACTTTATTTGATCTTATTCCACTGCAGCAATACACATAAATTAAAAAAGTACATTTTAAAATAACTACAAGATGTTTATTTAAATGAAAGTCCCATTTTACTCTCTAAAAACAACCTGCCCCAATTTCTACTTTTAATAGGAAATATACAGTAGCACTGAGAGAGCAAGTGGATCTCAAAATGCTTTAAAAGTTATGGGGAAAGAATGTACAAGGGAGGAGCAGAGGCTGTCTTCCACTGGCGCCGACTCCTCATTTATAACACTAAAAATAAAAGAACATTACTTTTAGGATCCCAACCCCTCTCTTTACCTCTGTAACTCTACCAGTTGTACTCACCGTCTGTTTCCTGTACACTCTGAAGGCTTTGACCAGGTGTCTGAACCCCCCCATGTCCTTCAAACACTCTGGACTCCCCGCTATAAATACCTTCTCTTCCTCTTGAGGCCCAAGTGACTACACACACACACACACACACACACACACACGCTGATGTATGTAATATAGTAGAATAAAAGCCTCAAAGTGTGAATTCATCTTGCAAATAAAGCTAAATACAAGCACACACTTTTGCTCCTCTTCTCTACTGTCAAGAAGTGAGATTGCTGCCAGGATGATTCTCCACTTGAGTAGAAGAATGTACTTGTAGCACTACACACACACACACACACAACAGAAGTGCACACACACACACACACACACTTCAGCAATGTGCACACACAGAAGCTAATAAACCAGTGCTATTGAGTACCAAGGAGGGTCAGTGGTAATAATGGCTGGCTGCTCTTGACTCTGTCCCTCTCTCTTTCCTTTCTTTTCCCTCCTCTCTAAATTTAATTCTCTTTTCAATGTGAAAACCTTTCCCCCCTTTTCTATCTCTCTCTCTCTCTCTCTCTCTCTCTCCCACTCTCCCCCTCTCATCTCAAGTCTCAATTCAGTCTGTAGAGCTTTATTTCAGCTTAAGCCTGTTTTATTTGGTTTCACTGGCTCTTGACACGTTTCAGCTGTCTCAGGTTAATATATTTTGCGGCACCTTCTTCTTATTAATCCAAAGGAAAGAAGCTGTAAATCAAAAATCAAAATCTTGGAATGATATGGCAGTTCACACAGTTGTGTGTCCTTGTCTTTGCTTGAGGTTGCCAAAAAGCATTTTTTATTTTTGTTTCCATGAATAATACTTCTTAAATCTTTCACTTATTGTTTTACTAAAAAGAACAAAAGACTTGACAACAATAAAGGATCTAAACTTTCTTATTTATTTATTTCACAGACAGTATCCCAGTTATGTTCAGTTCAAACTTTTGCCTTCCAAGGACACAACAAATACATCAGTCACACATTTCTACAGATAACATGTTTGAACAGAATAACCACTAAAAGACATGTTATTTTATTATTGCATCACATAATGTGTTTAATAATGAATTATACAGGTGCCTTCAGCCAGGCAGTATCAATGGTCAAAGACACACCCATAACAATGTTGATAATTCCCATGGACTCAGCTAGTTTAGCTTTGTTGCTTGTTTATTTTGTGATTGGATATTGGTTGCCTGCTCTTGTGGGATGAGACCTGCTGTTATTCGTAATCTTGTATAAGGAGATCAGTATGTTCTTGTCATATAAGCTAGAAATTGAGGTAAACAATATTTTTGATAATATTTACCTGCTGAAATATCAGATTTGTTTTCTGTAGTTGTTACAAAGGAAAGAAGAAGAAGTGAGCCACTGCATATTTTCTTGTGGACCTCAAAGCTGAAAAATGTATTATTGCTACATGAAAGCAGAGCAAAACTGTATTTTCTGCTATATTTCTGCTATATACTGTACAGGATACAATGCAATGCATACAAACATGATGTTGCATATGTTAGCATGCACAGACATATGCACACTTTTGTGTTCTTGTATTGTTTGTTGTGTCTAGACTCTGTTTATATTAATTTCTACATCTACTTCAGTCCATATCTTATTTCATGTATGGGATGTATTTATTGTATGTGTTTTAATGGTTGTAAATTTTAAACTCACTACTCTGTAATCTCTGTTTAAATTGTATAAGCCTAACCAGGGACAGGGGTTGCAAATTAGTCATTGCTAGAAACCTGTGTGCATGGCATCTACTTTGTATTCTTTATAAAGCAATGTTCTATGCATTTGTCCCTGTCAAATAAACATTAAATAAATAAATATAATTATTATCCCAAACTAAAATTGTATTCTGGGAACTACAACAACAGGATCTTTTGCTGCTACAACTTGAAAGTATACCTGGTAGGATTGTTGAGGTACTTTAAAGCTATGTGTAGAATTGTTTGTGATTATTAGTGATTATCAGTAGATTCTCTTAATTTTAAAGCACTTATAAGTACATAGTAAGGTTGAATGACTTGGTTTGGTGCATAGTTATTTTAAAGGTTTAATTATTCAATGTGTGTCTTATATGTTACTTGTGGTATTGTTGTCGTCTGTAACCTTCTTTACGCTGCTGTCTTGGCCAGGTCACCCTTGTAAAAGAGACCACTCATCTCAACGGGTCTTACCTGGTTAAATATGGGTTAAATACAATTTTTTATTTTTTTGTAAAAATGGAGTCATTGGAGGAATGAGTTTCAGCCCAGTCATTCTCAATGGGGGCAGATTAGGTAGGGCAGGGTGACTTTGTAACACCTGTCAGGGGACTACAGATGAAAAACAGCATTTTGGCTATCTCTGGCACATCTATAGTAATGTTTATCAGTGTGCACCAGGATTTCCCAAAATCCTCAAAAACCTTAACAGAACTTTATGTAACAGTCATTCACAAGCATGTTTGCTAATTGTGTTAATATGCATATGCAAATTGTGATGCCAAATATAAAATATTCCAACATATCATCTTTTTATTAACTGTTAAGCGGTTGTTCCCAGGTAGCAGATCATGTTTACAATACATCCAATATGGGTCAGCCTTATCACACTGTCTCTGTGTCTCTCTGCTGCCTCCTAGATGCTCCAATGGATACTACGGCCAGCCCACTGTGCCAGGGAGAACCTGCCAGCCCTGTGATTGCTATGGAAACCTGGACCTATCTATACCTGGCAGCTGTGATCCAATCACGGGCCAGTGTCTGCGCTGTCGCCAAGGTTATGGCGGCGCAGCTTGTGACAGTTGTGCTGAAGGTTACTATGGAGACGCCATCACAGCAAAAAACTGCCAACGTACGTAAACGACTAACAACGAGCATTACAGTTGTTGTTTTAAAGTCCAGTATGATGTTTTCCCTTGTTACATTTAATAAATACAGATTTTTACAGTATTGGTGTCACTATCATAATGTTATTTAAGACCTTGAGGTCAACTGCTTCGGGGGCGGACGATAACTGTCAAGGTTCATAGACAAAACTATTGTTTTTTGCTAGTCACCATTATTAGCTTTAGTCTATGGCATTTTACACTGCGTAAATTAGCCTTGCTGCTTGCAGACTTTACTCATAGCTTAAGAAATTACAAATTATTTACTTTTTTTTACTCACCTTTGGTTTAAGTTACTGTATCTCCCAACAGAACACCACGGTTGAATTTGAGCGTTAAGTAACGTAATGAGTTGTTGTCAAGTAAGTAATGTTGACCTGTCTCTCTGCCCTTTGCCCTTGGTGAAGCACAGTGAGCAGAGGAGAGGAGAGAAACTAGTGTGGCTGTAAATGACAGCAAAGCATAGTAAAGACACACTTTGAGCTAACATGAAACGAGTGCACATAAATTAGGTAAAATACATTAAATATATATTTAATTGAAACACTGAGCTTCCGCATTGGAAAGGGTATTGCCAAATCTCTACCCGTGGACACATTTCTACCCTCACACTATATTTACCGTCATACTGCACTGCCCTAATTTGTAAGATTGGAAAATGCATAACTTTGGCAACATGTAGTGGTAGTATCAAAAAAGATACTGCTCCCCCCTAACTTTCATACCCCCAAGCTGACACTGAGAATGAATTGTGTAAAAGCAAGATATTGATTGAACCAGTTTGTCTTGATATTGTCTACAGTATGCCATCAGAATGGCTTTATTAAGGTGCTGTAATCAGATTAAAAAAACAATTTTACACACAGGGACTTTAAGAGGGAAAACATCATCCACTTTTCAAAAAAATCATTATAAAAAAGCCAATATTCCAGCTTCAGTGTTTCAGCAGGGGCGTTACACTCAAGAAATGTTTTACCTCTAAGAAACTCAGTTTTAGGTAAATGATACCTTTAATTTTTCACTAAAACAGTAAGTAGATAGTACACCATTTGGAGAGAGTGTGTGTGTTTGTGTGTGTGTGTGTGTGTGTGTGTGGTGTGCAGCTGTGCTAGTAGAGTGGGTGTGATGTCGGAGCGGCCTACTGACTGCCAGCTGTGTTTAAGAGTGAGAATAAAAAACTATACCTGTTAAGGCAGGGAGGGGGGGCATGACTGAACAAGACAGAAAGAAAGAGATGGCAGGGAATTCGGATGTACAGATGGTGCTTGTTAGTGAAAATCTTCAACTTGACAAAAACAGCGGCACTGGCAGCAAAACAGGCAGAAAGACAGATTAACAGATAGGCACCTAAAGAGCGATAGACAGGCGAGGCCAGTAAGTAGACAGATTAAACTGTCAGATGAGCACAGAGGCAGGTAGACAGGCTGACAGTGGGTATTAATGTGTATTTGATAGTTCATTGTTCTGTAGTTGTTTCCCCTCTCCACCCAGCTAAATGGTTATTGATTAATCAGCTTGATCTATTGCTCTCCTACAGTGCTGATCGGCTGCTCGTGTCTAGGAGTCAGAGGGTTGTTATTGATCCTGTACGAATGACCGAGAATTATTAAAACACAACAACTCTCTTTCTGTCCGTCTGCCTCGATCTCCCTATCACTCCAAGTCTTAATGAATTTTATTGAGTGGAGCAGGAGAGTTCAGGCCAAGTCCATTTGTGCACTATTAGACTGTAAAAATCCTTTACGTTATCTTTTGGTGTCAGAGTTCCCATCTGCATCTGTTTTTGCCGCAGCCATTTTGTGTCTCCCCTTAATAGCGGTTCAGTTTAACTCAGCCCGGGAATGGAAAATGGTTTGATTTTGCGAGCAAACCTGACCAAAAAGCAATTTGTTGTTTGAGGAATAAATTCATGAAAATGTGCTTCTCTGACCATTTCTCACATGGAGAAAAGTTGTTTGCAAGTTGTTGAAAAGATCTGTGATTTGCAGTATCACACATTTGTCCAATCTCTGGAACAAAGTGGGTGTAAGGGTAATTCAATATGTAATTATGCTTCCTGTGTGTCTGACACTTAATGAATGCTTCATAGATACTTCACAGTAGATCAATAAACTCTTTGGGGATCTCACAGTACACATTTAACCAGTCTTAATGGACTGCCTAGTACAGTCCTCTGTGATGGGTCTCTTGAGTTTTTACGGGACTGAAAGTGCCCCAAAAAGTACAAAGTGTTCATCTTGTTATGATCATATTGTAGATGAATTTTGCACTCAACGTTTAAAAAAAATCCACTTTTCTTGTCATTGCTGACAGTTAGGCAAGGCAAGGCAAGTTTATTTGTATAGCACATTTCAACAACAAGGCAATTCAAAGTGCCTTACGTCAAATATAAAAGCAACATAGGGAAAAAATAAATTAAGTTTGAAAAATAATTTTGGTGAAATAAAAAATAATAATAAACAGGGTTAAACAGGACAGTATAAGTTACAGTACAGTGTACAATCAGTGTTAAAAGAGTTAAATGAAAAATAAAAACAGGCTGAGGGGTTGAAAAGAGAATAAACAGAGAAGTACACTTAATCTCTAGCTGGTCTGTACTCAGGTCCATAGCAATCTTTGGGTCCACCGAAACTCCAAAAACCCTCGGACACTACAGAGAAACCAGGACATGTCTGTCCGCAGGCCACTTTGATCCAGTTATACTCTGGACCCACTTGCGTGTTTACAGGTGGACAGAGGGTCCTGCAAATCACTCAGATTTAAGACCACTTCCTTCACTCTGTTCAATCTCACTCTAATTATCTTTTGACTCAGTTACCTAGTCGTTTCTCACCGTGTAAATATTTAATTAAAAGCAATGATAAAAAGAAAATTCTTAATTTAAAAGAACTGACAGTTTCAGCAGACCTGCAGTTATCTGGGAGTTTACTCCAGATATACGGAGCATAATAACTGAACGCTGCTTCTCCTTGTTTAGTTTAGTTTTAGCAGTTAGTTTCTGTTTTTTTCACATTTAACTTTCTGTGAAGACTAAATAATATTTTTCTAACGTAAAGGTCTCGCTATTTTAATGTATGTAGAGCAAGTTGGCAACCCTGTGCATGTCCTACATGGGGGCAGATGGCACTCTTTGACACAACATGGTATTTTACATGTTCTGATTCAGGGACAAAAAACAGATGCAAACCCAGCATGAAGGAATTGACTGTGTTGTTAGATCCCTCCCCTGAACAATAATTGTCCTATCATAGCTTAAGAACCGTAACTAGGCACGACAAGCCTGTCAAGCTTTGGATGTCTCCACATGCTGAAGCGATGTGCGTAACGATACTCAGCTTTTAATTATAATGGACTGTGGTGTCTCTTTTTCCCCCCTTTCCAAAAACACAAGAGCATTTGACACAACTTAAACATCGGTTAGTTCTAAGACATTACTAATTACATTACACAAAGCTTTTTTGTGCTGCAGTGGCCAAACAAATGGGAAACTTATATCAAGCATGCACGTTTTATTGCATTTATTACAGAATGTTCCAGCTCATTTTCCCTCAAGGCTTCTGAACACCACATCTCATCAGCATCCTTGTAATAGAAATTTGCCACTTCTATGTCTACTTGTTTGTCTTGAGTGTGGACTCAATTTGCATTTGTTATGTACTTTACGTATACTTAAAAGATTGTACTGGACCAACGCACCATTGTAGTGCTAAAGATATAGAATAGATGCACAATAGTTTGTTTATACGACAGATTGCCGATAGCTTGGAAGCAGACCATAGTGTATTTCAAGTTGCAAAAAATTATCTTCACCATCAAGGCCAGTAATGGAAAAAAAAATAAAAAACACAACAAAAAGCAACATTTTATCCCACAACAAGGCTCGCATTGTAGCGATTGACAGAATGGAGTCCAGATGGTCCCCGAAGGGTGATGCTAGGGGGGTGAGAGACTGTGTGTGTGAGAGAGAGTGAGTGAAACGGACATATATGTGCATGTTTTCTTGTATGTTAAATCAGGCAAGTATGTGTGTGTACATCTGCAAGGGTATGTGTGTAGTGTAGGCATGTGTGGGCAGACGTGCATGCCTCTCCGCATTCGTGTGTGAAGCAGAAACCAATATATGTATGCTGTGTACCATGTGTTTCTGCATATTTCTGCGTATTTCTGTGTGTCGTGTGTGTGGACATCTGTTGTACCGCTCTCTCTTTCTCTCACTTTCCAATCCCACACTCAGGTCTGTCCTTCTGTCTCTTTTACATCTAACAGTAGCAAATGGCAGGAGGTAAAACAGGCTAGGAGTAGACACACATCACATGTGTGTCTATGTGATGTGATGAGTCCTTCCAATTTGTATTTCTGTGTGCACATTTGTGTGTATGTGCTTCTGACAGCCCATCCACCAGATGGGAGCTGTGATGTTCAAGCTTTGAATTGTATATCTAATGGGTTGATTGGCGTGTGAAGGTGTGTCTTTCTTTTCCCCTAGCAGGATTTAAACACACAAAGTTAAATAAAGTTGAAGTCTCAAAGTATCTCAGAACAAGAGAGAGAGAGAGGGAGAGAGAAAGAGAGAGAGATTTTTAAGGTTTGGATGACATTTCTGCAACTAACCCATTCATGAAACAAAAAGACTGTACACACATGACAAAGGCCATGAGCTGAATATTATGCAATCTCTTTCAGTGTAAGAGAAATGAGGCTCAAGGCAGAGATGTAAATGTACTTATGGTTTATATATATATATATATATGTGTGTGTGTGTGTGTGTGTGTGTGTTTCAGTGAATGTACTACCATTGAGAAAGCGAATGACTCGCCCAAAAATTCAAGGCAAACTTCTTTTTTAATTTCACTTGGAGGAAGACAGGTTCAGTAAGTAAAGTTAGTGGAATTTGTGTGGACAGTTTTCAGTCGCCTGGTGTATCAGGTGCACCTTCTTGGCGTTTCTTCACTGTCAGATTCAAGTAGTGCTTCCTTCATTGTTTTTCAATTCCATAAGCTCTGTTTTTTCTTGTCAATGCAGATACTGAATACTATACTGTATTTACTGTATATATATACTGTAAATATTCCTGGACTGAGCACATTCTGGTTCATGGTCACCCTATTTACAACCAATCAGAGCAGCAAAACATGTGACTTTTGAAATCTGGGCTAGGGACACTCCTCTGTCAGTCATCATACCAAACCCGCCCCATATTAGATAAACAGTTGGGATTGGCCGGACCGAACTAACGGCTAGAAATCTCTCTGAACAGGAGGGGGGCCAGACGTATCTTCATCATAGCAAGTTTTAGCCATAATTTAAGAATTAACTGGGCGATTCGGAATTTCACACACGTTGACTTAGACGAAACAATGGGAATAAAATTATTTGCACAGTACGAGCTTTATTACATCTCAACATTTCTGACTTTTACTTCCTGCCTCATTCTAAATTTCAAAAGTGACTGCAAACAACATATTTGAGTGTGGCTAGCTAATCATGACTCTGTGAGTTTGTTTCACCTACAGCTCATAAAAACAAAAGCACCACATTTTGCAGCATGTAGCTATACTCAATCAATTTTCACATGGTTATTAAGAACATGTGTACCTGTTAAACAGTATGTCTATGATAATCCTCCATTAATCACTTCAACAATGCTTATTCACTGGAATGACACATACTGTATGTATCATCAATGTAGCATTTAGTCCAAAAATGCACTAAATGTGAGTCTGAACAGACATACAGACTACAACTTGACTGGTCGGTGGATGCATTCAACCGTTTTGTTTTTCCTGTGCTGGTGTGCACACTCCATACCAAATTTTCAGCAGAGCAAACAAGGCAAAACAACATTCTAAAACTAAATGAAAAAGTGATTGTGTCCTCTGTTGCAGCCTTGCTTTGTCATTTGACTCGTACTGCATGTTTTTATATACAAAATATAATCTGGCAAAACTAAGTCAGCCCACTACACGGAAGAATCTATTTGGGGAAGGGAAGATTTTCTCCAAAGTGCAGTCAGCAGGATATTAAAGTGCATATCGACAGCTAATCCTGAAGAAGACCTTAAGCTGGATCTAAGCTCTTATCCAGCCTATTGTAGTGTAAAGAGAACACTCTCACCAACTTGTGTTATTGTTAAATCAATATAATCAATATGTGTTATTATATGTTCTCATGTAGAAATTCTGCCATTAGGAAATGATAATTGTATGCTGTTTTCCTCTCCTCTCCTCTCCTCTCCTCTCTTGCAGCCTGTCAGTGCCATACTAATGGCTCTGTATCTGAGGTCTGCAATAAGGAGACTGGACAGTGCCAATGCAGAGAAAATGTGGTTGGACGCCAGTGTGATGAGTGCATGGTAAGTATTCTGACGGATGCCAATAATCTTTACAGATATTGCCAATATGCGTTGGCACCATTCCTGTGTAGACTTTTTATTACTTATTTTCCACATACACAGCTCTGTTTCATTGGTGGCACTAATTCTACTCTTTTTTTTTTCTTGATGTAATCTTGCAATATCATATGTGTATAATGGGCTACCTGTGTTCTTGAGTGTTTTAATCCCAATTAGATCTATTGAGATGATGCTCTTATTTGTATTACACTTTATTTTTCTCATCACATTACATCAAATGTGTTTTTTAGTTTAACAGCAATGTGGTGGGAAGCTGGTTGGTCAAAAGCTTATTTATGTTCCTTCAAATTATAACCTAATACAATTTTATTTTAAACTTTTTTCTTGTACTTTCAGTTTGTTGTTGTTATTTGTCCCGCTCATTCTCATTGGTCCTCTATCTGTACCCCCCTCCACATCTATGCACTGTGATTGGTCCAGCCTAACTGCTGGTGGGATGCTGAGCGTCAGGAGTGTATGCCCTGTCGCTGCAGCCCTCATGGCTCTATTTCTCAGCGCTGTGATGTTGAGGGTCGTTGCATCTGTCGCCCCGGTTTTGTGGGCCGGCGCTGTGACTTGCGGCGCCAGGGTTACGAGAGGCGGGAGACGCGGAGGCCGGTGGAGCACATTCCCATGGAAGCCCTGCAGCAGAGATGGGGGGGGTCGTCCCGCACGGGGGGTTGTCCCAGAGGGGCATACAGGCCTAAGACAGGGGTAACACCCGCTGCATGTTGATGACAGTGGTGTGTTTTAAGTAGCATGGGTGTGTTTACTTGGTGTGCAAAAATGTTACAGATGTACAGACATTCGTGAGAAGAACAGGTTTAAGACACATTTTACATGTGTCAAGCTTCACACTCTTTATGTTTATGGATGTGATGGTTTGAGGGCAGAATTTTTAAATCACTGCATGGAAAGGGAGGTGTCTGTCACATGTGTTCTATGTAAGGGTTTTACTAGCATGGCTGTTTCTGTGTCTTTCTGTGACAGACATATCCATTTGAAGATGCTGCTGAGTGTAAGCAGTAATGCATCATGTGTTAGCATACACAATATGAGCAATCTTTAACACATTTTGAAACCAATGAGACCAAAAAATGTCACCTCTTTTGGTAATTCAAGATGTTTGTTGCTGAATAGGTGTTGTAAATGTCATTCTTTGGCAAATCATGATGTTCATAAATTTTTCAGAGGTAGCCTCATTCTACATTCAGGAAGCTAATTTATTTTTGTTCATTTTTAGCTGAACTACACCTATTTCACCTAATTTAAATATTTCTCTCTGGCAACATTTCAGAAGATTTGTTAATAATGTCTTGGTCAGCATACTGTATGTAGCTAAAGGGGCAGTTTTAAGAATGTCTGGGTCCAGTCTGATGAATCAAAATGCATGGCATTGTTTTATTTTCCTTTTCAGCAACAAGAAGACATTTTCAGACTGTCAGGCATTCAGAGGCCCCAGTTTTTAGTTGTCTACTTAATTTTTACTTAATTAAGACAAAGACAATATGAAATTCACTTCTCTCTTTATCCCAGAATAATACCTTGAAAAGAATCAAAAATCTTGAAAATATTACAAAGTCACAAATACATAATCCTTTGTTCGCTCTTCTGTTTCATTAAATCATCAGAAACAAGTCTTGCATCTCATGTTATTATAACCTATTAATAGAACTTTAAGTTGCTTGAGTGTGTCTGCAACTTGTTTTACCCCTTATACCTTTTCCCAACTTCATTTAAAACCCCTTTTTCCTTGTCTGTAATTGTGTTTTTCCAGCCTCAAACTCATGGCATCACCACAGGTGGAGTGTGTGTCCCGTGTCACTGTAACTCGTTTGGTTCTAAGTCATTTGACTGTGATGAAAATGGTCAGTGTCGGTGTCAGCCAGGCGTCAGCGGACCCAAATGTGACCGTTGCTCACGAGGATTTTTCAACTTCCAGGAGGGCGGCTGCACACGTAAGCATAGACAGTGGGGTAGAAGGGGGAGAGGAAGTGGGCTAACCCTGGCATCAGCCCACAGAACAAAAGTATACCATCCATGTGAAATCCTGACAACATCAAAGCATGTAGATTTGTCTTGTGTTTATGAAAGTAATGTCAGCAGTTGCAAAATGCTGTCCTTATTGAACTGCTGCTTGGTTCTTTCTTTTTAATTTAAAGTTTACGCAAATTGTCTGCAGAGACATTTTACTGAAAAAATGTTTTGTCAAAAATGCACACGTTATAAGTTATAAGCGGTTTTACAATTATTACAATTATATTTATAATTAATTGCAAAGCAAAATCTTTTTTTTCTCACAAGCAGGACAAAGCTGAACATCATCAAAGCAAAACATGGCAAAATTGTTATGAATGTGAGCCGCTGGCTTTAGTTAAATGAGTTCAGCATTATGTTTCAAAATATGGTACTTTGTCAGTGTAGGCATTTCTTCCTGTTCCAATTTCACATGGATATAATACAGTTTGCATCTATACTGTAACTTCACAGTACTTAGTTTGAAATATCATCAGTTTTGTGCAGAAACCACAAACTTCCTATCTTGTAAAAGTCAGACTCACAGAAATTATGAAGAACTCATCATTTCTTTGCCATTGATGATCATGTATTTTTGACATTGCACCATGTTTTAGAAATACTTATGCAATTTTCCCCAGGGTTATAAAACATGCATCTTAGCAAAAGCTATAACTATATCAAACAACGCACCCATCCATACATACATACATCCATCCTCCATCATACTATTTAGATGATGGAGGGAACAAATGAAAGATGGGAGGGAGATCTGTAAAATTAGAGAATCAAGACTAAGTATTGTGTCTACAAGACAGTCGAAGGATGAAATGTTGCTAAGAGAAACTAGCTGCTGATTGATATGACCATCTTTGAAGGTTGAACACAGAGAATAATAATGATTTGACCCATAAATTATGGAGCTAAAAGATTTCTTATTCATCTTGGCTAGTGAACAAGCAAAACAGCTGATAATTATTATACTGTGTGTGAAGGATGTTTAAGGGACAGATAATTTAAATGAATCAAATCGAATTTTGTCTAATTTACCGGGAAATCCCTTTCAATAGAAATGAGCCTCATCAATAAATGCTTGGTAAAAAAATGAAAGGATATGAGAGACCTGTACACAACAATGTATCACCAGCGAACTGATCAAAAATTGTACTTCTGAAATCAGTTAGCTGTTTGTTGCAAGATCTGAGGATTTTCACTATAGTTGCCTGAGGGTGTGTTACGTCATCTGAAAAGACTTTCGTTTGAAAAATTTCTATTCCAGCTCAGATTCTTTTTCTAAAGGAATGTCTTCAAATTATTAAATCCTATGCCCTAAAAACTTGGCATCCCAGGCAGCAGGTGCAGCAAACTTGTGGTGCCCAAAATGAGGATTAAGCATCCACGTAACCCAACTAGGACTATGAATAGCTTTACCCACAAATCTCCTTATGTAATATATTATTGATGCCAACCACTATTGACAGCCAAGGAGAACAGTAATAGGTTAGCCAGAAACCCTGATCATACAGCAGAAATACAAGATAGGACTGGGAATTATTTGCCTTGATTCATCAGGGAAAAATATGCTGGATTGTTTTTAATGTTCCAGTGAATTTACTGCAGGCAAGTCATAATAGAAAAATGACAGATCAGATCAGATGAAACTTAAAATAAAAGAAAGGTAAAAAAAAAAATAAAAATGTACATAAATGAATCAGGTGCCATTCCATTAAGTTTCAGGAAACTTCTGTAGCATGTCTAAAGCTAGCTATGAATTTTAATAAATTTATGAGAATACCCAATTATGAATTTTAATATTCATAAAATATAAAAATCTCTCGTTTCGGGGCACCACTGGAGTTGTTATTATCCTAGAGTCTCCGGACCTCTAGGTAGCTTTTAATAATAATTATATAATAATAATTATATATAATTATAATATAATAATTATTCACTAGTGATCAGTTAGTTCGAATATAATCGCTCAATTATCTTAAATCAATCAGTCAGTCTCATATCTAAAGGGTCAATTCTCTTGGCAGGGACGTGGAAATAGTCAACACACACAATTCCTTGGTTACAGTGAATTTAATAACTAACTAAGGTGATATAAAAAGGTGGTTAAAATACATCAGGGAAAATAAGCAATGGCTAAATGAGAATGGAGGTTCGATTGTGGGAAGCATTTGACTCATACGGCAGAGGAGAACTAATGAAAGTAAGCTACGAGTTTAGGAGTTAAATAGACAATATTAACACTATGGGATATCCCTGACCACAGAATGTTTTGTTTGGTCTTACTGCTTGTCGGCGGCCTGCTTTGGCTTGTTGTACGGGTCCCACGCTAGCTGCCCGATCCTGGCTTTTTGCTAAGGATTCTCCGGGGTTCTCCGTGTCTGAAGAAAAACCTCAAGGGTTGAGCCGTCCTCCGTCTGGCAATTCGTCTGTTTTCAGGTTTCCTTCGTTGCCGCTGGCGAGACCACGTGGCTTGGTCTGACCTCTGTGAAGTTGGCTCGACGAAAAAGCTTAAAATGGGAACTTGGTCGTTCCTGAATTAGACCAGTGTAACTTAACGGACTGATAACTTTAACAAAACAAAAGAAAGAAAGAAAATAAAACAAGTAAAGTTGCTGGAACTGAGGGACAAATCGATGTTGCAGCACTTCACGTGTGTAGCTTCAAGCAAACAAAGGCTTCGTTGCTCTGGTCGAATTCTTAGGGCGTTGCCGGGAGAGGCACGCCGGATGCGTGCCGAAGCGTCCAGAGAGCAGAGCGGAAAACCAGAGCACGAGGAGAAGAAGAGAGAGAGGGCAACATCGTGTGTCGCTCTTTTGTTGTCTGGAGCGTGGTTCCCCAGAGGTCAGTTTCCGGTTTCTCGAGGGACTGCCTTTCTAAACTTTTAATGTATATAAAAGAAAAGAAAATCTATTTGCGCGTATTATAATCAAATATTTTCCACAATCAAACCTCAGTGGTCAAACAGTTGTACCGTTCTAAGTTAAGCATTTGGTAACAGGAAAACAATTGTCAAAAATATTGGTCATGATAAATGAGTGACATTTATACATTAATGGCGTTTCCGACAATGGTATGTAATACTTATTTCGTCCACTTGGGGGAGCTCAGGTTACATGAGGAAAGCTTAGATTAATCCAAAAACAATCTTTCCTTAGGAACTGGGAGGTTATTTAGCCTTAAATTCAAGCCGGCAATTAATAGAGTATAATATGACATTTCTTTATCATCATTTCTAAAGGAATTGTGTGAGAAAGTATTGTGAACAAGCATTGGTACACACATAAGATGCATTGGTACACACATAAGATGAAGGAGTGTCCTTAATCTTGCTGAAAATAAAAACACTGCAAAAGTAACTTATTTAGATTCTTTTCAGCAATAATATCAACAACAGATAGCAACAACATGGTAACATATCTACTCAAATAGAGGCAAACGTAATCAAGTAAGTAAAAGATTTAATTAAACAGTTAATGCTTTGAGTCTTTGGAGACTGCAGTCTTTGTTTACACAAAGTTCAGGACGGTCTGTGGTGCTCTGGATTTTGTCACCTGGGTGTGACAAGGAGTATCCCTTTGATGGGGTAATGAAACACAGAGCAAGGTCAGTTGCCACGGTTACGTGTGTGTGGGGGGGCAGTTTAGGGTTTCCTGCCCCCCTCCAAGGACAGTTCCGATAGGCTGTTTGTAATCTCTGGTTAATTTCTTTGTCATTTTAACAATTCAGGCACCGAGAGGCTTATCTCGGCTTTTGTCAAAGGTGGCCAGTTTTACGATCAACTGTCATGAATAGCACTTAGTGAGAGTGACCTCCACCCCCATTCTGTTGGGGTCTCTTCAGCCGTCTGTTGAAAGTTGATCTCAACCCCCCTGCTCCTCTCTGGGAGAGGAAAAGAGGAATTTGGAGTAGCTCCAAATTTATTTAATATAAAATGCACAAATCCACACTGTTGTCCACTACACTTCATTAATTCAATCGATTTGAAATATTAACAAAATAAAGCAACTCTCCTTCAAAGATGACTTCAAATTTCATTAACATTAACATTTCAAATCAACCAGCGTACTTTACACTGCGGAAAAGAGAGTCCTGTGTCAGTGGCCATTGTGTTTTCTGAGGAATGGTGGTAATTGAGTGAAGATTCAATTGGTAGCTGGTAAATTTAAATGAATAGCACTGGGGGATTATGGGTGTTACTCTAAACAAGTCTTTATGCATTAACTCAATAAATTACCCTTTCAGCTTCCTATAAGAAACAATTTTATGATGGCTAGTCCACAAAAATTAATATTCACTCAGAATTCACCTTTATCAATCACCATTACCCATAAACGCAAACACATTATGTGTGTTAATGTTGTGGAATCCTGTTGTTGTTGATGTATGGTGAATATGCACTGCCTTGTAAATGTGTCTTTACACTACAGTGTTATTCTCCGTTTCCTGCCCAGAGACTACAGATGTAAATTAGCTTATGGCTAACTCTGGTACAGTGAAGAAGCTGTGCGCTGTCCCTGTCAAACAAACAAATAAATACATATAAAATAAATCTAATAAACATTTCCACTTTTACTTTTGTGGAAGGTGTCATATAACAGTTTGACAAAACAGTCCATTTTTGTGCACACTGTTAACAAAATGTTTCCCTCTAGGTTTAAGTGTTCAGCAAAATGTAGCAGGCTCTCGCTCCTTTTTTCAACACATTGTTTTTATTTCTGTTTTTAATCTGCCAGCCAGCATGTCATGTCGTGAAAGAAAAACTGTGCAATTGTTGAGAACTAGAAGAAATAAGTGATGTTAGTTGATATTTGTTTTTTTGTTTGTTTGTTGTTGTTTTTTTTGCAGGTAAACCACTTATTTGTCTTTAGGTTATTCAAAGCCATTTAAAATATACTTTCGCTCCTCTCCTTTCTTCCTACAGCGTGTCAGTGCAGTCATGTGGGGAATAACTGTGATGCTAACACAGGGCAGTGTATCTGTCCTCCAAACACTATTGGTGAGAGGTGCGACCGCTGTGCTCCCAACCACTGGGGCCACGATATCATAACTGGATGCAAGGTAGGCGGAAGGTGTATTTGCAGGGCAGATGTGTTAACCTTGTGTTTGTGTAACCTACAGTAGTTGGAGTGACACGTGGAGAGGCTTAGCAAACACACGGCACACGTGCTGTGTAAAAAAAGAGATTAATAATTGGTCCATTTGACAAAAGTTTTGCAGACAATGAAAAACTGAAGCTTACTGAACCTCTCTGAGTAATTAAAATTTTTCAGAAATTATTTGAACCCTGTTAGTGATGAGTAAATACTTTAGTTTCTAATATAATGTTCTATATGTTAATCAACATAGACTTCGTTTGTACATACTCAGTATAGTCTAAATAATAAGTTACCACATTTTACAACACACAAATACAACACAATTTATTACCTTACTACCATAACCCCAAAATGTGTATAGTAAAGGTAAATACACTATAAACAGGTGCTTATTAAAACCAGATAATATCTTGAGGCCACAAGGTAATTAGAATTTATTTTTGGGCCTAGGGGGACTCCGTAGTTTACACATGTATAAGTCTAAGCTAATTTGCCTTTTTCTAATACAGCTGTTTACCACTTGTTGTTTTCCCCACTAGCATTTTTGTAGTTACATCTCAATGTCTATACATCCTTCTCTTTTTTTAGCTCCATTTCACCTGCCCCCCCTTTCTTATTTTCCTTCCTCCACTCTTTTATGTGTGCTTCCTCCCATACTTTGTTCTCACATTATCACACTGCTTGTTCACACAGCCCTTTGTCTGTATTCCCTCCTCTTTATCACCTTTCTTTCTGTGACTATCATTCCCAGTTCCTCTGCTTCTCTGTTTTGTAACTTTTGACTTTGTGTTTTAAAAAATAATTGTTGCACTGGAACTTTCTCACCAAAGGGCCAAGAGGCAGCAATAACAGTAAACTACTAGATGTAGCAGTAGAGTATTAGCAGTACCTTTGTGTCCAGAGTCTTGGACACGAAGGTACTGCAAGACTCAGTTTAACAGCAGATTGATCCAGAAGAGTACGCCAGGACAACAAAGAGGGATGCAACAGATCTTAGTGGTACCAAACAAACATAAAAAGGTATAAAGACAACAGAACAAAGTAAAACACAGTGGAACTGAGCAAAATAGATACACACAGCAAATTCAGTGAGAAACATTTAACTATGAATTGTGAATATCATATTATACATTTGACCAATAAATACAAAATATCACTGAAAATCAACACTTATTAACAGTGACATACTGAAAGAAGTGATCTAACTCTGTGTTCAGTCTACACCAGCAGAGTTAATTCTGCACTGAAGATCTTCATTCAGCCACACTTCTCATTTCACCAGACTGGAATTTACAGCTTTTGCTTCATAGCACATATACCAGTAATCTATTTTTGTGGTATTTTCATCTTTAATTGAGACATTTGTCAATTGTAACAACATCCAATGTTGGTCAGCGATTGTTTTTATTAAGAACGTTATTCTACCACTGCACTGTGGTGTTAATGGGTGAGTTTCAAGTGATTTCACTCCAGTTACACATACTGTACATGTACCTTTCCATGTAAAGACACAGCTGTCTTAATTCAAAATCATCTGTGAAGACATGCAAACTCATCTTTAAGCTCCATTGAAGTCAAATAAAACTATATATGTGTCTTGGTTCCAGGTTGACTGTTGTTTGCACAAACACACAAAGACAAATGTTTGCATTGCACTTGATGAAAAATCTCTGTTTGTGTATGCAGGAGTGTGGTTGCAGTGTGATTGGCTCAGTCACCCAGCAGTGTAACGTCAACACAGGCTGCTGCTTCTGTCGCGACTCCTTCAGAGGAGAGAAATGCAATGAATGTCAAATTGGATACAGAGACTTTCCTCAGGTAAACGATCCATGTCAACACTGCTAATACTACTATTTTTATCACAAGGTGTGCTTTTCTTTTATGGAAAGTAGAGAGATGATCTCTGATGGGACTTGAGCATTGGGGAGTTGAATGTCTGTGCGACGTTCAACTCCCCAGGAGAAGGGAGAGGTTTTCATAAACATGACAATTATGGATTTAATAAACATAAAATAAACCACTCATGTGATGACACTATCAGGCTTCTATAAAACCTGATTTATAGAAGCCTGATAGTGTCATCACATGAGTGGTTTTCTTTAGATCTTAATTTCTCTTCACAACAGAGACAAACTTTTTCTGTGTACCTGACTTAAAATGGAAAGATGAACAACATGCTGTAGATAAAATATACTGTAAGATACTGGCTACAGGTGTATTTCAACAACACATGCGAGTAGGACAATTCAGAATGGTGACATTATTTACCCTTCATACCAATAGGCACCCGATTTACAAACTGATTTTGAAGAAACATAACATGACACTTGAATCACCTGACCACCAGAAGTAAAATTTTACTTTTCCACCAAATGTTCTGTTTCATTTACATTTTCTAAATTTGAAGACAACATACTTAAAAAAAAGAGACTTCAAAATGGTATTTATTGTTTATTTGTGTAGCTGTATGTAAGGTTGAGAAACGGTGAATAGTTTTTCATTAATAGCACGGCAACAGAATTAAAAAAAAATCAATGATCCTGTTGCAAAGTCAGTGTTGAGAGAAATTTCATGGTCATTTTTGGAACTCAAAAATAACTGGACAACTCTGTGTTTGGTGTTCGTCTGAACTTCAGTTGTTCGACTGACATGGGAGTGAGAAGATAATGGCAACATTTTCATTTTGGAGTAAAGTTTAATGGTTTGGTGAAGCATAAAGCTAGGACACACTCTGGTACCTCCTCTCTCAGCCTGCTGTATTGTTGATAACAGAAGGTTGGCATTGTCTGCATCCCCGTTTCCCCACAGTGCACCCAGTGCGAGTGTAACATCTCAGGATCGGACAGTCAGACCTGCGACCTGGAGAGGGAGGTCTGCGCCTGTGCTGATCGAACAGGAAAGTGTAGCTGCAAGGTACAGGATACTCTCACAAAAATACACACACTTTTACTTGGTCACCTCCCGACATGATGTGAGATGATGGTTTGGATTTTAAATGTCAATGCAGATTTAAAACCTATTACACTTGGTTCCCCATCCTTTTATCTGTGTATGTTTAGAGTAAAAGTGTTTTTTATAGTTTGCTTTTTATAATGTATGTGTGCATGTGTGTTAATGTGTAGTTATTTAAGTAAATGCCATAGAACTGAGTAAGACAGGCATCTCTGCGTGAAGGCCTCCATATGCTGTCACACATGTACATACAATATATATCAACATACATTTTTTTCTTCTGTGTTGTTTAGAAATAAGTATGTATCATCATTACCAGATTTGTATACGTGTAAATATCATATATTTTTTGTTTATTTGAAAGCTTTTGCACATTGAATAACTTTGGGTTTGTGAGACTTTATAGACTAAACAAAAAAATAATTTATTGAAAAAATATTTAAATAAGTGAACTGATGATTATTTCTAGTAATGACATAACGACCTCCTTTTTATGTGACAAATGCTGAAAATGTAGAGTACTAAATTTGACGTTCTAGGTTCATTCACTATACCTTCAGTCCTTGTCCTTGGTTCTTACTCACTAACCTGCAGGACGTTTTGACAGAACTCAGCGTTAATTGGATGACATTTTGTTGACAGTGCTGTAAGCCTCTTCTTAGCAGGGAGAATGCTTAATACACAGCCCTGTCCACCATCCCATTTTAGACCAGTCAGCTCTCAGCATATTTACTCAAAACGTAAACAATTCGTTGCATTGAGATGCTCATCTCCACCGCAATTCAGCCAAGGCATCAAATGTATTGGTTGGGTATATTTTTAATATATAAAATAAGTGACGCAGTTCAAGTTAACAAATTATAAGTAAGTCAACTAAGTCTTGCATTGTTATTAATTGTGTATAGTTTGGTAAAAATAAATGATTAGATGCTTTCCACAGTTGCATTTGTTTATTTTTATTATTGTAGTTTGTAGCCTCAAGTTCCACATAATACAACGTTCTACTAATCAGCTGGGTGTATTTTGCTGCTTTTAGAGCTGACCCCGAATAGTAGAAGATTCAATGCTTCGATGGCCGGAGCCTGATTCTGCTGTCAATCTCACAGTCGAAGCTTCGAAGTGGCATTATGAAAAGAGGATGATACCATTTCGCTGATATGGGGGTGCTCAACGTCTGATAGAACTACCAGTTTTCTCCAAATAAATTAATATACAGCCTATTATGATATAAATATCAACATATACTGCTGTATATAAAACATGTTAAAAGAAAGAAGCTTTTAATAAAGGTTTTTAAAGTGAGTGAATAAATCCAAAATTGTGACACAAACCCTTAATGAAGGGGTATCAGTGCGCATGTGTGGGCGTAGTGTGTATGTGTGTTTGTATGTGTCGGTATGTATTGGCAGAAGAGGAACACTAGTTGAAGAGACATTGTGATCATTTGTCACCACTGATGAACCACACAAAGAATATTTTAAACAGTAGTTGAAATAGACCTGCGAGGAAACGCGACATACATACAGTTGTCGACTGCATGGCACGCATGCAAAACTCGGCACAAGGCCGGTGCGAGCAGAGAGAAAATGGTCAACAATAAGCTTCAGTTTAGCTGCAAATGTACAGTGAAAGTTACACTGACGAATAAGTAGAGACTGCAGCTGTGCAGCTTCTCAAGATTAAAGTGGAGCTACGTGTGTAACCCCCTTATACAGTCTATGGTAACATAGACCTGCACAATCGCCAACACACAGACACCTGTGATTCGACTATCAGTCGACTATAGGCAAGACTTGACAATTTTGATTCGACTACGTAAATACTTAGTCAGGGACAGCCCCAGCTGATTTCATTGTTTTCATACAACTTCCTTCTTCCACTGCTTGCTCTCCACTAAAGGAGAATTTGTTGTTAAATTAAATGTTAAAATGTTTCTTAATTATCACAACAGCTTAGCTCGCCTATGTTTGTTTGTCTGTGTTTGCAAATTAAGGTAAATGTGGAAGGAGACAACTGTGACCGCTGTAAGCCAGACACCTTTGGGTTGTCTGTGCGAAACCCGCTTGGCTGCAGCAAGTGTTACTGTTATGGACTGACACAGTCCTGTACAGAGGCGCAAGGACTCATCAGGATGTGGGTGAGTAAACATATATTAGTTGTTTTACTTCTTTCCCTTTAATGGTTAATGTTTAACAGAAGTAGCTTTAAGCATTTAGTCAATAACACTTAAGTGACCTTTAACTATCACCTCAAAATTTGGCCACATTGGCTTCAGTGAAAATAGAACCGGAAGAATCTGTCTAACAATTCATGAGTTGAAATAAAACAACAGTGAACTGTGAGACAATTTAGGGATTTTGGTTACTGTTGTGAACTATAAGAAAATAAGGGGTGAGACAGTGTTGCAAAACAACTTTCTGGAAACTTTATTTAGACTCCACAGGTTGCCAGTCTGTATTGCCGTTCACTTGGGATCTCTCTGGCCTCTAATATGTTAAACACTTATCTGACTAGTAGGTTTCTGTAAGTGGTACTTTTTGTACACACTGTCAGTGCCAGCTTCCTTGCTGAAACAACACATTTGATAGCTGGCTGCCTACAACTGACCCTGCATAATGCCAATGTTGTAAGCTTCATGTTCTTTATTAATCATCATCTATGGACAATCAGAGGCTTGTTCAAATAATTAAAGTTATCAGATCTATTTTAGATCTAATTTAACTTTTGCCCAGTAAAAAATCAGTCATGCTAGTTTTTTACAGCCTACCTCGTGGCGGTCGATGGGTGCTAGCTCAGAAATATAAAGAAGGTGGGCTAATATTTACAGAGATAGGATAGGTGTGCTGTACTTGGGAATATTGGCACTCTTTGGACTGTCTATTGCACGATCACAATTCAAGGCTGGTGCTAGAGCTGCAATGATAAATCCATTAGTTGTCTAATTATAAAATTAATCGCTAAATATTTTGATAATAGATGAATCTAACGAAAATTTTTAATGTAATTTAATATTTTCTGGTTTCTTTACTCATCTATGAATTTCTGTGGGTTGTGGACGTCATCTTGGGCTCTGAGATTCACTGATCCCAATCCCTGACATTTTAGACCAAAAAACAAATTGATTTAACAGAGGAAATAATTGACAGATTAATTGACTATGAAAATAATTACTTTTTGTGATGATTTTTACATACTGTCCATACTGATTCAGGGGGAATTCTTAGTAATAAGAAATGTTGCTTGCTGTGTGATTTTCTGCCCCACTGATGTGTGAATTAACAAGGTTAAAGGAGAACTGGATGGGAGGTGTGCAGGGAGAGACATGAAGCAATGATGCTGTCATGTATTTTAGTCAAAAATCTTACTCCTCTCTGTCATAACGTAGTCAAATTATACACAGACATTAAAGAAACGTCCATAAATATGCTTAGAAATCATAGTGAAAGGTGTTTCGGAACTTGCCTGAAACAAAATAAAGTTTTCTTCAGTATCAAAGTAACACAGTGATAGTTGCAATTAGGAACTGATACTAAAATAGTTTCAGTAGGCATATGTTTAATAGTGCAAATTGACCTTTCGTTAAGCCACGCCCCGAATACGCAGCTCACCATTTACAGGGCAGTATAGGTCTCGCTCTAACTGAGGTCAGATACTTTCATGGCTGCGCTCCATTGACTCTAAAGCAAAAGGCATCGTTTTCTAGCTTTATTTTTTTGCTGTATTTTTCCAAGATATGGCCAAACACTGTTCCTGGGGCACTTGTAATAGTTACATTCGCTACCCAGAGAGGTTGAAAGGAGAAGTACAATTTATTCCCTTTCCAAAACCTAAAACAAATCTAGAAAATGTAGGCTGTGGATTGTTCCTAATGTAATGTTACTTAGCTAACGCTACCTAACTTACTACTGAATATAAATTTATATAGCCCTACTGTTATTGTAATTGCTTGTAATAGTGAAAAACGACCTACCCAGCTTTACAGTGTTCATTTTTAATATAGTTGTCCTTTCAGTCGTCAGGTGATGCAGTGGTTCTCTTTTAGGCCTATTCTCTGATCGGTAGGCTTTATCTTCTATCTTTATGTTTTTTCACATCAGTTTGACTGCCTGAATACAACCTTCAAATGCACAATGCAACTGCAAAACTATCTGCTTCTTTCTGAGATCTATTTTTCAAAAAAATTGACAATATTTCTCCAGGGTGTGAAGTAATAGACAGAGGCAGTGCCGTGATAAAAATCCTACAGGTCCGACAGTTTGTCGGACTAAGTAACAGTAACTAAGGGGGGCGTGGCTTAGCGAAGGATCACTTTGTCAAAATGTGAAAAAAATATATAGGCCATGAAACGGGAATCAAAAGAGAATACCAGCCCATTTCATGAGCTTGTAAAGGGTCATGATTTCTCTTAATTTTTTTTCTGTTCCCAAATCAAGCCCGGAATGTGTAATAGGCCTATATATTGGTGTTAGCTGTTTCATCAGATGACTTATTCCATGTTCACACAAATTAAAATTTCACAAATCCAATTCTGATACTAAAAATGGCTCTCTAACATAATATTAAAATCCTCAAAAACCTATTTGAATGAGGGTTGGCAATAAACACAGGTCAAATTAGGTCACAGGTCAAAGGTCAAATTAAAATTTTGTGGCATTAAGTGAATTATATAGGATATCAAAGGAGCTATTATTGAACCTGAGGTGGATATGAAATGACAAATGTCCAGGTCGTCCATCCAAAAGTCAAACCACAAATGTCAATCACTGGGTGGCGTAAGAGGAAATGTCAAGAGACCAAATCATCAGGTCACACAGTTAAGGAAACATGAATGTCGGGACAAAATCCTGTGCCAATCCATCCAGTAGATATTAAGATATAAAACTAGATAAGTTAAAATGTTGGCCTGCTGGACGCGCTTAAGGAAAAATCAGGTGATCATCAAGGTCAGTAGACATAATCCTCCAGGGACTATAAATGTCTATTCTAAATTTTTATGGCAAACCAAACAGCATTTTTTGAGATGTTTAATTCTTGACTAAAGTGGTGGGCCACCTCACAGACTTGCTTTACTATCTACAGAGCCGTGCCTAGCCTAGCTGTCGGCTGGCTTTAATATATCAAAATACAAACATGAGCGTGGACATTACAGATACCCGCTCTAAGTTGAAAACAGAGGTATTTAGCTATATCAGATAGCATCAGACAGTCAGCCAGCAAGTTAGCAATCAGTTGTTGAGGGGCAGCCTGTTTTTAATAAAGGCCCTCATCTCAGAAACCGTGGCCATCTGCAATGAACTGGCGTTTCCGTGGTAACCGTAGAGTTTTCTGATGCAGGGTGGCGAGAGGATTCATTTGAACGACAAACATTCACTTCATTTATTGTTGACAGAGAGAGACGGCGCAGAGCTGGACAGAGAGAGAGAAAGACTGAAAAAATAGAGAGTTTATTGGAAAGAGGGAGATTTTCTCTGAACCACTGAATCGTGAGATTACACTGTGGAGTGGGGCGCGCACACACATGCACTCTACACAGTGCACATGCATTCACACACACAAACTTACACTACATGGGATTACAGGGAAGTGAGGGGAGAGGTACACACACACACATATTCTGCCATACACAGCCTGTTTTATATTTGATGGGAGAACTGTGTGTGATTGGACGAATATTTACTGGTTGTTAAATACCACTGTGGAGATCTGCACTAATATAATACAGTAAAATCTATAAAGATCTGAGATAAGATGAAATCACTAATAAGATAAGGAAAAGGACAGGAAAATACCTTATTAAAGGAGAGAAAGGCGCTGCCCCTGACAAATGGCAGCATTTCCAACTAGATTAATTTTTCATAACGTATCCAGTCATAGAGTGTTAAAGTGAGAAATGAAGAAAACATTAAAACAAAAGCCTGAACAAGCTAATGTTGGCTAAAAAAATCAAATGAACTCTTAACTTCCTAAAACATAGTCTCTAACTTGTCTGTAACTTGTTTTGTAATGTGCGTTACCACTGCTCCATCTCACACACCAGGTGCAAATTTTTGCACAAGCATTATGGTTCTTTCCATAAAGATAATGTCATGTCTGGAAGTTTTACCTCTAAATAATTAAAAGTTATTATGTTTTCAGATGGATGAAGCATTGTTATGTATTTCATGTCTTATAAGAGCTACTTTGCACATTGTTGAAATGAAAATGTATAAACCCCTGAAATAAGAAGATATACTTTATTTATTTATTAATACTTTATTTAATTATAAAGTATTAGAGGGTAACTTTGAGATTTGCTATCAATCTGGACCTTATTTTCCCATGTTTTTCTGTCTATATGACTAATTGGGACAATCGGTTTTGGTATTAAGCGAGCTCGGTGCAGTAGGCAGCAGGAGACAGGGCTGCAACGAAGACTGTCTCTTCAAAGTATGTCCACTAAAGTGCTTGTTTTTGCCGCTGACATGCTCATATTGTCAAACCACCAGACTCCCTTGACAAAAATAGCAATTTTTCTTCTCTGGTTTACAGTTGACTCGATCTGATAGTTTGTGCTATTGTAAGGCTTTGACATTTTTAACTCTTTAAAACATTAAAGTCCTACAATAACACAAACAAACAAAAACAACAAAGTCACAGAATAACACAAGCTAACTGACCGAAACATTGGTAGACCAGCAACATGTTCTGTGAGGTACAATTACTGTTTTTATCAATGGATTCTGGTAGCTTTGTGTTACTGATAAAACAAAAGGATCTTACTCTTTAAAAAAAGGTCTATCTCTGTAGGGATACTTCCCACGATGTTGTCAGAAACGTGTAATAACAATCTGAGCCTGTCAGTGGAAAAAAGTAGCACTTTAGTGGACGTACTTGGCGGAGTGCAATTGCCCGTAAGGATTACGTTACAGCCCAGTCTCACTGCAGCACCTTGCTCAATACCGGACCAATTTAAAAAATGGGGTTGAGGATGAAAAATACTAAAGTTACCCTTTAATTTGTAAACACTACATGAAAATAATAGATATACCTAATGTTTACATACTTCTTCCTCTAGATACTTTCCCATTCCATGTGTGGTTGCCTCCTTTTTATGCAGTGCCAGTATATTTCCAGTATGTCCAAGCTATAGTAACTTCATATATTTTAGATTCTGCCCACTCAACCAAAGAGCACTCTTCCATAATGCCTTAGATATTATTCACACAGATCAACAGATAAACATATCAACACTGCTGGACCATGGTGACGGGTGAGAGATCCTGGCTTGGGCAGATGAATCTACTTTTAAATTGGTCCACTCGACTGCAACCCACAGTCAATAATAGACCTTGATATTATTCAAGTAATATTGAAGTATCAGCACATACAATGAGAGACAGAATGAGTAAGAAAGGGCTATAAATTCTTCAGACTGTCTGTAATAACTCAAATATGATTTATGTGCCAGAGAGCAAGAGGCACCAGTTTTAAGCTATATTCAGAATGAAAATAAATTTACATGAGTTGACTTTGACCACTAATATTGAAATAACAACAAGAGCAATCCTCACTCTAGCTGAAATAAAAAGTAGCAAAAGTTGGCTTTATCCATAATTGGCAAGACAAATCACAACACAATCAACTTTAAAAGATAACACAATTGTAAAATTCCAGGACTTCTTATTGAAAGAATGTGCTATTTGAGAAGATGCCCCAAATGCACTGAACCAGTGTACAAAAAACATCATACATTGTAAACTGTTCAGGTATGGCTTCACTAAAGCTGAGGAAGTGGAGTGATTTGTTTACACAAGATGTACTGCAATTGGATTTAAAATGCCATCAGAGGAAGAGTATAGATCATTGTCAATTAAATGACAGATAATTATCATCAAACTTAAAGTGACTAGAATGCCTATACATCCTCAAATTAATTTGTCTTCTCACAAAAAAGGCTGCCACAGATGTTTTTGGTAAACATCTTCCTGGAAGTATTTGGAGATAAGCAGGCATCTAGTCATGTTCCAGTCAAATGCTTCTATAAAAGGTGCTTTCATTTGCCCAGTTTTTAGAGCTGCATAGATCTGTCCTCATTAGTTAGGGTCACAATCATCTGTGCCTTCAGATGAAACAAGATACCATGGATTGGAGTCTTAGACAAAAAACATTTGAAATCGATGGATGGAGCATTGTTTGTGTCAGCGTCATTAGGAAGTGAGGAAAAGAGGACATTGTGTGACTGAAGGAGAAAAGACAGAAACTGACACTGCACATATGACTCCAGGACCCATGTACGCCTCATTTACAGGTCTGCGTTATGGCATGTACTATATCTTATTTGTTTTAATTTATGATTAATCTTTCTACCCATTCATATATGTGCATATGCTATATGTTGCTCAGTGTTTGTCAAGGACTGCATGGTAATATATATTACTGCGTAACAAATTCTGTGTCTGAAAGGTGTATAATTTCTGAGTCAATTACTTAATCCCAATCCTGCAGTGCTAGTTAAAAATTATAAAACTTACATTTTTGTAACTGAGAACAGAACATCCATTATTGGTAGCCATTCAACGCCTTATAAACTAATCATAGTACTTGTACAGCAAACTCCATGTCTTAAGTATCCACCCACAAGCTCAGTACTCACAGTATTTATGGCCAGTACAATTTTATAGGTTGAAGAAAATACAGTATGAACAATTTCCAGGGAATCATAATATTCACTTCAACAAAAAGTATTTAGTTTTATCCACAAGGATCAACACATTACATTAATATTGTCATAATTGTTGTGCATCCTAGTTAACACTGAAGCCAGAGCAGACAGTGCTCCCCCTGGTGGATAAATCCAACGCTGTGGAGACGAGGAGAGGAGTGAGCTTCCAGCACCCTGAGATCCTCGCTCATGCAGAGCTGGTCACCTCAACTCTCTCTGAACCCTACTACTGGAAACTGCCGGAGCAGTTCAGAGGCTCTATGGTAGGAAACCTCACCAACGTTTTTAATTATCTGACCTTCAAAATATTAATATAGATTTATTATATATTTTTATCCCAAATCAAGTTTGTCAGTATGGCAAAACTGTAAAATCAGAACAGTCTTGATAATGTCTTCAATCAATTCTCTACATCTTTCTTTAGATCACAGCATATGGTGGGCAGTTGAAATACGCAGTGTACTATGAAGCCAGAGACGAAACTGGTCCTTCCTCCTATGAGCCCCAGGTCATCATTAAGGGCGGTCCTAACCGCAATGTCTTGATGACACGCCACATTCCAGGACTCCAGATTGGTCAGCTCACGCGCCACGAGATTGACATGACAGAGGTACAGTAAGGCTTTGGATGAAAGTGGGATATTGAAAAATAACAGAAAAACTATTTGAATTTTGAGTTTTAGAAATAACTTAAACTGTTAAATCGCAGCTTCAAAAATAATAGACCTAAACAGAATATAGATTGCACTTAGTTTTGGCGAGCTCTGTCAGTCAATACAAACAGGGTCTATTACATTGGTAATGGACTGCAGTGGGAAAATTGATTCGTCAAGTGTATTTAATATTTGTTTGTGTGTGTTTGTGTGTGTGCGTGCGTGTGTGTGTGTGTGTGTACAGCATGAGTGGAAGTACGCAGATGGCCGGTCTATGACTCGAGAGGACTTCATGGATATTTTGTTCTATGTGGACTACATCCTAATTAAGGCATCACACGGCAACTTGATGAGACACAGCCGGTAAAACACACAACCACACCACCGCATAGTGTGGTCCACTCTTAAACATGAAATTTGGTAGCTGAATAAAGAAGATTAACCTGTGGGAAAACCCCATTTTTACTGCAGAAAGATTACAACCTGCTGCAAATAATCATTATAGCTGTCTCTGGATATCCAGTATGATACATGAAAAAACATGAAAACAGGTATATCCTGTTTGACAAGTATCTTAATTTCAGAATTCAGAAACAAATCAGTGCCATTAGAAATACAAAAGAAGACGGTTGGAAAGTTGTTACCGTATTACATTGCTGTATTGAATTGATTGATGACTTCTCTTTTTCTATTCCAGTATTTCAGAAATCAGTCTAACAGTGGCCGAGGAAGGCAGACCAACCAAAGAGAGTGAGGAAGCACATCAGATAGAAAAGTGTGACTGTCCAATCGGATACTCTGGACTCTCCTGTGAGGTGGGCGCACGACTCATCACATGCATGCATAAGAGTGCCACAGCATTTGCATGTGACTGTACTTTAAATTGGCAATTGATAAAGACATCTTCATCAGAGTTGTAACCAAGATAGCTGCTGAGAAGGCATTTTTACAGTTGAGAAATCATCTTTCAATATGTTCTTAGAAACTACGAGTGACGAGAAGAATGTTCACAATGTAGCCTGTGTAAAATGAATCAAGTTTCTCAAACTCACTTACAGTGTTTTTAATAATTGGTGTGATGAAATTACTTGCAGTTAAGCACACTACATTAAAAAGTAGAACATATAAAATATCAAAGACATTGCAACCTCTTGGATCTAACATTACAAACATTAATCACAGAGTGAGCTAAACTGTCTCTCCCTCTCAGTGCTCAACAGAATGAATGTTTTTATTTTTTGTCTGCTGCCTTCACACTGAGAGAGAATGTAAACATGGAGGTCACAGACTCTGCTTTCAATAGTATCTCACAAGTTTCCAATTTACATTTACTTCAGAGTTTTAAGCCTCTGGATGCCTTTCAGACTCTCCTGGGTTTTTTTTCTCGTTTTTTTCTCTTTGCTTAGCTAGGATTAAGCCTCACTGAGTGTCTCCACCACTCAGTTGTGATTTTGTCAAAGCAATTGACTTTCAGCTGCGTCCAGCTACTTCTCTTAAGCCACAGAAAACATATAGCAGTGACTCAATCTAAGTTTAATGAGGATTTTGTGGAGACAGCTTATGATACACAAAGGCAACAGTTCTGAGCAATTCCACTGGATGGCGGCGCCTGAGAGTCGTTTAGGTATTATTGTGTTAATTCATGAGTTGTCAGGAAACTTTTAACTAATTTTTCAACCTCTGTTTTATTTTATCGCCTGCTACTTGGAGTGCAGAGTAGCAGCCATCTATATTGCTGGGGAAAAAAATTAGCAGTGTACATAATTTAGAAGCTACAGATACTGTTGAAAAAGTGCCAAATGGAAGCCAAATAGCAAGCGGTAGCTAAACTTGAAATGTTCAGGTCGTAGAGGTCTTGGCTGACAGATGGCCATTCTATTTGTAGCTGCCGTCGTTGTTAATAAAGTATTTTTAAACGGGCGTTTAGCGCTAGCAGAGGGAACAGATGGCTCTTTAAATGGACTCCATTAATTATTACTGAACAGGAGAGAGAGGGAGAGAGAGTTACCTTGCATCTGTGTGTTTGTGTGTGTATGAATCCATGTTTGTGTGTGTGCACTGAGCGGGTATGTGAGGCTTCGTGCTTCTGTGTTCAAAAGTTACTGAAGGGAATAAATCTTAATTGTGCGTATGTGTGTGAAAGAGAGAGTGGTCAACAGTTGCCTTGAGAAATAACAATTACGGATATGTGTATAGTTGTGTAGAACGTGTGTGTGCGTGTGGTTCCCAGTGTGGTATCATGCAATGTGGCATGACACTGGTAAACTGGATCTTGTATTTCTCTCTTTCAGCTTTTCTAAATCTCGACTCTAATTAGCTCTCTCATCATTTATGTGTCTGTCTGTCTCTCTCTGTGTGCAGGAGTGTGCTGCAGGTTTCTACCGTCTTCGCGCCGGTTCCCCAGCATCTGCTCCAGCGTCTAGAGTGCCCACTGCTGCCGGCATGGGCAGCTGTGTTCAGTGCCAGTGCAGTGGGCACTCTTCCACCTGTGACCCTGAGACATCCATATGCCAGGTAAATGAGTGTGTGTGTGTGTGTGTGTGTGTATCTGCCACTGGAGACCCTTTTACAACCATATGCCAGTTAGCTACTGGAGAAGAGAGTGAGGTGGACGAGAGAGAATAAAGTGTGTGTATGTGTGTGTTGGGAGGAATGTCAGGTACTTTAATTAGCCCTGCAATAATTAACGACCCCAAGCTTATTCATATTTCGTGTAATTTCCTCTCCCCTCGATCTGACCCAAAGCGACATCCTTACTTTTGGAAAGAGGGGAGAAGGTCATTTAAGCAAAAGATATAGTAATTAGAAACAATAATGCAATATAATCTGACCTTAAAGTTCAACACAAAATGTATTGAACAGTTAGTTTTGGGTAAGCGCTGTAAGATTGTTGATTTTCTTATTTTTCAGTGTAATGTCTTTATTTATTTAGTGCAAGGGTCCATCCACCATGATCCACCTTCACATTTGTTGTGATAATGTGTGTTTGCAAGATATTTCTGCCTGCATGTCTGTACATGCCAGTTTTTAGCAGTCAGTCACTTCCAGCCTTTTCACAATCTGGTCAGTTATGTAGTGATTCCCCATCCGAAGAGCAGTTGGTCACATGCTGCCCACAGGTCTTCAGCAGCAGACTGAGAGGATGTCACTGCTTTGCCAGGATTGTACCACGGAGAAAAGTGTTCATACTGTCAGAAAAATCCATCAACCGAGACTTATTTTGGACACCTGATGATAAGCTATTTAAGTATGCAGCTTTATGTGGTTAGAACACCACTGCACTGAATAACCAGTAAGATAAATAGGTATAAACATAGGTATAAACATGAAAGATGCTGGCAGCTGCATTCTCATGCAGCCATTTTAGATAAATGATACATTAAGTATTTTTTGGAAGTATATGACGGGTACTGCAAGCAGCGCACGTTCTTTCATTTAATTGCAGTACTATTGCAACTTAACTTTTTGGAAAGCAGAGTTGTAAACCACTAATACCACCAAGCTTGAAGAGCATTTATGTAAAATGTTTTTTCTGTAGTCTTCACTCTGATTAATTTCATTTGAAATGTAACAGCTGCAATCAAATACACTGTCTTATTCTTAAAGGAATGTTTTTTGTTTGAAAGTATGGATTTAGACTTAAATTAGCATCAACACAGTCATGATAGACACATGTTGGCTGAATAATTGTGCCTCAGTATTGATGCCAATGTGTTCTTGTCTCCCCTCCTGTGTTCTGCCTTTTCTTATTATATTTATTGTTGTTACTTTTCTGCTAGTATCTCCTCTCCTCTGTCTCTTATCACTCTCCATTCTTCTACTTTCTTCTATCATTTTTCCTTCCTCTACTCCCCCATATTCTTCTGATTCCCCTAAATTCTCTTCCCTCTCATCCTCAGTTATCCTTTGTCTTATTTCACCACCCTACCATTCTCTCTGTTTTTCCTTCAGTTCTCTCATTTTTCTTTTCCCCAGACTCCCTCCGAAACCCCCTCTTTTTCCTCACCTTAATTTCTCTGGTTTTGCCAATTTGTTTCTCTCTTTTTACTTCTCCTCTCCTTCTCCTCTTGTTTGATTTCTGTCTCTCTCTGCCTCCCAGCCATTTTTTTCCTCGCCCATTTCCATCTTGCTCTCCATAACAGCATCATTAGCATTTTCTAACCGAGCGGGCTAAATTGAAAATGCTAAACGAGTTTGTTTCTGAGGTAATTAGCAGGAACGAGGAACACAGGAAGTTAATGGAAATGACTTGCCTCGTTAGGAGGCAACTTCCTGTTGCACTGATTGAAGTTCCCATTTTCAACAAACAAAGCGAACACATAAGACAGAACCCTGGGGATAAGAAGAGCTGAGAGCTTTGTGTTTGTGTACAGTATGTAGTACATTTGTGTGAGTTTCATTGTGTTTCAATCTATACAGTGTGTACATATTATGGGGCTATACTGTATATTTAACACACTGTATTTTGACATAGTATCTGTCAGAATAGTATAAATGTAAGTATGAGTAGTTGTACTGGGTGTGGGTGTGTGTGTATGTGCACGTGTTTGGCTGTATAATAAGCATAGCCAAAAATAAGCTGAAAATAAACACAAACATTTCTGGATATGAAAATATTTTTGATACATTTATGGTTGTGTGTGTCATCGTACCCTTGTGACTACCCTCATAGCAACAGGTGAGCGAAATCCTGCAAAGTAAATGAGTATTTAGATAGATGGCCTGCTCTTGAGGAAAGAGGCTTATTAAACTCTTTGACGTGTGAGATCGCACCTGTCAGCTAACAGCTAGCTGGCCCCTGCTGTGCACAATCTCGCAGCACCTCATCATGCTGGAGTGGGACTGGGCCCAAAAAGCATTCATTACTGTGTGTGGACAGCTACATTTCCTATCTGAAATATCTATGCGGGTGCGAAGGCCCTAGAATGGCTCAGAAACTGTGGGTGGTGAAAAGAAATGAATAATGACTTCCCCGCTGCTCCGGTAGAGATGAAGCACAAGCAGCTGTGATCACATTGGGTAATTCCCAGTGACCGCATGTGTGAATCTGTATGCATGTAAAGATGCTAATTTCTCAATCAACTTTTTCCTCGTCAATAAAAGTCAACTGATGGCTGTTTTTCATCTGTTTGTCTTGGTAGCAAAAAAATAAAAAAATCTAAGAGACAGGCAGCTCCTGACTTTAAAAGAGATTTGAACTGAAATTACCTTTCTGTCAGCATGTTGTCAAACATTTCACTGTCTCTGAATTTTTCCACCTTACAGCGAAGCACACCACTGATCAAAAGTGCTACTATTATCCAAAATTGTGAAGTGAACTGACAGGGGGTAATGATAGCTGCATGCCACTATTTTTTTATACTTTTGATCTGGTGTCTGTGTACATCAATCAGTGGTCCCAGGATAATTATATCACTCACCAAAAAAACAAGCCTCCCCAGTGCCATTTTGTCAGTAATCAAGAAGAGGATGATGGGTGCCCCTGTCTGTCGTCCTTTCAATTACTCATTGTCGACTTGAGACAAGTAGGCAATAATTTCCTCCAATCTGTGATTAGAAGATCTGAAATGCTTAAATCTCAGCATACATGAACTGGAATAGATTAATTTTGTTCCACAGCTGTCTATAAACCACTCAAAAATAAGGGTTATTTTCTTGCTCAAGTAAATCTTGTGTCTCATTTTCATTGTGCCAGTGGCAATATTCAAATACAACTAGCAGATAAAAGTGTAGCTTAACAGCTGTTAATTTAATTAAAAAATAGTTTGCTTTTTAAAAAAAAAAAAAAAGATGAAAAGCTTTCTGGATAAGCAGCAGGAGTTTTTGTAATTGTGTTACAGCTGCCTACATTATGCTCACACAATCAAATTCTGCATTTAAAACCAACCACACACACCAAGAACTGCTGGCTGGAGGATGATGGACAATATAACACCTACACATCAGGGTTAGAGTCATGGTGCTGTTTGAGAATGAATGGAGCCAGTGCAGCGTCTTCAGCAAATATACTTTCATGTGTGTTTGTGTTTAGAACTGTCAAGACAACACAGAGGGCGATCGGTGTGAACGCTGCGCTCCGGGATTCTACGGTGTGGTCCGAGGTTTTCAAGACGACTGTAAACCCTGCGCCTGTCCTCTCACCAACCTAGAGAACAAGTGAACTTTCTCTGTTTATTCATCTCTGTATCTGTCAAGCATGTATTATGTTTTCATATTTGTATGCCATTCCATATACATTTCTGTCATTTTCTCAGCATTTTGTTAGATGTAGACTTTCAAAGTATTAAAAGTAATTTTTTCAATAAAATCTCCTTCTGTGTCAAGTTTTAGTCCAACATGTGTAGCTGAGGGATTTGATGACTACCGATGTACCGCCTGTCCTGAGGGATATGTGGGCAAACACTGTGAGAGGTGAGACACACACAGAAAATCACAATTATCCTATAAATATTGAGCAAGATAAGATGACATTTTAATAGAGGACATAGAATCAACCAAATGCCCAAGACATTGTGACAAAGTTGTAGACGGTTGACAACAACGGTATAAGTACTTTTTGGAATTTTCTAATACGAGGCGAGTAGTATGCTACATGTAAACATCTGGCGGGGACTACGGTCGTTTGTAGTGTGTGTACATTGTTGTGTAAATGTGTTTAAGCGTTTAAGCTTTCTTTAGCAGCAAGTAAGGAAATTTTATTCTCACTTCCTGTTTGTGCACCTTTGCCACCAGTTGTTTGCAGTTGTCATTAACAGCAATGAAAACTTCTTATTGCAAGCAACAGTAGTACCTAACTCTTTCCTTCTTCCCATGTTACCCCCGTCCAGGTGTGCTACAGGTTACCATGGTAACCCGCAGATGCTGGGCAGTCGCTGCGAGGAATGTAAGTGTTCCCTGTGGGGGGCGTTGCCTGGACCATGTGACCCTGTCACAGGCCAATGCCGCTGCAGGGTCGGGGCATCGGGGAAGTCGTGTGACCAGTGCATGGAGAGGCATGTGTGTGGACCAGCTGGAATCATCTGTAAGACTAACGAACAGCTTTTTTTATTTAGTCTATTGTTGGTGCTCCTTTTTCCTTCTTCTTTTGTTGTCTTTTCTTTTTCTTTCTTTCTCTCTTCTTTTTTGTTTTTACTATTCAGGATATCTGCAGGTTGAAATATTTCACATAGAGTGTATATTATAGTTATGAAACAGGCAACAGATGCAGGTTTTACTGGTCAAAATTATGAGAATATTACGGTAATCTTAGTGCCAAACAAAAAGATCCCAGACCTTAACTTTACAATACCAGACCTAGAAAAAACTGCGCATTTGAAACTGCCTCTCTCCCTTTTTGTTCTGTTTTCTTGTATTCTATTCTCTCTGGTGGCCCACCACCCAGTCACCTGATGTTGTGACTTTTACTTTATTTTGGCAATGAAATGCAAATGAGCAGTTAAAGCTCTTTTCCCCGGTTGCCATGGGAGACAGGGGATCGTGGCAGAAGTCAGATTCAAGTCATTTAGAAAATAATTTCTATGTCATTTGGAGCTAATTTAAACTTAATATGGCCATAATGGCCTGGCCAATTCAGTTCCATTAGCATGTCTGGAGGTAAGAGAGTTTAGAAGAAAAGGTTGTAAGACAGAGGCTGATGTGAAATTGCTGCTGTCAGGTCAGAGAGGAAATTGGTTGCACAGGTCTTTATGTGTTCAGACACAAAGCGTGTGTTCATAAATTGGCAGTGCAAGTGCTGCAGTTCACCCTGACACCAAACCGGTCGCCTCTGCATCCAAACTATAATCACACACACAGAGAGGAGCGATCAGACTGCTGTTCACTTGTTGAAGAGTGATTGCACTCTGCGTTTTGCCTCTGCTCTGCCCTTTTTCCTCATTCTATCAGACGCAACCGAGCACTTTGGCACTTTGACAGCCTTGAATGAGGAACATACAGGTAGCTCTGCCATCTACCATATGACATAATTTGCATTGAAATGCAGCTAAATGTCAGTATGTGATGTCATGTGTTGCATTGATGAATGGTATACATGTCCTACATCTACAAGAGAGTTTATGTTCAAAATCAATTTTTAATTTCACAGTGAAACATACAATAATATGACCTCAAGAAATAGCAAAATACATCTGCTTATAGAGAGCCTAAGTTCCTCCCTTCGGCCCCATGTATGGAAAAAATATCTATGGTAGTCAATGGCGAGAGAGAGAACAATTTTTTCTATCCCATTTGAATTGTGCCCTGAATTACACATATAATTTTTATAAATTTAAAAAATAATTCTGTATTTTGTAAAGTTGTCTCTCACTATTGACTACCGAACATATTTTTCCCTGAAATAGGGTCCCATTGTGATCCAGCGGAAGGGAGGGAGCTCTCTATAAAAAGATCATAAGAATCTCCGCCAAAAGGTATAACCATAAGCCCTTGATGATACATGATGTGTCCTGCACTATTTTATGTACATTTAGTTTAGTGTAAAAAAAAAAATAAAACCTTTTCAGCATAATAACATATATAACCTAGATTTAAATCCAACCAAGATGCAGTACATCAAAAATTTGATCAGCAAAACCACCAGTTCCGAAGAAACTGTTGCCATCTTACCTTTAACTGTGCTATATTGGATATCTCCATTGTGTTTAAATATGTCTTTAAAATAAAGTTAGACTGGATACTCCATATACAACTTTATTATTCATTGATTTATGTTCCCATTGTCAAAATTATATACTAAATGTGCCAACTATACAGCAACATGGTGCCTATAGCACAACTTTGACAAACTCACAGTGGACTCATAGATGCAAAGTAACTTGGAGGACAATAAACAAATAAAAATCAACAAAGGACAAGAGACGCCCGACCTGCAGCTTGGCACAAAAACTATTCTCTAGATACAAAGATTAAACCAAACATTTAGCAGCTGTAAGTTACTGTCTAAGGAGCAAAGGTGTGTATTATTGCACTTGTATGTTGAGCATGTGTGTGTGAATTTCCAGTGTGAAGCACGAGTGTACTAAACTGAGCATAAGATAATCCTTGACATTCACTGGGGTTTACTTTGGCCCTTCGCGGGGCTTCTAGCTTCTATGGTTGTGATAATAAATGATAATATGTTATACTTTTTATATACTGTGAAGTACAAATGTGATGATGTGCATCATTGGACAGAAAAATGTACGTTACCGTGGCCCGAGTGGCACTGCAGCTTAATCTGTCACAGCTCTGACCAAAAGTCTAATGACTTTGTATTGTACTTGAGTTCTGTGGCCGCCACTATAGCAGCTAGTGTAGCTTTTAAAGATTAAAAGCTCACAATTCAAAACTCACATCCTCAAAGTGAAGCAAGTCTTACAGTTATTCAACCATTGATCCGTTGATCACTTCTTGTCCGTACGTTCATCTGAGCTATCAGAGCTGCAAATCCATTTTAAAGCAATTTCATTTTTACCAAGTAGACTGTGCAGCCATAGTTTGCCTTGAAAATAAAGTCAGTGACCCTTTTTTATTTTGCCTAAAGCGAACCCCAACTTTAAAAATGTGTTTTATAGTATAATTTTGTACAGTATTGTGGCATGTAGTGCTCTACTGACACCCTGAGAACTTCAGGTGACCAAAGGGCTTATGGGGACAGTAAGACTACTCTTTTGTCACCTACTTGCCTTTACAGTAATGTATGTCATAAAAATCTACAACAAAGTAAAGTAAGTTGAGTAGTGTTGAGTGTCAGGCTACATTTTGGCTAAATCATGTCAACAAAGACTCAGTAATTCTCCAAGCAAACTTTGTAGCCTAAGGTACACCATCTTGTTTAAACTCCTCAGTAGAGGAGACAGAAGCTAATTTGAGGATCTGTGGCTTGTCTTGCCAAACATAGTAGTGACAGGCAACCAGCCAGCGCCACCGAGAGCAGACAGTGATTGAAGTGAGGCTTTTTGTCTGTAAACGCTACCTTGTAACTGTATAGTACAGGATGTTTTAAAGCTGTGTGAATACACTCCGTCATCACTGGGATTCATGGCTTGGATTTGACAAGGAGCTTTTAACCCCCACATACAATGTACTAAATATTTACTGTACCTGTTTGTGTGTAAGAGTGTTCTGTTTTTGCCAGAGATTGGATAGAGGAGAAACTGTTCTTATTTTTTTTAATTTATCTTTGATTTCCCTTGTCAGAAATTTTAATTTCTACGATAAATCAGCCTCGGGCTATAGAAGGGAAGAGAAATTCACACACACACGATACAGGGAACTGTGTATGCGTATGTTTGAGTGAATTCCCTGACGTGCTTGCGTTAGTAGTGTGTGTGTGTAGCCTGCAGTGTGCGCTCATAATAGGTGCTTTTGCCTCTCTGTGGTGAATTTCATGCATTGGCAGCCCTGTCCTTCGGATGCCAGAGTCACTTAAACACAAAAACACAAACAGCCGCTATGATCACACATTGATGTGTTTACATACTCACAGATAGAGTGTAGAAATGCATGTTCAGTTGTAAAGATACACATATGACTACCATTTTTTTCTTTCTTCTCTCATTTCCTTCTTCTCATTTTCCTTTGCCATGTCAAAACCCAAACTGCAGAAGTTTCCACATGTGCACACACAAAACTAATCAAACCATCTGTAAACCCCTCTAATAGATTCAGTTGGGATCATTGCACACTAGCTGTGTATGACTGTGTGTTTCTGTTTGTTTGTCTAGCCTGTGATGATGAGTGCTCTGGTCTGTTGATCAGTGACATGGACCGCCTGTATCGCATCATCACTGATGTCACCCTCACCACACCCCTCCCACCACCTTATAAGGTGTTGTACCGCTTCGAGAACATGACAGAGGAAATCAAGGTAAAATCTGTCTTTGCCCGGTTGTAAAAGGATGTTTTTTTTTCAATTATTTTTTAACCCATGTCCTAATTCTAAAATATGTTAAGACTTTCAAATAATTTTAGTTATCAGTTTGTCTTTAACTGACCAGTCCCTAAGTCCAATTGTTGCTACGGCTGTCAAGTTTTTTTCATTTTAGCACAGCACATACAGCCTGCAGTTTACAATGATAACAGTGCCAGATTTACCACAACACATTCTTAGTAATTTCCTTTATGTCAGATAGAAGAAGACAAAAGCAGGCTTCTCACTTCTAGTCACAGACGATTTGACTGACTAGCAGTCTGATTTTATCAGCTGTATCTAGATAATAATTAAGCTAATGTTAGCTCCATCAATTGGTTGAAAACACTGTCACTGGCTGACTTGTTTCCAGCTGTCTTTTAAAAGGAGAATGATGGCTACATGATATTGTGCCAAAAAAAGTCTGCATCCTCACCAGTTAATGATTCAGGTAGAAGACATAAATAATGGAACAACATCGCAGTGTAAATGATTTCTTTCTAGCATAACTCTGTTTTGATGATTAGATTATAAATCCGTTCATATTTTTAACTGTTTAGGAGAGGGGTTTGACAAAAGGTCTGTTGAAAGAATTGCTTTGGATGTTTCTTAGAAACAACTAGAAACACTTCCATAGAATAATTTATGAGCATTGTAACTGTAACTGTAACTGAGCATTCCATCTATATACATACTGTGAAGAATTGTAATGTAAGCATCCAAAAATCAAATATGTACAACATATTAAACGTCCTATGTAATCAAAATGGAGTTATTAATATACATGATAGTCAAATTAGATGGCTCACTCAACCTGAGCTAGTTAAAGGAACATTGTTATTAACATCTGGTAGTGAGCTCCTCCTCCAATACAAATCATCATTTGGGACTGCTGAGCATTTGCATCGTCAACAACATGATAAACTTGCACTTCAGCATTTCAGAACTTTGTTCTCATAATTGGACAATTATTAGTATCATGTTTAGTGTGAAATAATTCAAATAACTTGAGTTTTATCATATGTGTTTTCTGTTTAATTATTTCTTTCTTCCTTGCCTCCTGCCCTCCCTTGCTTATCCTCTTCTTTTCAGCTATACAGCACAGAGTCAGGCAGTTAGAAAGCCTTGCCTTGGGCCAAAATGTGTCAGACGTTTCTGTGTAATTCCTTCATCTCTCTGTTTCTCTCCTGCAGCACATGCTGTCACCTCAGAAAGCTCCGGAGAGATTACTACAACTGGCTGACTCCAACCTGGGATCACTGGTCGTTGAGATGGACCAGCTACACAGCAGGGTACAGTCACTTTTGTTTTTATTTCTTGGGTCGACTTTAGTATCTGTCATTGTCTGCCTTCCTTCCTCTTTTTATCCGTCTTTCACCCTTTCTTTCGGTGTCTGTCTCTAACATAACGAGATGGAGCAAATATAGACTGTCGCTGGAGTGAGATTATAGTTTAGGGCAACACTTATGTACAAAGAACAGCAAAGACAAAAGTCTTGTAATGTCTAAAACAAACTGTGCATTGCAATAGAGACAACACAAAACCCAGTCTAGCTAGTAGCGAGCTGCAGCATGTGGATTGACATAAAAGCAATGCAGAAACCAATTCAACCATTTTTCCAACATGTTGAGGGATCTTTGACACATTTTTAAACAGAATTTTCACTTAACTAGCTGAGCATGAGTGAAAACCAGAATGTACAATGATGTGCTGCAACTATTTGGTCTGTAGAAGGATTAACCATGTTATGAGACAATGGACCCCTGAGCACCATACCCGGGTTAACCTGCTAGGGGAGCTGAGGTAAAAATATGTTGGTGGGCCCCTATTAACCCCTCCGTTCCTTCTGCTCTCTGTGGAATATGCAATACCACCTGGCCCCAGGTGTGCAGTGTGGTAATTTGATCAAACACAAATTAATTTAGGAATATGCAACATGTATGCAAAACTGATATAATAAAAGTTTCAAAACTGAATTTTGGCAGAGGGATCCTCTTCAAGCCAAGGCTTCAGGATTACAAAATAAAGCATGCTCCACCTTACAGGGGCTCTGTGGCGTTTTCTTGTTAACAAACAAAAGTTATGTTTACATTAATTTGCGTAGAATAACCTGAAACCAACAGCAAAATGTGACCCTGCCATCTAAACAAGTAGTGGAGAAAATCTCCAAAGTGCCCTTATCATGACAGTTGACATCGTACTTTAATGGCGCATATTCCAAAAACATTTTTATTTAAATTAGCAAAAACCAGTTGACACAAAGTAAAGCTTTTTTGGGGCTGCTGGAGTCCATTCTGATAAGATAAGATGAAAAAAAAAAACAGACTTGGATCTAGATCAATATTGGTATCAAATCAGGTCATCCCTGAGTCTTTTTCATTTCCAACTAAAAATGTTAATAAGTTAGTTCAAACAGAGGGTCTTAGGGGTCCCCCTGTGGGCCTGTGCCTGGGAGACCCATTCGGGAATCCACGCATGCTTGAAAGTATTTCAAATGAATCATTGTTTGTGTTTTTGTATCAAACATATTCAACACCCGGAAGCATTTCTATGTCTTTCTCCTCATTCAGAATGCAAGTTGAAAATCGCAGAGTTGTATCTCATCGCAGCTGTGTCTCAAAGTTAACCAAAACAGAAAAGAAAATTCTTAAGTGGAGGGGGTCTACAAGTGCCAAGCGGAGAAAAATAACACTCACATTCATGCTGTCAAGCTACACCCTTTTAGGGACTGGGGCCTTGATATTTGTTGACAGCAATGCTATCACCCACAACCCATCTCTCGCACACACACTAACACCAGATAAAATCATATAGCATGGTCTTGTCAAATCACAACAATAATTATCTGCTCTTTCTTTTCGTGTGTGTGTTAGACTAAGTGTCTTGGGATGTGTTTTCAGGTCTGTCAAGGATTCATTCATCTCTCGTTTTCCTGGTCCTCTGTGCGTGTGTGTTTGTGTGTATGGGTCAGATGGGGTAAATGTGTGAGGTTGTGTTCTTTTTTCATGTCAGTAATTCATCCATCTTTGTGTTTGTGTACGTTGTGGCACATACACACACACACACAATAATATTGATTGTGTGTATGTGTTGCCATCATTGTCTGCCATTCTTTTACATCTACTGTAAGCCCTCATCCCTCTGTCTTTTCCCTTTCTTCGTTAGACAGAAGTCAATATGTTCATTTATTCAACACTTGTTTATTATTTTATAATGTGTGTGTGTGTGTGTGTGTGTGTGTTGTGTGTGTAGGCCACTAAGGTGTCTGCTGACGGAGAGCAGGTTGAGGATGATGCTGACAGGATTCATAAACGAGCTAAGGACCTGGAGCAGTTCATCAGGGATACACTGCTGGGAGCTAAAGGTAGCAGAAATGAACACGATCTCTCATCCATTACTGCCTCCATGTCCTGCCAACTGGGATTTCTGGATTTATCAGTCTACTGTCTCACTAGTTTCATTTGTTATTAGAGTGCATCACATTATATTACATTATATTAAATATAAGGGATCCCTGTGGGAAATGAAGATTACATTAGGAGAATGGGAGATGTATGTAAGAACATGAAAAGGTGAAAAAATAAGCTAATGAAATAAATTATTATACTCACAGAACATATTAAAAAGCAGCTATTAAATTAAGATGTAGCAGAATGACTTTGACAATTTATTGCCTGTAAAAGAAACACTAAGATAAGAAAAGTGTTATTACTATGAAGAATAATTTCAGAGACTTGTTGTTCTAAAGCCTGTATTTACTCAATTATATCAGGCCCACCTTTTGAAGGAGAGACATCTTCGCAGTGAGACAACAAAACATCTTTCTGCCTCCTTGTTAGTTCACTAATGTAAAACACAATGGCTGATGGGCCGGCGGCCAGCTGCTGGTGCTCGGCGCCAGCTGCTGATGCAAAGTGTTGCCTGAACAATAAAACGGATCCAGCATCGCTAACCAGGTTGATAAAGAGTCACCCACCAAGATAATAGGGTGCAGTGGCTCAGTTTGTTTTATTTTGTTTGGAGCTAGTTAGCAAGTAACTGTGCTAGTGAGAGTGCACATGCAAAATGATGTTTCCACATTTGTCGGATAGAGGGAAATTGTTACGGTTGGGTGGTGGTTGGACTCGGTGAAGGTGTGGGAAAAAAGGGTTTTATTCTTGAGAACAAAACAATAAACTAGGCTTACGAAGTCAAGGCTTTGAAGCTAGAGAGCTTGTGGATCCAGGCGTTGGTGTGTGGCTGGCGATGTGAGGAGACACGAGGCAGCAGAGGTCTGAAAACAAAGTGAAGAGACACAGATAGGAACAAACTCTAAGGCGAAGAGGCTTGAGATGAACAAGAATCGTCTTAGTTTGGCCTACAACTGCATGGATGGTGAAAAACAATCTGGCACTTGCCCTCCAGAGGACAGGAGCTTAAGAGTAGAGCGGTGATGAGCTGATCTGCAGGTGTGGAGGAGACCCAGGTGCAGAGCCAGCTGCCACGCCCCCTGCACAGAGACAACCACAACCGAGAGAGACAGAGCAGAAAACCCAATCAGCAATATAACCTTAGTCATAATGTTGGCATGCATGCATGCTGTCATGTTGCAGCGTTAGAAAAATTTTATGTTTCGGTCCACTTGATGAATGTAAGTCCAATATTTGCTCTCCTTTCAGCTCTGTTTTGTTCCCCACCCACTCCTGAAGGGAAATGCCTCTTTTGCTGCTAAATGTTTGACTATGTTCACCAGCTAGTCGCTAATGTGTGTCTGCTGGGCAAGTAGCATACAGTGGGGTTTTAGACCTTGTCGTTAAAAACAGCTGCATGTTGCATGTGGAAAACAACACTAATGAAGCTGGTAAATCAAAACAGTAGAGCTGAGGGGAACTGCAGTCAAGTGCTAAGTCTATGTGGGGTTGTCACTACAAGCGACCACTTTCACATTCATATAAATTAAATTTAATCCATTGTTAATATAATAAATATTGACTCGCAGCTTTAAGCTGGTGGTGTTTTAGGGTTTTTACAGTGTCCATCAGCAGTTTTATATTAAATGAGTAGTAAATCAATTAATTAAAGTTCTTAATGTTTTTGTGGGTTTTTTTAGCCACAAACTACAAATATTAGATGTCCATCCACTGTTTCAGGTTTTAAAGGGATACCATACGATTCTGCAGACAGTTTGTTGATATTCACTCAACTGCGAAACAAACACACCCATCCCTTCACTGCTCCTTCAGAAACTCTGGCCCCTAAATTCTGTTGAAATATGGCAGATTCCACAGTCTGCTGGCCGAGGGCATGTTAGCCTCAATAAGGTGACATAGTTTTTGCAGTACTTTAGAGTGTGACAAGAAGTAAAGCTAACGTAGTCTTGCCTATAGTCGACTGTACGTCAAATAGTGTGTGTGTGTGTGTGTGTGTGTGTGTGTGTGTGTGTAGTCACTGAATAGTTAATGACTATTCAATAGTCAAAATGGCATGATCCTTGTTTCATAATGCCTCTGCAAAAATTTGACCGTGAGATTGGCTGTCAAATCATGCTCCTCCGATCGAAGAGGTTTATGCAGCATTGAAACACTTCAGCTGTGTTAGCACACCGTTGGCTGCTCATATAGGGTTGTGATGGCGCAATGGATAAGACACATGCCTTTGGTGTGAGAGACCCGGGTTCAATTCCCCACAGTGACCCATCTAACTTGTTTCACAATTTGTACTCTTCAGAGCTTTTTCTCAGCCATCTCTCCTTCTTCTCAGCACCTTGAGTCCCGTACTGAATCCAGCATGTTCATGTTTACAAATTTATCTGTCCCACTGCTCCCTTGCTCGAGTGCACTACCACCACCTGCCCGCTCCAAGCCATTTTGTTTGTTACATTTACTGAGCCAGGGCTGTGTAAGAAAACAGGATTGTTTTTACGGAGCACACAGAAAACGGAGAGCTAGTGAAGGAAATGCACACTGAATTTAACAAAGTGTTTGGGAATCGCATAGTATACCTTTAATGTTGCATGATGCTATGTTCTCGCTGGTGAAAATTATTCTCTCAGAGGCCAAACTATGATACAGTCCAGATGGTTCAGTCTGGCAGAGGTGACTCTCTCTCTCTCTCTCTCTCTCTCTCTCTCTCTCAAAAGGATATATATATAGAAGCATATGTAACTACAAGAGAGTATTTCACTTCAGTGTCTTTTGGCCGGTGCAGCATCTCCTCCATCAGCCCCTATATCAATGGCTGTGTGACCAGCTTGCGATGTGTTTTTCCCTCCTGCCAGTCACAGCCCTTACATGTGTTCCACTGGAAAGGATATAACTGAAATCTAAAGGGGCTTTTTGTGCTTTTTCCGTCAGTGTCCTTCATGTGGAAACTTTGCAGTTTTTCTGTTTCAAGCCGTCTTTTCACCATCGCTGGCCAAAAGTGCCAACTTGCAGGTCACCTTGACCGCTTGGTTGAGATCTTCTTAAGTGGCTGCCAAAGCTCACAGAACCCCAATTAAACGCAGAGTAACTTTTACTGGTGTGGTTTATTTTGACAAATAAACGCAGGTCTTAATAAGATGCTGAGTCTAGTTTTTATTGAAGTTCTTAAAGGTTCAGTGTGCAATATTCAAGAGGATCTTTTGACAAAAATGCAATATACTTCACCATGTTGCGCTGCCATGTTTGTACAGTACCCCAAATGGACAGTCTTTGCAGAGCACGAAGAACAACAACAAGTAACATTAGCAGTAGTAGTAATCGACTGGTTTATTAAAAGACATTTTATTAGAGACATTTGGATCCTGTGCACTTGAAAAGGGAGGGGTGAGCGGGGACTGATGTTGCATTCATGTTGGGAAGGAAGAATTAGAATCTTTTTTCCTCCTTAAATCTTTATTGCAAAAAGATAAAGTCTACATGAGACATATAGAAGTATACATAACTTTGATTTGTGCAAAATTACCTCATATACATATTTTGCAAACTTGTAATTTCTAACGTAGTTATAACATTTAGTTTGCTGTCCATGTAGAGTAAACTAGATGTCTGCGTGTTGTTTATATGCTCTGATAATGCTAATCCAGCACGTTTGTAGTAGCGTCCATGTTGATTCCACATTCGGACTTAAGAGCACATGAACACATAATAATAATAATAATAATCCTTATTTGTAGAGCACTTTTCAAAAACAAGTTACAAAGTGCTTTAACAAGTGTAAAGAATAATACAAAAAAAAAAAAAAAAAAAGATAAGAGCATGAAAATTTTATATAAAATTAGTAAAATACAATAAAATAAAAGGGATAAAATAAAGTCAAATAAGATCGGGAAAGGCTCTCCTATAAAAGTATGTTTTAAGAAGGGACTTAAAAGAGTTCACTGACTCAGCCGCCTTGTTTTCCTCGGGCAGGCTGTTCCAGAGCCTCGGGGCCCTGACAGCAAACGCTCTGTCCCCTTTAGTTTTCAGTAGAGACTCTGGAACAGACAACAGACCTCTGCCCGAGGATCTCAAGGTACGTGCTGGTGCGTATGGGACTAAAAGGTCAGAAATATAACAAGGCGAGAGGCCATGAAGAGCTTTAAAAGTGATCAATAGAATTTTAAAGTCAATTCTAAAACATACTGGGAGCCAGTGTAATGAAGCTAAAATAGGAGTAATGTGGTCATATTTCTTTGTTCTGGTTAAAAGCCTGGCAGCTGAGTTCTGGACAGTCTGGAGTCGATCAATAGATTTTTGGGTTAAACAGGTGAAAAGGCTGTTGCAATAATCCAGGCGTGATGAGATGAAGGCGTGTAAAATGGTCTCGGTGTCCTTAAAAGTTAACATAGATCAAATTTTTGCTATATTTCTAAGTTGATAAAAACATGATTGAACAAGCTTTGTGGTGTGCTGCTCGAAATTTAAATTACTATCAAA
>NC_060159.1:20321252-20323791 GCF_021292245.1 Micropterus dolomieu
CAGTAAAGTGAGCAGCTGTTTGGACACAATTCTTTCTAGAATCTTTGCAATAAAAGGCAGTTTTGAAATTGGTCTAAAATTATGTGGGAGGGAGGGATCTAAACCAGGTTTCTTTAAAAGTGGGTTCACGCAAGCCGTTTTAAAATAATCAGGGACACAACCAGTAGATAGGGAGCTGTTGAAAACAGAGATCAAATGGGGCCCAACAGAATCTATTACTTTCAGTAAAAATTTTGTAGGTATTATATCAAGTGGGCTGGAGGACACTCTCATTTGTGATACTGTTTTTAAAAGCTCAGCCAAGTCGATGGGATAAAACTGGTTAAAACTCTGTTGTTGCTGGTGAGGGACCTCTGAGTAAGAGGCCACGGGGGTAATAGAGGCTCTGATTGACACCACCTTATTGGTAAAATAAGATAAAAACAATTCACAGTCATCACATACTGAAGTCAGAAGAACAACTTCACAGCTGGGACCATCTGAGGAGCAAGTGAATGCCCCATTAGTTGCTGGTTGCAATTTGCAACCCTCACCACTAGATGCCACTAAAACTTATACACTGAACTTTTAAAGCCCACCAGGTCACCCGTTTGAACTAAGCTGCTTTAATCATCATCAGCATGTAAAGGTATAAATGTTTAAACTTCTCTTCAAACTTTAAGCCACTTAACCCTGGAAAACTCTAGTTGAATCCTAATTGGATTTAGCAGGTTGAAGTGTACTTTCAAGTAGCTCTCCCTACCCCACACTGAAAAGAAAACAAATGTGCTCTATAATTCTGCAGTTTAAATGTATTATTTTGATTACCATTGTGAAATTTGAATGGCTTCTGGGATGAAAGAAAGTTACCAAACCAACACATTCTGACTGTACTGAAACTGTCCTCTCCTTGCTTCTAGCTCTCTGGCCCTCTGCCTAATCACCGCGCGTGCGTGCGTGCGTGCGTGCGTGTTTCTGAGAGGGGGAGAAAGAGGAAAAGAGTGTGTCGTGGCTCACTGGATGATTGAGAGTAGCAATTAGAGACTTAATTAGTGGCTAGGCTATCACAAACACACCACATACACAAACACTGGTGCAGATGTGCACACATTCATACAACGCAGCCAAACACAGACACACACGCACACACATAATGAGGCAAGAAAATACTTTACACACTTTTCTCAGTGTGTGTGCCCGTGTTTACTAGATACCATAATATGATTCCATCCACGTTTTAAGTGTTTAATTGGCTTTTAAATCCCACTATGTAATTATATGGCTGTGAAACACAGACTCGCATACAATTGCAGCATGCACACACACACACACATGCAGTACAGCTGTTCATTAGCATGATGGCTTTAGTTCTGTCTTGGCTCTAATCACATCATGTTTACATTTCAAATAAGAAGAAATGCAGTATTGCCACATACACACACACACACACACAGGCCCACCTACAAACACACGCACTATTTAAGTTTCTTGCTTTAATCATACAATGTTTACATTTCAAATGAGAGAGGAATGCACCATCACTGTAGACAAATACCACACATACAAACAGCTTGCTGCACAGGCACATTACAGAAATACACAACACACTCATTACCCTCCTCTGTGTTGCTCTTGCACACACTCCTCATTAAGTCCAGCAGAATTCAAATGAGCCTTGGAGTGTTTTAGTGCAGTTTCATGATTGATTGGTTAGAGATTTCACTGCCTTTAATTTGATAAAAGCAGGGCAAACATGAAGTCTGCCAAAATCACTGGCTTTGAATGTTCTTTAAACAGATTGTGTGTGTGCATGTCTGTGTGTCTGAATATGTGTCTGTGTTTAAATAAGTAAAGATCAAATTGTGTGATTTTGTCTTTCTTTCTGTTTGAGCCATAATGCTAAGACATGACGGTAGAGCCTACAGTGTCCACCAGGGCTATGTACTCAATGTCTGTTTACTTTATTTATTTTATATATATACACACACACACAAACACACAGGTGCTGGTCATATAATTAGAATATCATCAAAAAGTTTATCTATTTCAGTAATTCCATTCAGAAAGCACTGCTCAGGTGTTATGAGAGCCCAGGTTGCTCTGATAGTGGCCTTCAGCTCTTCTGCATTGTTGGGTCTGGCGTATCGCATCTTTCTCTTCACAATACCCCATAGATTTTCTATAGGGTTAAGGTCAGGCGAGTTTGCTGGCCAATTAAGAACCGGGATACCATGGTCCTTAAACCAGGTACTGGTAGCTTTGGCACTGTGTGCAGGTGCCAAGTCCTGTTGGAAAATGAAATCTGCATCTCCATAAAGTTGGTCAGCAGCAGGAAGCATGAAGTGCTCTAAAACTTCCTGGTAGACGGCTGCGTTGACCTTGGACCTCAGAAAAACACAGTGGACCAACAACAGCAGATGACATGGCACCCCAAACCATCACTGACTGTGGAAACTTTACACTGGACTTCAAGCAACGTGGATTCTGTGCCTCTCCTCTCTTCCTCCAGACTCTGGGACCTTGATTTCCAAAGGAAATGCAAAATGTACTTTCATCAGAG
>NC_060159.1:20323891-20344639 GCF_021292245.1 Micropterus dolomieu
TGCCTTGTTACCACTGTGCAGGCTGGTGGTGGTGGTGTAATGGTGTGGGGGATGTTTTCTTGGCACACTTTAGGCCCCTTAGTGCCAATTGGGCATCGTTTAAATGCCACGGCCTACCTGAGCATTGTTTCTGACCATGTCCATCCCTTTATGGCCACCATGTACCCATCCTCTGATGGCTACTTCCAGCAGGATAATGCACCATGTCACAAAGCTCGAATCATTTCAAATTGGTTTCTTGAACATGACAATGAGTTCACTGTACTAAAATGGCCCCCACAGTCACCAGATCTCAACCCAATAGAGCATCTTTGGGATGTGGTGGAACAGGAGCTTCGTGCCCTGGATGTGCATCCCACAAATCTCCATCAACTGCAAGATGCTATCCTATCAATATGGGCCAACATTTCTAAAGAATGCTTTCAGCACCTTGTTGAATCAATGTCACGTAGAATTAAGGCAGTTCTGAAGGCGAAAGGGGGTCAAACACAGTATTAGTATGGTGTTCCTAATAATCCTTTAGGTGAGTGTACATGCATATACAAACATGCACATGCAGAGAAATTAACCTATAATGTTAGTGGTGAGTGGCCTCACAAAGGAGATCCATTGTAGAGCAAATGGATAGATTCACTTGCTTACTTGCATACTGTATCTCCAGGTTCCACTCCATGATAAACATCAGCAACTTATTAGTAAGATGCACACACACACACACAGTATTTATGGATTATATTATTTATTAGTGAAAACTAAACTGCGTGATTCATTTTTTTAAATTGCGTTGAAATATGTCCAGACTTGAAACATTTATTAATTTTAATACTTTTTAATGATTATTTTGATCATTTTAAGCAGCTCTCTTTGCTTTTGACTTTCTATTACTTAAACATACATTTATTTTGAGCTTGAGATGGAAACAAACACTGAGAGAAAGTGCTATATTGTCTCAGCATCAATAATTGATATACATTTTAGATACATTTTTATTACATTTTATAAATGTGAAAAAAGAAACTACATTTTAAATAGTCCTCACCATAACCTTATCTAACCAGTAACCATCAATAACTGCAAAAATAAACCAACCAGGACATCATTTAATTCATGCTACAGTGGAAAATATGTTGTTTCACTTGGGAAATCAAGAGTTTGCGGCCTTGGCAGCCTGTGGCACATCATACAGGGTAATCTAGAAGATCCAGTTTTTCTTAGTGAAAGCTGAAGTGGTGCTGTATACAGACCGTCCAACACAAGACTCATTCATGCCAAGCAGATGTCCCACCGGCACCACCTCTTACCCTCTGAGAGATTTCCCAAATGTGCTTTCCAATTGGATCCCACAGACTATAAGTCTTAAAAATGTTCCTCTACCTGACACAGAAGTGCTGTTCTTGCTTTGAAAACAAACTCCAAGGTGGGAGATTCATTTCACTGAACAGCTCTGAGGCTCCAATGCTACAAACTGGTTTCACTACGTGTTTCTATCATTCATCTGTAGCACCAAGAGTTTGTAAAAACTGATTCCAAGTGGAATCCAACATCTTCAGTCATTGAAAATGTCCTCCAGGAGACACAAAAAATGGCAAACAAAATAACATCAAACTCGTTCTCTCTTCTTCTCTCTGTCTCCAGTAATGGATTGAATGGCACCATATCAGTATATCCTCTGGAAGGCACTATGGCTGGTATGATGCCGACCCCAGCCAGTGCCAACTCGCCCACTGCCTACACCATCTTGGACGTCGACCAAAACGCCTACCTGTTTGTAGGAGGAATACTCGGCACTGTCAAGGTATCTGTCTGTCTCTTTGTCTGTGTATCACAACTTCAGAACCTGTCTGTCTTTATGTCTTTTTTTCTCAAACTTCACCTCCTTCCATCTTTTAGAAAGCAGATGCAGTAAGAACAACAACATTCACAGGCTGCATGGGGGAAACCTTCTTGGATGGTAAACCTATTGGACTGTGGAACTACAGAGAGAGACAGGGAGACTGTAAAGGATGTGTTATCAGGTATACAACCACAAGGTTTTTTTTTCTTTCCTGCTATTATTATGCATCTCCTATATAAAATGGATGTCAAACCATACATTTGTTTACAAAGTTTACCTAACCTGCTGTTGTGTTATAAAATACAACTTTTAAGATGGAAGATGGATCTTGTGGTTCATTTAATATTCAAGATAATGATATTTGCTACTTTGCAGTTTTTTGTGACATTTCAAACTCTGTTGACAGATGAATAGAAGACAAAGCTACAGTAATATGTACTTTGTATTGACTTTTTTTTTTTTAGCCCTCAGCGTTCCGATGGTGAGGGTACAGTTCAGCTGGACGGTGAAGGCTACGCCGCAGTGGGACGACCCACCAGGTGGAATCCCAATGTTTCCACTATAACCTTTAAGTTCCGCACGTTCTCCTCCGAAGCCCTGCTCTTGTATTTGGCTACTGAAGATATGGTATGTATACCATACAAGTGAAAGGGTGTGAAACCCAAATGCTTATAATCTATGTAAAGATCAGGACTTACAGCCAGGACAAACTTTACTTTAACTTGTAAAATAAATATTTTACATTGTAAGTAATCGGGTACCATCCTTACTCAGACTGACGTGGAATCAATAATGATATGAATAACGTAAGTTTACTAAGTCACAAAAAGTACAACAAACAATAATCAAGACTTGCAGTATGGTATTGTATGGAGTGTAAAGTGGTGATAACACATCATCTGAGGTATACTATTTATTATACACACGTTTATACTACAGGGCGGTGCGGTGCAGTGGTTAGCACTGTCACTGCAAAAAGGTCGTGGGTTCAAACCCCGGTTGCTCCGGCCTTTGTGTGTGGAGTTTGCATGTTCTTCCCGTGTCTGCGTGGGTTCATGGGATGGACGTTTATACTACATGTTTGCTCCATCTCTTTTTGTCAACTGTGAAACCATTAGAGGACTATGGAAGTAAAGACCCTTGGTTAGGTACACTCAGCATTAGCTTTTTAAAATATTGAAACAGATGTCATCACAACTTTACTTTTTACCAGCAGCACCCACACAACCCACACCTAATTTAAACAAGTTTACTGAACAGTATTACAATAACTTCAGTAAAACAGAACCAGGGGAACATGTTGCTTTCAGGAGGAGGCTAGAAGGAGCACATAGTGGCATTGGAAATCTGCATGTTTCCACTGCAGAGGCTCTTTCTACAACATGGAGGAGAAACTAGTTTTAATGAATGTGTATTAGTGTAATTTAAGATTAGATAAAAAGTTCTATTTTAATCTAATAGTTTACTGTTTGTATTTTAATATATACATTATTTAATTTAGCTATATGTAGGCTATTTTCATTTTATGTAATAGTATACTATACAGCCTACCACTAGTATAATATTAACTCCAATTGGACAAAACCGCAGTTTCATGTTTGTGAGTTGTTTTCATTTACATTGGTCTCTTAATATGTTAATGATCCTATCTCATTAATGATCAGAACCATTCATTCAGGAGGAGTTCAACATTTGAAATTTTACTGTAGCACGTCAAACCGTTTTTATGTCCCGCCGCATCCAGGCTGTGATTGGCCATTTGAGGAAAAGTGAAATTGAAACGGTAGGTTGTAGTTACTCGTAAATCATTTTTCCGGTTTGCCCTATCGATTTTTAAGGGCATATGCGAACAAAATGGTCGCACCGTAGAGCCCTGCCCAGCATACTGAATGTTGGTATCTAACTGCATAAAATCAAATCACCTTTTATGAGCAGTGTCCAGAATGCACTGTTGTGATGTGAAATCCAGTTTGAATTCTGATTGCTGATTATCGTATTTTAACCACAGTTTAGAAACATCTTCAACCTGTTGGGTAATAAAAACTATCATCTCCCAGGATAAACTCATAATTCAATTAAAATAATAATATATTTTTAAGTGTATATTATTTTGAGCTATTGTTGCAAAATACTGTTATTGGATTGTTATTGGATTTCAAATGTCAGTACCTCACAACACTTTCTCCCTGTTTCTCTCTGTAGAAGGACTTCATGTCCCTGGAGCTGTCAGAAGGCAAGGTGATGGTGAACTTTGATCTTGGGTCAGGAGTTGGCAATGCCAGATCAGCTAACCGCCACAATGATGGACGTTGGAAATCCCTCACCATGTCCCGCAACAAGAAACAAGGTACACACAACAACTGTTTACATTAGCACAATATTACACTAAAGTAGACACTACACTTTAGTTGACAAGACTGGACAAATAGTATAAATGAGATTTGATAAAATGAACTAAGCAATACCAAATTAGACTAAATCATTTTATGTTATATTAGTCTAGATTACACTGAACTAAACATATATAAATATGTATTTATTTAACCCTTTGTTTAAAAAGGTCGTCTCATCAAGAAAAATATCTCTTTTTCAGATCAGACCTATGCACATAAACAACAGTATAAGCATAGACAAAGAAAACACACAGAACAAAACACAATTTATATGCACAGTAAACATTTGTTCCACATAAAATAAAACAATTATAAGTGGCATGTGAAAGGCTTTACTATGTTATCTACCTACCTGTTCTGTTGTTATTTATGCCTCTTTAACTGTTTTCAAAGCCACACTGACCGTAGTGGACATTGACAGCGGTGCTGAGGAGATGATAGTGGCCACATCTCAGGGTTCAGCTACTGGTCTGAACCTCAAGGAAACCCAGAAGATCTATTTTGGAGGGCTCCCTACTATTGGAAACTACAGGTATACATGCACACACAGTTCTAACACATTCATGTACACATTTAGACACTCACATATACTGTACATGTATTTATTGTTAAGCATGCCATAATATGTAATGTGTGTTTCGTATAGGGCTATTTTTTTGCTTTCAATATGAAGGCAGGATCTTTAATTTGTAAGAGATATTGATAATGAAAAGATAATGAAGATTAATGAAGTCTTTCTAATTCATATGTAATGATGTTTTAACGCACTTTTTCTAATGTAAAATGTCTTTTGACACTTAACTGCTGTAAAATTTATAAAATTATAAGCCTGTTCACATCTTCTAGTCTCTCATTAAACCCTCCATGTGCCAGAGGTTTGAGTAGGAAAAACTTGACTAGGTTAGATGAGGCATTAGTTGAAACTGTGTTTATGAAGTGTGCTAACGCTTTAATATCATGTTTTGTCTTAACAGCATGACACCAAGGTAAATAAATCTCATAATCAGACATATTGTAAATTGTCTCGTATATTGCCTTCTGCATGAGGCTAGCGATGCTGATGATGCTGTGTAGCCCACAGTGAATATGTATGTTTGTTTGTATCTTGGCTGGCCCCTGAAGCCTCCTGCTCCTCCACATGGCAGCTGGAAATCACTTTCACTGCCATTTTATTAATCTGAATTTGACGTTTGTCTGTTCAGCAACATTTAGGTGAAATTTCTCACATTTATGACTCAGCCTTACAGGCATCATTGCCATAATCATATTCAAGTTGTATTTTAGATGCCGATCTAAGTGTCTCTACCAATTATGTGTAGCACAGCAAGCAACATTTTTTGCTGAGCTGCAAAAATAAAGCCCTAATTCACTGAAAACAATTTCCAAAGGTGCATTACACTGTTAATAACATGTTCAGTGTGATCATAGCCCAAGTTTATCTGAGGGTGGAGATTTTTTTTCTCCTTTCCTCTTGAATAATAATGCAACCTGGACAATGCCCAACAGTACATCAAAATCAATTATGCTTAAAAACTTCTAAACTAAAAACTGATACATATTATAAATCCCAATTAGTTAATATGGACAAACGGCATATTCACGTTATTCTTTGTTGTTGACGTCCAGACTTTACTCTGCTTCTGGATAAATGACGCAATAGCTTCACTGCTGCAGTAATTAAACTTTTTAAAATTAATTCACTGCTGAGAGACATGACATTCCATGAAGTTTACGTACTCTTTACTAAACCTGTTGTAATTTCTTTATAGGCCAGAGGTCAATCTGAAGCGGTATGCTGGCTGTCTTCGGGATATTGAAATTTCCAGGACTCCATTTAATCTCCTCAGCAGTTCAGATTATACTGGGGTCACTAAGGGATGTAATGTAGAGGTAAGAGTGTCCGCTTAGTTGTAGGTTTATATCGCTACTGCATATTTAAACTTTTAAAACATATATTACAGAGTTATGACTGTCTGCTTGCATTGATATACTTACTGGAGATACGCTATAAAATGTATTTAATGTTTCTCACTAGGTCACATTTAATGGAATGAGTAGATCATGTAACATATGTAAAGTCAACCATCTGGACCACAGCAGCATACAGATACGTTAAAAATTCGCTGTTGTATAGCTTAAAAGGGTGACATTATTTTCCCATGTTTTTGTGTCTATGTGACTAACTGGGACAATTAGACACTTTTTAAAATTGGTTCAGTACAGAGAGAGCGCGCTGCAGTCGGCAGCAGCAAGAAATGGCTGCAACATAATCCTTGTGGGCAATTGTGCAATACTTGCTGCACAGACACAAAAAACATGTGAAAATAAGGTCTAGGTCAGAAAAAACAGAAGTTACCCTTCAATATTGTCCAACTATAGTATTACATAATGCTATTTAAGAAATTTACCATTTGTATATGTGTGTTAATATCACTGACTGTATATAAAAAGGTTAATATGTGTCAAAATGTCACTGAATAAAAGGTGAATGAATATGTACATGGAAAATTAATATACAACATTAATATTAATTTTGATAAAGTTTAAGATATTTATAACCTGAATGACCTCTGTTTTTTTTTTCTGGTTCACCCATTCTTGACCCTGCCTCTTGTACTTTTCCTATTTCTTTCACTCCCATTTGCCATTCACTCGGTTTCTTTTATACATTTTATTCAGGAAATTAAAGGTGGCTGGCTGTAGATATAAAAATTCAGAACAGAAAGTAAAGATAGTGTGAAGGTCAGAAATGTAGCTGTCTTGTGTCTTTTCCATTTTCCATGTATACACACAAACTATTCATTATTAATTAATACAATATATACACACTCCCTTAATCACACGTTTTATTTTACATTTTATATATTTTTTCTGTCATTTGGGTTTTCCTCTAAGTTACACAAACATACATACACTTGCATTGTATCTATATTGGAGTTTCCAAATACATACTGTACGTGAGAGGCATTCACCATGATTTCTATACACTAGTGCCATTCATTCATGCAAACAAGTGTATAAAGACTGTATGACAGGTCCAGGGTTAAGTGTGTGTGGACTGTAGAGTGAAGGTCTTTTCTCTTTATTCAACCACCACACTGCTTTGCTACAAAGATTTTCTGTATGTGTGTGAAAGTATTTCTACTTTGCAGCCACAGTCAAACAGAAGTGGATGGCACATTTGAGTTTTTGTAGAACAAGCATGCCTTTTAATACTTGTAAGAATTAATCCTTGGCTTGACTAAAACCACAGAGGGAGCCTGGTCACATAACTTTGATCAACCATTATTTTGCTTTTCAAACCTGACTGATTTGTAAAATGTAGGACTAAACAATGAATCTATTCGATGTAAACTAATATACAGGTAAACTGGAACTATCTCATTTCTGTCTCACAGAACTTGTACACTGTCAGTTTCTCTAAACCGGGATACATGGAGTTGGGTGGCCAGTCGCTGGCGGTCAACACAGAGATCAGCCTGTCATTCAGCACTCTGGCAGACACAGGGACCATATTGCTGGCAGTGGGCGGACCTTCACTAAATAGCCAGCAGGTTCGGTTTCATTTATTTTGTTAATTTAAGCTTTGACTCGCTTTCCCATGTTGGTGGTTATTGGTGCTTTATTTTACAGGCCTGTGATTTTCTAATAATTTACAAATAATTCTAGGAAGTTTCCTGGCAAGAACTATGTGATTTGGTACTGATTATAGGGAAAATATGGATTTTCTTGAAAGAAAAGAAAGCTCAATTTAAAACCAAATAAATTCATTCAGTATTAATTTATTATTAGATTTTATATGCTTGCTAACATTTTATATGTTCAGCCTATCTGCATCTGAATAAAATTTAAAGTGATTCATTGTAAGTATACAAAATTAACTCTAATTTCGGGCCATATTGTTCCATATTGGTACCAAATTACATAATTCTTTCCAGGAAACATCGTTATTAAAAACAAATATACAGACATTGTGGACCCCTAAAACAAGGAATTACCAAATTAATGTAGCTTGACTTGAGGGTGTACACTGTTGTCCTACAATGTAATGAACAAAGGAAATAAAGGAGCTACACAGTTGCAAAAAATTTTAAGGAAGACAACTCCATGAAGATCTTGGAACACAAAGAACTAAATATAAAATCTTTAGGAAAACCATTTTCGTTTGCTTTGTGAGAAGTAATTAACCGCTGTATTCCAAAGTCGCAGTTTGATTGACATCCTTTTTTATGATTTCTTGTTCGTAGTCCTTATTATATACTATTATTATATGGTACTCACATGTTTTCTTATGCTCCTTCACTTGCTGTATGTAAAATGTGTAATGTTAACAGCATTATTTCCCCATTTTTCTGAAAATCTTTCCACCACAGGCCCGGAACACAAACCTCTTAAACTCCAAGCGGAGACGCAGGCAGTCTGGAGAGGTGCGTTCAACACATGGACACACTCTTACACACCCAAATGCTGCGCCCCTTTCCCTAAGTGAATGACGTTTTCATAAGTGCAAATTAATGAGATTTGCATTTATTGGCAACTGGGATAATTGGATTGTCTTTTATCCAAGACACACACACACACACACACACACAGAAATGTCCATGACACACAAAGACACGTTCACATAGTTTGTCCATCATATAGTAGCTATCTTAGCTTTTAGCTGACCATGCAAACAAGCACCCTTTCTATAAGTGAATGAAGTTTCCATGAGTGCATATTAATGAGATTTGTGTTTGTTGGCAGCTATGCTGATTAGATTGTCATACAGCTAAAAACACACTCGCGCATGCACACACACACGTATACACACAGACATGTTTGAAGTCCCTATACTGATACTGCAATCTTTAATCCTTATCACTAATAAATAAATACATCCATTATTCAATCTCACCTGGAAACATAATTTATTTTGTGTGTAAGTCTTTTGTTCACATTTGCAGCCATGCGTGTGTGTCTATGTCTGTGTGTGCACGTGCGGGTGCTTGTTTTCATGTTTGTGTGCGTGCGTGCTTTAGCGTAATGTGCATCTGTGTGTGTGTGAGGTGAGAGAGAGGGAGAGGACAGAGGGTTAGCCCTAGCTTATCCATCATCACTGGTTGTTGGGCGCATAAATCTATTTTCACTAACTATGCTGGCAGGGAGTGTGTGTGTGTGTGTGTGTGTGTGTGTGTGTGTGTGTGTGTGTGGATAAAGGTTAAGCGAGGTTAAAAACACCATCAACTCAACTTGGCCCTGACTAATGGATGTTTTAGAGAGGGACAGAGAGACAGGGAGATAGAAGGGGGCAGGAGAAAAAGGATGGAGGGATAAAGGAGGGAGATTTAGAGGTGAAAGGAAGTATAGTGGCAAAAGAGCAGAGCTGGGGGAAAAAAGAGAAATGATACGAGGGGGGAGGATAACAGAGGAGGGGAGAGAACAGAGGGCAGAAAAATGGAGTTGATAGTAGACAGAGAAAATGGTCACAGAGAGGAGAGATGAAAAGAAAAGGAGGAAGAAGCTTGGAGCAGAATAAGGGAAGCTGAGTTGAAAGAGTGCAGTGAGAGAGAGCAAGAGAGGAACAGGGAAAGATGAGGGCAAAAGGAACAAGGAATTAAAAAATTATGTTCAGTTTGACCATTCACAAAATTTAAGATATTCACTACTGATGTCAGAAAGATGATCAGTGAAGAGGAGGGGAGGCCATGATGTTGGATGTGAGAGCTGCTCACACCTCTGGACAATAGATTCCTGGTGAATTTCTCATCATATAAATATATCACATATATCAAGATGTTGCTGATCCAAGAGCAGTACTGAGTAGATCTGTGTTACAATACAATCCCCATGCCCTCAGATAAAGCCCCTCTGTTTGTTTTTGTTCCCTTTCCAGATAGAATTGGGATTAGATTTTGTAGCTGAAATGCTACTGTAACTACACTGCTTTATCGAGGAGATTTAGGGACTTGTGACTCCTAGGAAAAGCAAGTACAAGCAAAAAACAAAAAGATAAAAGTTATGAGTTAAGATTTTTCCATAGATAACTTGACTGTAGGATTCATTTGAGCACCACTGCTGCCCCATCCTATAGTGAAATGTGATTTGATTAAATGACAACCTCTGCCATTTGAGCAGAACACATAGAGTAGCTATGCAAGACTACATCTCTGCATTAAGGTTCATCTTTCTGTAATGTTAGCTAATCTCAGCAGTCAGCCACTTGATATTGTTAATAGGTCTGCTCTGCTACTAAAGATTATTGATTAATCTGCCCATGTATTCTTAATTAACAGTTTGCCCATGTATTCTTAATTAACAGTTTGGTCTGTAATCAGAAAATAAAGTAAAAAATTGTGGACATTGTCCTTTACCAGACTACAAGTTGACAACCAGCAATCAAAAATCCAGAGATATCTAGTATTCACATTTTGGGGGATATTTGCTTAAAAAAAGACATCAATTATCACAATTGTTGCATATACATTTTCTGTGGATTGACTTATCAATTAATTGAATAATTGTTTGCTCTAGTTGTTATTGTCATGACATTATAGCCTAATGATGAATGAAAAACTGATATCAGCGTGAATGTGCATCAAACCAGCCTCCCTCTGTCTGCTGTGCAAAATTGAAAACCGCAATTCCAAAACAAAAGTATAGATAAAACCTAAATAATCTTCTGTTTGCTCCAAGGTGTGTTGTTACAGAACTTTTTTACAATGAAGAGATTAGATTGGTTCATAAATATTAAACAAGCAAACAAAAAAAGCCCTGCATCACCACGTCTGCATTCTGTACTGACACCAACATTTGCACACACGTGAAACCCAAAACCAAAATACAGTCATACATGTAGAAACTTCAAAAGCTGAAAGATAATATTATATATATATAATAAAAATATTAGGCAGTAGCAGAGATGTGTGTGTGTGTGTGTGTGTGTGTGTGTGTGTGTGTGTGTCTTACATATGATTGTGACTATGGGTTAGTGCGTGTATAGGTCTGTACATGCTTTTTAGCTACACGGTCTGTTGCGTATTTCATGGTTGTGTCTGTATGTGTGTGTGTGTGTATCTTTCCTTCAGTGAATGAATTCATGTGTACATGTGAGTTAATCTATGATAGTCTGCCTTTGTCTGTATGTGTGACATGTGTCTGCGTCTGTGCACCTGCGTGTCCGTGTGCATGCGTGCCATTTTGTGTGCGTGTGGGTGTGTGCGCGCGCGCGCGAGAGACAGTGCAGCGAGAGGCATGTTGTAGCTACATCTCAGTTCAATTTGTCCCCGACCTCAAATTGAAATTCCATTTTCAGGTGGTAAATTGTCTCCCACTTCGCCCTCTGGCACACAGTGAATTAAAATTCAAATTAGCCTGACCCTGCACCACTGCTCTCCAGCACCTCTCTGTCTGTCTCTCTCTCCCCATCTCTGTCTCGCTTGCTGTTTTGCTCTCTGCCCTCTCATCTCTTTCCCCTATTATCCTCTCCTCTCTGTTCCTCTCATCTCTTGTTATCCTTTCCTCCATGCTCTCCTCTCCACTCCTCTCCAACCTCTTATTTCCCCCCAATTTTTCTCTATATACTATCTCCTTACTCACCTCCCCTTTCCCCTTTGACTTTTCTCTGCTCCTTAATCTCCGGTTTCTCCTCCCTCCTGTTCGTCTTTTCTCCTCCCTTCAATTCTTTTCTGTCTGTCTTTTCCTCCTTTCCTTTTTCCTCCTCTCCTCTTCCCAACAAACATTTAAAAAAATTGCAGCATGCAGGAGGTGGACAGATTTTTACAAATTACAAATTAATAGAACAGTTTAGAATTGATTAACTTTGATTATTTAGATACTTATTTCATAAATAGATGCAGCGACTAGCTAACAATTTCTTTCTTTTCAAAAACACCTGGCTGCTGATGTATTAAATCTATTAATTTGTTGTCCCGTAGTATTAAATTGTTATTATTTATTTATGGGTTTTCAGTTTGAAAGGTAAATCTTTACAAGGTCCACTTACCCGAATCTTTCATTCCATTTATTCCACATTAAAGGCAGCTGAAAGCTCTGGAATATTATTATTACAATTTTTTTTTTTTGTCAAACTACTGTCAAGAGCCAGCTGGTTGCTTTTATAGTTCCACTTTAGAATCAGAATCAGAAGGAGTTTTATTGCCAAGTGGTGTTTTACACATACGAGGAATTTGCTGTGGTGATAAGGTGCTACACGTAGACAAACATACAGTCGACATAAATAAATGTAGAAATATATAAATATGGAATGGAAGAACAACGTTGCAGATATATACATGTGCATTATTCTGTGTCTGTGCCGTGCAGAAGTAACGCAACGGAAGAGAATATTGTGTACATATAAATATATAAACTGACAACTCAGAGTCCTCGAGGAGTACAGGTCCAGAAGAGAAGGAAGATTGCAGCCAATCACCTTCTCTGCAGAGCGAATGATACGCTGTAGCCTGCCCTTGTCCCTGGCAGTGGCAGCAGCGTACCAGATGGTGATGGAGGAGGTGAGGATGGACTCAATGATGGCGGTGTAGAAGTGCACCATCGTCTTTGGCAGGCTGAACTTCTTCAGCTGCCGCAGGAAGTACATCCTCTGCTGGGCCTTCTTGGTGATGGAGGTGATGTTCAGCTCCCACTTGAGGTCCTGGGAGATGATGGTGCCCAGGAAGCGGAAGGAGTCCACAGCGGTGACTGGGGAGTCACACAGGATGATGGGGCAGGGTGGGGCTGGGGTCTTTCTGAAGTCCACGACCATCTCCACGGTCTTCAGAGCGTTGAGCTCCAGGCTGTTCTGGCTGCACCAGGTCACCAGATCTCCCACCTGTAGGCGGACTCATCCCCACCTGAGATGAGCCCAATGAGGGTGGTGTCGTCCACAAACCTCAGGAGCTTGACAGACTGGTGACTGGAGGTGCAGCTGTTGGTGTACAGGGAGAAGAGAAGGGGGGAAAGAACGCAGCCTTGAGGGGAACCGGTGTTGATGGTCCTGTTTTCCCAGCTTCACGTGCTGCTTCCTGTCCGTCAGGAAGTCTGTGATTCACCTGCAGGTGGAGTCAGGCACGTTCAGCTGGGAGAGCTTGTCCTGCAGCAGGGCCGGGATGATGGTGTTGAAAGCAGAGCTGAATTCCACAAACAAGATCCTGGCGTAGGTTCCTGGGGAGTCCAGGTGCTGGAGGATGTAGTGAAGGGCCATGTTTACTGCATCATCTACAGACCTGTTGGCTCTGTAGGTGAACTGCAGGGGTTCCAGGAGTGGGTCTGTAATGGATTTTAGGTGGGACTTCATAACCACAGAGGTCAGGGCGACGGGTCTGTAGTCGTTTAGTCCAGTTGTTTTTTTGGGGACAGGGATGATGGTGGAGGCTTTGAAGCAGGCTGGCACATGGCATGTCTCCAGTGAGGTGTTAAAAATGTCTGTGAACACCAGAGACAGCTGATCAGCACAGTGCTTCAGGGTGGATGGGGAGACAGAGTCCGGCCAAGCTGCTTTGCGGGGTTTCTGCCTCCTGAAAAGACGTTGACTGCCCTTTCTGTGATGGAGAGAGGAGGGGAGGGGGTGGAGCTGGCCAGTTCTGAGGAGGGAGCGGAAGAAGTGGTGGACTGAGGCTGAAGCTCAGCAGAGGAGTCACAGGGGATGGTGTCCGATTGACTCTCAAAGCGGCAGTAGAACTGGTTCAGCTCATTAGCCAAGCGAGAATTATTGGAGTGGAGGACTTTGGGTTTATAGTTTGTGATATGTCTGAACCCCCTCCAGACAGAAGTGGCGTTGTTTGCAGAGAACTGGTTCTTTAGTCTCTCTGAGTACAGTCGTTTAGCTTCTCGCACCTCCCTGCTAAACCTGTACTTTAACGCCCTGTCTCCACTCCTAAATGCCTCCTCGTTTTCCAACCTTACCTGTCTGAGTTTAGTTGTAAACCAGGGTTTGTCATTGTTATAACTCACCCTGGTCCGTGTTGGAATGCAGCTGTCCTCACAGAAGCTGATGTAGGATGTCACAGCCTCTGTAAACACATCCAGATTGTTGGTAGCCTTCTTGAAAACGTCCAAGTCAGTGCAGTCCAAACATGCCTGGAGGTCCTCAACAGCTTCACTAGTCCACTTCTTTGATGTCCTCACTACAGGTTTACAGAGCTTTAGTTTTTGCCTGTAAGCAGGAATCAGATGGACCATCACGTGATCAGTGTCCCAGTGGAGCGCGTGTGACGGCGTGATAGGCACTGCTAACTGTAGTGTAGCAGTGATCCAAAGTGTTGCCCTCTCTGGTTGGACACTTAATAAACTGTCTGTATTTGGGAAGTTCTTGGCTGAGATTTCCCCTGTTAAAGTCACCGAGAACAATAACAAAGGAGTCCGGGTTTGTCTGCTCCACACACAGTATCCGGTCGGCCAGCATGCTCTGTGCGTCCTGAACGTTGGCATGCGGCGAGATGTAAACACCGACCAGAGTGAATGAAGCAAACTCATGGGGGGAGTAAAACGGTTTTCAGTTAATGATAAGAAATTCCAGATTAGGAGAACAGTGCTGCTGAATCACTGTCACGTCGCTACACCAGCCATTGTTGATATAAAGACAGACACCTCCACCTTTTGTTTTGCCAGAGAGTTCTGTGTTGCGGTCCGCTCTGTACAGTTGGAAGCTTGCCAGCTGCAGCGCAGAGTCCGGTATCAGTTCAGACAGCCACGTCTCCGTGAAGCACAGAACAGAAGATGAATAAAAGTCTCTGTTTTTCCCCACCATAAGCTGAAGTTTGTCCAGCTTGTTGCACAGTGAGCACACGTTGGAGAGAAATATTTTCCCGGTAGCGTTGTGCGGAGTCCCTGCCGGCAAGACGCACAAGCAACCCAGCACTTTTCCCTCTCTTGCGGCACTTCACAGCGCGAACGACAGCGAGCAAGCCCTTCACCAAAATGTCCAATAATTCCATTGATGACACAAGAAAAGTGGGAATTAAATCCGCTGGAGTTGTTTCCCTGATGTTCATGAGCTCCTCCCTGGTGAAAGAGCACCGGGAATCACAGCCAAAAACTGAATTAACACACAAAAACAAAACAAAGGGCACCTAACACTGAGGCAGTTATACTCAGCGCCATTTAGGTTATTTCTCTGAACTGATCTTTAATATGATTTTTATCAGCAAGTGTATTTGTATTTTGTTAATGATTTTTAATCTCATATCTTAAAATGTCATTAAAATGTTGGTAACACTTTCTATGAAGGTCATCGCTACACGCTAAAAAAAAATGGTGCTAAATAGCACTAATAGTGGTTCATTGGCTCGTAATCATAGGGGAACCAGTTTCGGTGCTATAAGGCACCTTTGTCAAATGGTACTATGTAGAACCATTAGGTGCCATATAGCACTACTTTGTTCCAACAAAAATGGTGCTAAACATACCCAACAGTGGTTCTTTGGCTCATAATCATAGGGGAACCTCTTTTGGCGCTATATAGCACCTATTTTTAATTTACAATTTTATAGCACATTTGTAAAATGGGGCTATTTAGAACCATTAGATTCTATAAATAGTTTTTACATTTTGAGCTAGTGGGGCCCTTAAGTCATGCCAGATACTACCAGAGACAACAGAAAGTAAATTAAAGAGTTGACAAGTCAGGAAAAAAACAAATAGATAAATATATACACAAATCACAATATACTCTCCTTATATAGATAACAAGCTGTAATGTGTACATTTTAAAATAAGTAAAAACAAACATTTTCTGTAGCCCAGTAGGCAGGTCTCTTTTTGGCCTATTCATGTATAAGTCTACTTTAGTTCTTCACTATATTTAGAAAATCTATAGTCTTTTAACATTAAATTAGTAAAATTACTGCAACTGGCTAATGCAGTTGAAGTCCTGCAGTATCGTTAATTGTCAACAGCACAATAACATGTTTGTAAGTCCTTCAGGATTTCAAAAATAGAAACTGGAAGAGGCCCAGTTCAGTGGAAAAGTCCTTGTTCTCTTCAACTGGCCATCCAGAAAGAGAGAATATTGAGTCCTACAGTCCACTCACAGATTAAGTTGTATACTCTTTTACTGTGACAGGAAGTCCGACTGCATCCTTAATTTCAATACAACACACTCCAAAAAGGTCAGTGTCTTCTTCAGTCCTTTAGGATGCTGGATTCCAAACAAAATATACACACAGGAGGAGGCCCAGTGCCATAGAGATGTCCTCGCTCTCTTCTGTGATAAACTGGCCATCCAGTGTGAGCACAATGTGGTCACACTGCATGGGATGACCTTCCCTGAAGCCTTTACGCGCCATCTTAGGTATTGAGATGCCAGGAGTGCTGGTCTAAGCATGGCCCTGGGGAAGAGAGGACAATAGCATTAACATCTTATCTCACATTTATTAGTCATGATGTGTTCTTCACCAAATTTAATACCATTTCATATTTTTAATTAACGAGAGTTTTAGTATGTTATTACACAGTGGATATTTTACAAGCATCAACCAGGTAAAGCAACACTGAACACACCTGGTTTAGTATGAAAATAATATCCATACAACTATTAATTATACCCGCTTATGTTGTACAGGGCAGTGTAAAATGCCATAGGCTTAAGCTAATTATGGTGACTAGCAAGCTATTGCAGTTTTAACCCCTGTCGGCTCAAGCTAAAGTTTACTTGCAACAGCCTGGCTGAGAGGGAGTCTGTGCTTTTATGGAGGGGCAGGAGCCACCCCTGTAAAGAAAAGGGGTGCGCTGGATTTATAAGACAAAAACGAATGTCATTATGAAACAGCTTGCAGCACAATGTTTATCCCCCAATCATTAAGTTACCATAATATGTTGGAAGCTTTTACCTAATACCTTTTTTTAAAATATATTTATTACTGTGTGTGAAGCAGCTATGTAGGAAGACAGGTAGGTAATTGGTCAGACAGGTATGATCTCAGGCAGATTTGTAGGGTGTAAGTCAGTCAACTCAGTGGTACACTAAAAATCTAAGCAGTGCAGAGATTTACCTTTTTCAAGTCTGCCATCTTCACAGTCATCAATCACGTTACAGAGAGCTGTGTGACAATTTGTTGGTCCACATCAACATTTGTGTGGTATCTCAGATCCCAAAGGAGCTTATGTTAAGATGAAAAAAGTAGAAAAGACATTAATTAAATATAGGCACAACTCATACAATTAAATAAGGAGGCAATCAGCACACTACCTGTACTAACCATTTTGGCCAATCTGAAACACGGCTGTGGTTTGACACAAAGAGAGAGAAAAATGAAATAAAAAAACTAGGATAAATATTAGCCGATATCCCTATCTGCTGCCTAGTGATGACAAACGTTAGAAACATAAATTAATAATTTCTGCTAACTTTTAATAAACATAATATAAATACCAGATAAAAAGAACAGTAGCTACACTAGCAGTGATGTTAAATTGTTAACAGTTTATAAAAATACAAGTTCACAAATACAGTAAGATATATATTAATAAATAATGATAAATAGCTTAAATTAAAGCAACAATTAACCTAACTTTACAGTAAAGTTTGCTTCCATTGCAGTGCACTTGTATAAAATCGTTTGAAATAAGGTTACACTAGCTAATGTAACATATGCCTCTTGCGTGTTCACTACATACATCATTTGAGTTTTAAATGGTTAAATTACTATGTCTGATAGCAAAATCTTGTAATTTTATTTTGTCAGTAATTTTACCTGTATTTGATAGATATAAGGTGTACATTTGCGTTACTTTCACAAGTTTATGTTCATATTTAATACTCCCTTACACACGCAGCTTTCAAGCCAACACCCCTTCTTGGAGTCAACTAATGTTAGCTAATAACAGTTAGCCGTTATCAGCCGTTAGCCCACCATCATCTGTCACCACTATCAGCAATATAAAAGAGATTAAAAGGGAGTATTACAGAACTGAATAACCCCCGTTACACTAACTTAACGTTACACTTAATGGTTTGTGCAGCAACAAATATGCCTAATCGTATCAACAGAATATTAACTATCTTATTGAACATTAGCGTATCTTTAACGTTTGTATCAACGTTACAAAACACGGCACAACGTTTGAAAATACCAATGAAAGATTTCCCCTGATAAGCAAGTAACTCAACGTTAATAGTCTGTTTCTGTGGTAGCTGGCGCTAAGACACTCACCTCAAAAATGTCTGCTTGTTGTCACTCTGAAGCCGGCCCGTTCTGCTTTTGGTTAACGAGTCCGACGACTCTAACGGTCCAACGTCGCAGTTCTGTTTCCAAATTTCTGAGAAGGGTCCAGCTGCAGCCCGCAGACAAACCTTAGACTGTATATAAAAACCAGACAAACGTGACGGAAGTTGAACTTCCATATATGGGTTGTCCCAGAAGCCACGCGCACAAAACGTGATGACGTTTATCTCGACCGCTCCGTCCACGCATAGCTGTTAAATAAAAAAAAGCCGTTAAAAAAAGAGGTGTCAAGTGCATACGTAGTAATCAGTGTACTTTATGTGTTACTATACTATACTGATATATTATTAATATAGTATATTTTTACTATAATCCCTGCAAATACTTATTTATAATAGCCTAATTATAATAATAAGGCAATGTTTCAATTCATACCACTGTTGTATATTTTATTTCTTCCAAAGTGATTTTAAGTTTCACAAACCAAGAATATTCTGTAATGTTACATCACGAGCCAGATGTGTCTCGATTTAGGTTAAAACTTAACATTACTGAGAATTTATTGACAGAATAAAAGCGGTACGAACATTATCAGCTGTTGCTGGACACGTCTGCTGTGTTGGCTGCAGTGGTCTGTGTGACTGGGCGTGGGGGAGCTAACCGTAGCTAGCTAACTATTCCTGACAGCCCCCCGAAGTATATTCCTCTTACCCCAACCAGGGTATGTGCCTAAAGTTATTGATTATATGCATGTCGACCGGTTAACCCAATCTGCTTTCGGCCGATGTGCGCCGCTGTAGGGTTAACCGTTGTGTTGCTGTACTTTGGCGGGTGGATAGTGCCACGGATAACCTACCAAAGGAGACCGTCGTGTGACAGCTACGTGTGTATGGCGGGTGGATAGTGCCACGGATAACCTACCAAAGGAGACCGTCGTGTGACAGCTACGTGTGTGTATGGCGGGTGGATAGTGCTACGGATAACCTACCAAAGGAGACCGTCGTGTGACAGCTACGTGTGTATGGCGGGTGGATAGTGCCACGGATAACCTACCAAAGGAGACCGTCGTGTGACAGCTACGTGTGTGTATGGCGGGTGGATAGTGCCACGGATAACCTACCAAAGGAGACCGTCATGTGACAGCTACGTGTGTGGATAGGCTACTCCTGAACAACGTCCTTAATAAGCCCGTTGCAGTCAGTCTTGTTTTTTCCCCTCAAACTTGTTCTTCTTTTTTCTTTTTTTTTATTGGCGGTTGGCAAACTAGCCGAGAGGTGCATTAGCGCCACCAACTGGACTGGAGTGTGGAACCAGAGATTATTTTCAATACAAGGAGTACAGGCCTACATGCTCCAGCCTTTTTGTCATTAAAAGTGTTGCTGTAAAATTAAATTTTACACAGAAATTTAAAAGGAGGGTAATCTAATGGATATAATATTTATCAAAGATATTAATCAACTTAATTTTGTAAGTTATGTCAGCTGAGAAGTTTACAGCAGAAACTTGAAAAACTCAATTGTGGGGTTTACTTAATTAAATATTACATTGAGTGTGTTTTTACATTTATTCATTAATAGACTATAGCTCTAACTTCAAAAATATAACTGGTAATATTTGTAATTTAATTGAGTAGCCTATAGGCCATGAAATTATGCTATATTGTTGTATTATAGATATCAGGGACAACTTGAAGTTCTAGCCTCCCATCTTTAATTTTTTTAACTGGCATGATGTTTACTTTTGGGTCTATTCTGTAGATTAAAATTGTGCTTTTATCATTTACTTTGTGTACCCAACTGTCATTTATAATATAAAAAATAGACCAACACCAAGCTACATGTTTTATTTATATCAATGTTTTCCTCATATTTGATGCTGCCATAAATGTTTTGTTTTTCAACAGTTAACCATTTTAAAAACACAGCTTGAGAGGCAGTTTAATTGAGTCACGGTGGCGCTGCAAATTCAAACATGAGAACCAATCAAAAGCATCAGAACAGCAACAAACTTTACTAAACAACTGTGGCTGGAAATGGCAAAGGAAGACAATGTGCACATGAAATACACGCAAAGCAACAAACTGAATATTATTCAACATATAGCCAAGCTTTTTAAAGAAAATATTCAGATGGCATCTTAAGCATTTTCATAAGAAATTGTGATTTAATTACATATTTTACCAGTCGGCCTAACTGTAACAGATAACACTTACATTTACGTTTGTCTACAGTTGAACATTAAATGGTGTTCTTGGTATAGAATCATGGGAGCTTTATATTTATGAGCATTAACAATAAGCTATGCAGAGTGGGAAATTACGTTTGAATCATTGTATAATAGTATGCTGGTTTCTCTTAGCGTAGCATCCCGATGGAAA
>NC_060159.1:20344739-20362631 GCF_021292245.1 Micropterus dolomieu
TTTAGAATTGACTTTAAAATTCTATTGATCACTTTTAAAGCTCTTCATGGCCTCTCGCCTTGTTATATTTCTGACCTTTTAGTCCCATACGCACCAGCACGTACCTTGAGATCCTCGGGCAGAGGTCTGTTGTCTGTTCCAGAGTCTCGACTGAAAACTAAAGGGGACAGAGCGTTTGCTGTCAGGGCCCCGAGGCTCTGGAACAGCCTGCCCGAGGAAATCAGGTCAGCTGAGTCAGTGAACTCTTTTAAGTCCCTTCTTAAAACATACTTTTATAGGAGAGCTTTTCCCGATCTTATTTGACTTTATTTTATCCCTTTTATTTTATTGTATTTTACTAATTTTATATTAAATTTTCATGCTCTTATCTTTTTTTGTATTATTCTTTACACTTGTTAAAGCACTTTGTAACTTGTTTTTGAAAAGTGCTCTACAAATAAGGATTATTATTATTATTATTACAGACGCCAACGCATGCGCAGAGTGCAGATTACGTCAGCAATTACGTCTAATAGTTTGTGCTATACGCTCCCACGTCTGCTTCTTGCCCCGTGCTGTGACACCCGGCCCGAATTTTCCTGTTAGATTGGCCTTGTGTTCATCCACTAACTGGGTTAACAGTAAAGACTGCTCCTCTGTCCAGTTGGGCTTTCTCGCCCTTCTTGGTTTTGATTCCATGTTTGATACATTAAAACCATCACTTAAATAGACAGGCCAGCAATCAATTTTTATCATTCTAAGCCAATCATATACCTTATAGGAAATTAACAGCATGGTAAATAAAAAACAGGATCTAAATACACATATATAATGTGTGTGTGTTTGTGTGTGAGAATCATCAGAAATATTATCAGAAATAGGAAATATTACGCATGTAATTTCCAAAGTGAAGGCTTAGAATAGAACCACCACCATAGAAATCACTCTTTTTTTCCTTCTTGGACAACCAACCAATCACATTCTTCAAAAGATTGTGTCATACATAGCAACGGGGTCAACCCCGCCTCCTCACTAAGATGAAAGTTTTTGTCTTTTCCTTGCTCAGAGTTGCTCTCAGATCAGTCCCTGAACGCTCCTAAGCTAAGACTCCTACGTAAAAGTTTTTAAGCTAAATTAAGAGTTTTCTGAAAGGATTCCTAGAATCTTTATGAATACGGGCCATGGTGTTTATTAGAAAGTTAACAGTTTTAATTTACTGATATTTTTAGAGGTTCAATGGCAATTCGGGTCTTCGCTTTTATATGTGGCAGTCTGTTTTAGACATAAAGCTGCTGTAATTTCACCATTTCTTAAGCCACAGCTTCCTTGCTTTCTGGAATCCAGAACATTTGGTCCTGGATTTTTCACAGAAAGTTGCACTTTACAGAGTAATTAGCCACTTTGTTACAGTGTTATCTTAATTTCAAGTGACGGTACACAAAGGCAACATTTGTTTGTACATCCAAAACATGTAGTTTCTGATACTGTGAAAGGACAGTACTTCTTTCATTCCTCTCTGCATCTCCTTTATTTTTCCTCTCAGATCCGTGTGAGTCGTAACAAGCAGAGAGGTCTACTTATGGTTGATGGGCGATACAGTAAACAGATGATTAGTCCGAAGAAGGTACATTATTTTTTTTTCTATTGTAATCACTTATTCTCTATGTATCTATGTAACTGCACATACAAGTAAATTACATGGTAGACTAGTAATAAGAACAGTGAAAAATTGAAGACAAATAATCCAGTAATACACCTCAGATTGTATTTGTTGCATTTGTGAATCATGTTTTTAAAAGGATTGTTTTATTAATAATGAATCTTCTTCTTACCAGGCTGACCTGTTAGATGTGGTGGGAGTACTGTATGTTGGTGGATTACCAAAAAACTACACATCCAAGAGAATAGGACCGGTAAAAAAAAACAACAAACAAAGAAAAACTTTTTTTTTTTTAAATTAACAAAAGTAACAAGTCTTTTCATGCTATATTTCTATTTTGTTCTTCAATTCAACTAGTTTCATTCAATTTCTAATGTAACAATCAACTAAGAAGAGTTTATTAAGATGTCCAATGTTAGTCCTCTTCGGACTTGTGGCCTGTTTCCCTGAAAGTGGATATCGGTCGACATGATTTGCAGTTACACCTGAATACTGACATTGGAGGGATTGTTGGTTAATGGTTATGAGTAATTATTTTGTTAGATTGAACCCAAATGTTCTTTGTTCCCAGATTCTCTACAGTATCAATGGATGTATCCGTAACTTTAAGATGGTGGGAGGCCCTGTAAGCACCAAGGCAGCTGCCACAGGTAATGAATTTGTACTGTATGTATGACTGTACATATGTTACAAGTTACACACTCAATGAAACCATCAATAATTGGGTTAGGATTGTCACTTGTTTCTTAAATATTTAATAACACTATAAAGTAGGCATTTAGATTTTTCCCTCCAATTATTTAACCCCTCTCCTCCTCCTCTTTGCCTAGGTCGCTCTGAAGTCATTGAGGACTTTAAATTGAATATGGCCACGCCCACTTCTAGTCACATGGTAGGGAGATGCTTTGTTGCTACTGAGACAGGCACCTATTTTGACGGCACTGGCTTCCTGAAAGCAGGTGAGACCAGACACGGACAAGCCACTTGCATGCTTGTGAAATGTAAACATTAGTTGTGAAATCTTGTTTGCCTAATATGGGGTTAGTTACTGTATGTAGTTGTGAGTGTCTAGCAACAACCTAACAGTGACCTAGAAACCATCTAGTGTAACCCCAGCAACAGTCTAGTTTAATTCAGGAAGAAAATATTACACATAATACAGCATCACAGCACACAAAATTGTGAGTAGCTACTAAGGAATGACCTGATAACTAATGAATCGTTAATAAGTAGTTAGTCAATAACTCCTGAATGGAGGACTGAATAGAGTTTTTGTACTAAGTAATCCCTTATTACTTCATGATTTTGACAAGTCGCTATGGAGTTTTTAAATTCACGTGACGAGTAAAAACTATGCAGCTATTTGTCTTTATCATGAAGGAATCAGGGATTACTTAGTATGATGCGTTAATCAGAAATGACTCAAAGTGGTCAGTATGTTGATTCACAGATATTAAGTAATCATTACCTGATTTCATTAATAGTGTATCTCCCAGTAAGTTCTCTAGTGAATGATCATAGTCCTCCATCTGAGTAATCAGATTGTTCCTGATTTGTTCCTTAGTAACTACTCACACCTCTGTGTACCGTGTTGTAAAGTGTTACCAAATTTTCTTCAGAAACTTGAATACCAATCTCTCCCTCTCTCTAGTCTCTTCTTACAGGGTGGGTCTAGATGTGTCAATTGCATTAGAGTTCAGAACCAGCAAAACCAATGGAGTGCTTTTTGCCATAAGTAACCAAGCCAACGATGGACTCGGACTGGAGATTGTCCAGGGCAAGGTACATACCTAAGTTCAATACCACACAATATTGAGGCCTAAAGACTGGAAACAGGGAAACCGTTAGCCTGGCTCTGTTCAACCACAACAAAGTTTGCTTACCAGCACCCCACTTAACACATTATATCTTGTTTGTTTAATCCTTACAAAAATCACATGTAAACCACCATGTAAAAAACAACAACTTGGCATTTTACCAGGGTTTATGTTGTTAGGTGTTGCCAGGAAACCAGCAGAAGATGTGGCACATAATCCTTCCTAAAACGGCAAATTGTCATTTTTGCACTTGAGGTTTTGGACGGATTAAACAAAGGGATACAGAATAACATGTTGATTAGTGAGCTTTAGAGGTGCGGGTAAGCTGATTTAGTTATGGCTGAACAGAGCCAGGCTAGCTACATTTATCCATTCTTTGTGCTAAGCTAACAGACAGTTGTGAGTGGTACTGTATTGATCTTCTCATCTAACTCTCCGCCAGAAAATTATTCCGTATTCCGTATAATGTATTTTAAACTTTTATGATGCAGATTGCAGATAGTATATGCAGTATTTAGATACAATGAGAAAAATACAGATACAAATCTAAATGGATACCTATAGACTGATGAATGCAATAAAGCTGAATTTGAAGAATTTATTTCCTTTCCATAGCTGCTCTTCCACGTTGACAACGGAGCTGGACGAATCACAGCCGAGCACATGCCTGAGGGCGAGGGCTTCTGCGATGGCCAGTGGCACTCTATCACTGCCAACAAGCTTCGCCACAGGGTGGAGCTGGTGGTCGACGGGAAGGAGAGCCAAGCAGAGAGCCCTAACGCACGCTCCAACACATGTGACACCAATGACCCCATCTATGTCGGGGGATATCCTGGTATGACTACCTTCTGAACACATGAAATAATACTTGCGCATACATAGAAATATGTATACGTTGTACCTTACTGCACAAACAGAAACACACTGTGTGGTGACATGTCTCTGTTTTATTACCCTCTTAGATGGAGTTCGTCAGGCAGCGCTCTCTACCAGCACATCTTTCAGAGGTTGTTTGAGGAACCTGAAGATCACCAAGGCTTCAAAGACCATGGATGTGCAGTTCAACAAGGCTCTAGAGATCAAAGGAGTCCAGCCTCTCTCCTGTCCTGCTGTAGCTGCTTAACCGGTACCTTAGAGCATCCACTTTGTTTCCTCTAATACAGTACTTCTTCAAGGAGCTACACAGGGCACCATGTTTATAGATAATGTAAATTCATCCCGTCTATTGAAATAAATGTTGCTGCCAGGTGGTCACGGACTAGTGTATAACACACTATCCAGAGAAGACACATGGGAACATCTGTGTTTGGGGCAACCAGCATGCAAAGCTACCTGGTGCCGTTTTCAAAGTGTAAGAATCAAAAAAACACCCTCAAAATCTCAGTTCACCGTCACATTTTCAGTACGAGACCCTGACTTTATGTACAGTGTAAGGCTCTGACCAATAAATCTACAATTGGTATAAACTGAGGTCTCAACATGTTTTAAAGTGCATTTCATAGTTTGTCTACCAAGTTTACATGAAAGAAGGTGTTAAGATCTGTGCTGTGGTTACAGGTGCTCACAGTCCTAAAGCTAATTATATTTTGGAATATGTGATTATTAAATTAACTTTTTTTTCCCCCCATTGAAGTCCCTCTTGCAGAGGTAGAACGGAGTATGTTGAGTCTTTCAATTATATTTGTTACACAAACTTCTCTGGATAAGATTCAAAAACTACAATTTATTTCTTTGTTTGAATTTCCTACATTTGTCCTTCATAAACCTTGTTCCCAGAGAACTGTTTGAGAAAGCCTGACTCACTTATCCACTGATGTTCACTTTCTTCATAAAAGAATAGTTAACACAAAAATGAACATTGTATAGTCATTACATTCTCACCCTCTAAATCATAAATAAGAGTACATTTTTCAGCCCTCTGTACTTTAGAGTTCTTAAAATGACAAACCAGTTTACACCAACAGTTCTAAAGCCAGAAGAAACTCTGTTCCAAGTGTCAAGTATTTATTTCATTACCTAATTATCTAAGCAATTACATGGAGAGCCTACTTAATTAATAACCCAATAACATGAATACAAGGAAATTTTTTGTCGATTGTTTTCCATAAAGTTAAATACAGTAGAAACTCTGCGTGTTGATAATACTACTACTAAAATGTTAAATTTTTGGGTGCATTATTCCTTTAACATTCAACACTTTATTAGGGGAAAATCTCATACACAAGCTGATTCTTGTATAACTTTTCAGTAATATAGAGATATCAAATTGAAGGTACAAGGTTTCTGCAGGACACTAATGACACTGTATGTTCTGCATGGTGTGGCTGAAAATACTTCTGCAGCTGTTTCTGAAATATATTCTTGATAGCATCACACCGATTGTCCTGTCCTTCTTTAAACTGAAGAATATTATGATTAAACAAATTATGTTGAAATGCATTTTCAGAAATAAGGAGAAATATTTAAACTGTCATGACACCATTCCTGAAATTTTTATTGAATAAAATGTTTGTTTTAGATTGTCTTTTTCAAGTCTTAGACAGTGTTACATTTTTGGGATATGGGTGATAATTTTAAGAATTAACTTAAAGTACTATGCTGTTATCAAAGTTAGTGGGATTATTTCTAAATGCTTGCCATTCTGATTTTATATATTTTTTTTTTTTATTCTGTAAACTGTGTCCAAGTTAGCGAGAGATGAGAATTAATCTTGAGACATTTACCAGCACTTACTTTCCAAATGCACTAGAGGGCGGTATGTGAATACAAAGAGCCAAGATGTACCTATTCTTCATTACCCCAGGTATGTTCTGGAAACTTGAATATTTCCCCAATTCATGGAATATAAAGGTGGATTTCTTTGCAGCTCCTGGAGGAATTAACGGACACATATGAAATAATGGGCCAAATCCCTCTCTTCATTGTGCATTACTCTTTTATTATCGTGGTCCTCTTTACATAAGGTGAAGAATGGTTAGAGGTCGGCCCACTAAACCTTGTTGTGGCCGCCTATAGTGGAATGTTCAGAAGAAAAGAATAAAGCCTGACATTATATCAAATCACTTATTTAAAGTCATACACCTGTCTCTGATAAATGCTCAATCTGTCCTTAACTTTTTTGTCACAAGGCTTTGTTGAGAAATGCTTGTTAAAAACAATTACAGTGGCAGTGGTAACATATGAAATTTTAATTTCTTCTCTTATATCATGTGGGAAATTCTAAGAAATAACCAGAACTGTGCTTTTTGTTATCTGTTGATGACTACTGCAGGTGAAAACACTCTGTCTTATCTGCCCTATAGGTGCCAGATATAATATAATAATAATAATAATAATAAAATAAGAATTTTCCTGTTACCTGTTTTGCAGGAACGGCCTACTGAAACCACAGCAGGTCACAGTGTTTAGAGGAGAAATTATACAAGTTGTCACTGGTAGTTTTAATCAGTCTGTAATAAGCATAAAACAGAAATAAGTTTATATGATAATTCTAAAATATAAACACACATTGTGACCAACTAAACCACTATTGGACACAGAAGTTTGTGAATCTTGTGTCATCCCACATTAATTGATTGATCAAAAAGCTCTTACTAAAAAGTTGGTGTACCGCTCCACCTGTTCCACCATTAAAGCAGAAAGTCTGACTGCCATCAGTGTGATGATTGAGCAGTTCAAGAGCACGGTCATCCCTCTTTCTTTTATATCATTCTAGTGAATGACGTGAAGATAAAACGGCTAGCTACAGCATTAATCTAAGTCTCATTTTGATGGCATTCAAGCATTCTGTGTTTATATCACTGAAAGTAAAGCATAAGCATCTTCAGCTACCATAGAAACATGAGTGTAGATACAGAAAAACAAGACAAACAAGAAAGCCTGGCGTGGTGCAGGCTTTTGAGTAGAAACCCCCTAAGAAGAGTAGCATTGTTTGTCATCTACACTGTGACAGCACTGTCCTGGATTCAGGTCTGGTGACTTATTGCATGATGTCGGTCTTCTTGAACTGATCTGAGGTGATTTTCAAACGTGGTTGCAGTCCAGTCCAGCAGTCTAGGCTCGTTGGTGGCGCCCTCACCCGCCTTCCACAGCCACACCCAAATACCCCAGGGTCCTTTTCCACCTGCTCGCCAAGGGTAAGCAGCTCTTCTGGGTATGGTTCCTCCTACTCTTAATCCAGGCCTTGTCAGGACGACTGCATGAGACCGGTCAGTCGTTTGCCCGTCAGTGACTTGCCCTGGTACAAAGTAGAGAGAGCAAGGGAGGTGAGGGTGACGGCCGTCAAAATGTCATCAAGTTAAAAGCTTTCCTGAGGATTTAGAAAAAGCATTGTGGGAGGAAAAGTGAAACTGGTTTGCTAACAAAGATAGCAAAAGTCAAAGTTGTGATGTATGTTTAGTAGACATTAACACATGATTGTCAGTAAATGAACAACAAAATCAGTGATGTGACAAGGAAATGTCATTGTGGACTACAAGACTTGCATAACATTTATTAATTGATTGATTCTTTTCCTACGTGTTCATCATCTACAGAGAAATGAGTTTGGTTTGTGAGAAAGAAATAATAGTGGTCACGCTTCCATGAATCAAGAGAGCAAACAAAACTCCTTACACAGAAGTAGTGTAGAGCACAGGGATGTCTTAATTCCTTCTATTCTGCATCTGCTCTTCAATACTCCTGCAAGCACCTTTTTGTTTATGGTAATAAAGCTGGACAAATTAATTAATGCAATGAAGAACTTGTTCCCCTCAGTCAACTAATCACCAGACCATTCCTTGAAACCAATATTAAGAGAAGGAACATGTCCCCTCAGGGAAGGAGACAGAGTGCATTAGTTTGAATTATCGAGCACTTGCAATAGTTACATTAAAACGTTTGCAAGTACAAATTAAGCTTGTAGCTTTCATGATTATAACAGTGGGCAAAAGTAGCAAAAATAAGCCTGACAAATACTCAGTGACTAATACACTAAGAAAGAATCAGTTTTATAATTTCTGATATAGTAGCTGTAGTAATTAATTCAGTGACTCAGTTTTGCGCACAAAATTCACTGTAATCTGTCTCTTTCTGCTGGGATATGATACAGCAGCAGGGCATACCACAACTCTTCATACTTCAATGAATGCCGTTAAAAGCAGACGGGGCACTCACCACACTGCGAGTGAACTTCTCCAGGGAAGTGCGTCGCCCCTGCTCTGTTTCAGGCTAGAGAGTGAAAGAAAAAAAAAAAAAAGGCAAGGGGGGAAAAGTTCAACATTTCAGTGTTCAAAGCTTTTATACATACACACACACACATATACACACACATATATATATATATAATATACACACACACACACACACACACACATACACACACACACACATACATACATATATATAGACACACACACACACACACACACACACATACATATGCTAGGATGCATGCTAGGAATTGAGCCACGGGATGATGACAGACACACGCTTACTTTCTTCCTTGCCATCAGCAGGTCCTGGTACACATTGGAGCGCAGGAAGCGTGCATAACTGTCACTTTTCATCAGCTTGTAGATATGGTCCTGAATGGAGAGTGTGAGGGTAAGAGGCATAAAGAGAAAGAAGGACACACGGGTGTAAATGTTTGACAGAACAAGGAGGATAAAACATAGTTTTATACTATATGCAAATCTTGCAATCTCAGTCAGAGTAAACTAAACAAGACAGTCACTGGGGGAGAAAAAGATGATTGTGGCAAGTTGCCAACTCACTGACAGGAGAAATCTTTTCTTTTTTAACTCTTCCCTTTTAAGCCTATAACTGGAGAAGGAAATCTGATAGACACCACCCAACACTTCTTCCCACCAACCTTATCCATCTCCCAGCGAGGCGTATGCTCTAGAAATCACCACACAATATAAACCCATTAGTTGATATTGGTGAAGCGAATAAGAAAGACAAATGGGACAGACAACAGCGTGGGATAGAGTTTATGAAGACACTGACACTGATTACCAGAAGAGATATAAATTAAAAGGGTCATGTATCAATTCTGAATGGCACTTAGACCCTGCAATATGAGAGAAGGTGGGGGGAACTGAGCTTTGTTACTACTGTATACCTGAATTGAGACATCCTGTGCCACAGAAAACCACGTCCAAGTCAGTTTAAAAAAGTACAGTTCCACATTTTGAGAGTTCGCTGAGAACGCTGAGAACACTGATACCGCGCTCATGTTTTTATGGTAATGATTGGAAATACCTGAATAAAAGAGTGGAGAAACAAAATGCAGATGCTTCCGTGCACCAGGGCTCACTAATTTCAACCCAGTTTCCCACCTATGGAAGATTTTGGACAAATGTGTAAGACAATGCTCTCCACCACCATCTCGGTAATATTCCTGTTTGACATAACTTCTTACTAAACCAAATAGTTAAGAAAAAGGTCTGTCCTAAGGCATTCATTAGTTTGTGACACTGATGGGGGGGGGGGGGGGGGGGGGGGGGGGGGGGGGGAGAAAATACTGTATCTCTGAACTTTCACACATGTAGGCTATTGTATGTGATCTCCTTTTGATAACTAATGCAATAAGTAATGTAATATTGTTTCACTTCCATTCACTGAGCCTCCTCTTTGGAGCCTCCATAGGGAGACCCGCCTCACACTTTGAAAACCCCTGCAGTATCTTATATATAAAGAGATGAAGATGATTTGGTTCCTGCTCTCTTGTTCTGCTAATTCTTTTTATTATAAACAATCATAGACATGATTGATCTTTCACTCGTTAGCTAACTAACATCATATTTGGAACAATCCACAATCAACATTTTTCTGGATTTGTTTTAGGTTTTGGAAAGTGAATGTAGGGGCCATGAAAGGACTGTTTCTTTACATGTGGGAGCTTTAATGGGAAAACTACACCTTCCATGATGCTTTGCTCTTCGTGAATTCCAGTGTCATGATAACTTAAGAACTTAAGATAAGAAAAGTGTAAACGTGCAAACTGTCGGACTTTTAAACTAGAGGGACATTGTCTTGAACTGTCGTGAGAGACAACCAGCGTAGACAACGAGCGCAGTTTTTACCGGAGAACTAGAGAGAAAGTGGAGCCGTGGGAGCTAGCCTGCCCACGGGAATTGCATCGCTGCGCGGACATCTACCTACTGCACCTCGCCTTTCTGCTGCATCGTCTACCAGCCGATGGATTCTTGGGAACTGTCGGAGTGACGGAGCCGCGTGAGTAAGGGGAGACTTTTATTAACATTGAACTGTACTACCAGGGAGTTAAAGGATTACTCTTTCATATGTGCACCACCGTATGGGCCCCAACATTTACAAATCCAAGCGCTTGGTAATAATTTGAACATTTTAAAGTCGAACTGTGATGGTACAGATGTGTGTACTGGGGACTTTATTATACTAGAGTGGTACCTTTTGTTACTGATACCTTTACAGATTACATTTATTTTCATTCAGTTCTCTCTCACACACACACACACACACACACAGGTTAATATTTTTTCTATTCCATCCTAAGAGAAACCAAACAGGAAAGTGTTATTTTGAAGAGTCAATTTATTAAGGGTTCATTGTAAGGTTTAAAATTTGAACTTAAAACTTTAGTGGTTTGGGTTGATTAAAAAAAAAAAAATAAATAAAAAAATGGAAAAAGGAAACCCTTGGGTTTGAGAGTACCAGGAGAATATAAATAAATGTTTTTTCCTTTTTTTCATACTATATATTGTTGTTCATATTTGACTTTCTTATAAATACTTACCATTATTCTGGGGAACTTCAGTACAGTTCTTAAGGTGAGCTTAGTAGTTCCACAGTGGAGGCACCACGCTATTATTGTTCTTACACACGTTGTTTATTTGTTGTCTATGCCTACTTATCCTGCCTGAAGTCACTGTGATACTAAGGTACACCTTAGGTCTTGTTTGATCAGCTCTACGGGTGTCAACAAAGGGTTAAATGAATAAATTCTACTTCTCCTTTCAACCTCTCTGGGTAGAGACTGTAACAATTAAAAGTGCCCCAGGAACAGCTTTGACCATGTCTTGGAAAAATACAACAAAAAAAAAGCTAGAAAACGACTCATTTTGCGTTAGATTCAATGGAGCGCAGCCATGAAAGTGGTCTGCCGCGTGTTCTGCTACTTTTTGTGCGTGCCCTGTATAACCAGGTGAATATGCACTATATGATGTATGCAGATTACGACAGGATAAGTGTGTATAGCTAAAGAATAGATGGATATTGTGTGAGGACACTTGGGTGGCTGGTACAGTATGAAGGCAATTGCTTGATTATGGATGAGACTGTTGTTGTAAGCTCAGATTTGTGAATGGATGCCTGTTACTACCTCCCTTTCTCTATTCAACTTATTCCATCTCTCTCTTAGATTTCGAACAAGTTAAATGGAACAAGTGTGCGGAGGTTGTATTCAGTGTATTCTGTACATTAAAAGGCAGCAGGTGTTTTATTTATTTTCATTATTGAATTTCAGTTTAGACAGGTTAACCTTTCAGCTGACAGGTGGGAATGAGGAGGTTTGGTTCTTGCATCGCCAAGAGAGATTCTGCATGGCGTTTTAAGTACAGGGATTATTTTTTGCTCTCTTTTTTGAATGTAATATATAAATGCATGTCAGTTGTAGATATTGTTATGTCTGTGTGTGGGCGAGGGATTTAATAAGGTTTTAAAGGGATTTTAGTCTACTTTTTCCTCCATTTTACTGTGAAATGTTTCATTAAAACTGGGATTTCCCATAGGCTTTATAGTGGGGTCCACAGCAAAATGAGGAATACTTTAATATCATTGTTATTGCACTATAGAGGCCTGTATGACAACATTTGATTGGTTTGATGACTGAGTTCCAAAGGTAGTTTTGGGTATTAATAAATTGTTAAAAAGGAGGTGGAAAAACATCTACCAATGGGATAAATTTAACTCATATTATCATTCCTTCCCCCTTCATGTGTGTTGTGTTTGTCTAACCTGTGCGTCCTCATAGCTGTATCGTCCAGGGTCTTTCAGGTTCTGGCTCGTGCGTTCGTAGCTGTGAGAGTCAAGGTTGATGGCGCTGGGTGCTCCCTCCGCCAGGAATTCGGCCCAAATTTCTTCAGCCCTCTGTGCCACGTCCTGCTGGGGAATCCTTTTCAGGTCCTGTACCGCCAACCAGAACCTGCAAAACAAATCAAATTCAGGTCAGACAATTATTTGTCAATACAGCCTGCCAAACAAAGCACAGAATATGTTTGTCTGTAGTAACATTCTGCATCTGTGAGAGATTGAGTAATTTTACATAACAGAATTGAGTAAAAATCACATTTTGGTTTAAACAATTAACCAAAAATCTGACAGTAGGGTAGGATGATTTCACTTGCACTGAAAATAAAAAATGGTATGGTAATGTAAGTGATGGCCGTGTCCTCAAAATGTCTAAAACAATCAAAACTTTATTATAAGTGATATTATCTTGCTATCTGTAGTTAACCTGTGGTAAACTGTATTTAAAAAGAATTTTAACACTCTTGTGCACATCAGTGCACTACAAAACATGTAAAAGTAAATGGAAGGGAGAGGAACACAACACTTGCATTTGAATCTGCAATGCTGCAAGACAGTTTAAAAAGATACCAGCCGTATATTGATCTGTGGACTGGATCAGCAGTATAGAGAGAAACACCTCTGGGGTCAGCTTCTCTCTCTCTCTCTCTCTGCCAGTCGCTCCCTCTGCTGTGCTCTTCCAAAAGTTCCCTCATAAAAGCAATTAAAAAGGTCCAGAAAAGGGAAACACGAGTTGAGGGAAAGAGAGAGAGGGGGGCGAGGACACTGGTGGGATAGCTGAGAGGCGAGTGTTGATAAGGGTTTATGCTCACTCTCTCATATTTTATGTGTCTTATCTCCCTCAGTAGCTCAGAGGTATTAACAACCTCCATGTTATCTCACAGTTCATTCCCAGACTATACGATTCCTAATACTGTAGGTCTCTCTCTCCAAACAAGTTCTCTCTCTGGCTTTTGAGATGCTCACTCTCCCTCTCACTCAAACACTCAATTGCTGCTCTGCTGCATAAAGACCTAAACACGAGGTAGTCCATTAAGCTGTATGTCTAAATGAAAGATGAATTTAATATTTGTACTATGAATCAAACAATAATTCTGTGAAATCAGCACCCTCATTAAATGACAAAAAAACCACATACATTAGTACAGATACAAGCACACACGGGATATGGGTGATTAGCCTTACTGTTTGCTACCTGTATGTTATCTTTGGACAATGGGGAGCCTGGATGTGTATGAATGTGTGTGTGTGAGTATGTTTTGGGGGTTTATCTCACATGGAGGAGCAGCTGTAAAATGAAAAGGGATGGTGAAAGGATAAACGGATGGATGACAGGAGGATACATCTGAGACAAACCCCAATGCGATTTTGCAAAATTGACTGCCCATACAGAAGTGTCATTTAGCCATCTCGCTGGCTACATGACACTAGCAACACAAGGATATTAGAGAGAATATTAGCCAATAAATGCTTTGTGCTTCATTAACTAGAAATGCACAGTATGTTATAGATTTGACTGGAAGTGGGGGGAAGCTAGCTTGGCCCTGTCTAAGTTAAAAATTAGCTTCTCCAAAACTTACTAAATATCTTCTTTGCTAAGCCATAAAAAGAAATGTAAAACTATTTGTGGTTTTACTAGAAGCATGATTTACTAGAAGCATCATTTACAGCATGATAGAAGCTGTAGTGGTGTTGGTAGGCGTATAATTAGCCTTTGGAGAGAGCCAGGCTAGGTGTTTCCCCCTGCTTGCATTCTTTATGCTAAGCTTCTCCTACTCCTTTTTTACGCTGAAGTTTTGTGTGACATTTAGATTTCTGTGAGGGGCGCTCTTTTCTTTGTTTGTTCAAGGCACAGATCTCCAGTACCTCACAAACAACTGGGAACTGGAAAATCTTTCACTTGATTTGTTTCTTCCCATGTTTACAGCGTGCAAATGGGTTAAAATAGTAGGTTGGAACAAAAGGGATGCCAACGAGAAATCTGTGTTTTCTGTCTATTTTCAGAGCAATGAAATAACTTTTGAATAACTGTTATACTCTCCTCACAATGTCACAAATGCAACAAAAGTTTAAAAAGTCTTGAGTTCTCACCGCAGGTTTTCTGAGCTGAACTCTGACTCCAGAAACTTGAAGAAGAGCTCCTGTCCTGCGGGGTCCTTCAGGGCCTCCTCCAGAGAGAAACCCCACTTCTTCACCCTTTGTTGACTGGGCTCCTTACTAAGCGAGATGAGAGAATGGAGGAGTAGCGTAAAAATCTACCCAAAGCTTCTGCAGGGATGAGAAATGCTCAGACTGGGGAGAGCTGACAGATGAATACAGGGGAAGGGATAACACTTTTTAAAACCTAAAATTTGATTGGACTCAGACATCTTAAAAAGGCTGATGTGATATTAGCGTCTGGATAGCTGCGCATTGTGACAACAGTCATCTGAAAATCCAATCATTTTAATCTCTGCAGGGAATATATTTTCTCCTGTGGTGCAATTAATCAATTCAGCTGAATTTAAGCTACATTAGGCATAATGATTTTAAGTCTGCTCAAATTAATTCCTGCATAATTCCAGGATTGCAGAACTAGTCAACTTGGATAACATTTCAGTGTATGATCAATAATTTGACATTGTTTATAACATAAACTCAGGTGGATTATTTGATTTGGATTGATTGATCAAGCTACTTCAAGCTACTACCCTGCACTTTAGCAGATTAAAGATTCAGTAAAAATTATTAAAAAACTATGTTTAGGGTGGACATTTTTTTAGCATGCACCACTCAAGTCTGGAAAATGTCAGTACTCACTGGACAGTTTATATTGTCTTTCCATACATTCATGCATTCTACCCCTGGCACTTACATTACCCACAATGCAACTCCACCGCTGACAGTTCAGTCAGAGATAAATAGCAGCTAATGTAGCCTTGAGGCCCTAGCGTCAGGCAGAAATAAGAAATGGGCTACAGAAGTCTGGTAAGCCCAAATCTTTCTAAATACACACACCCACTCTGACTTTTTTCATTTTCAAACTTGTGGTCTTCAGCCGCCTCAAGTTAAAGTGTCTGTTAAAGTGACACTGCTGTGGTTTCTGGTTTTGTACCTGGCCTCCAGATCCCAGAAGGAGGGATCATCGCTGGTCCATGGGTTGGACGGTTCCGGTGTAGTCAGAAATGGGTCATACTCCATGAACTGCTCAGTGTAGCTTATCAGACTGACACACAAAGATACACACAAACACACACGCACAAACAAGGGACAGAAGAGGTTGAAGGCATAGCTGGTCAAAGTTGAGCAAAAATAATTGTGACTGGAAAGTTTTCAGAAGAAAATTATGAAGAAAGAAATTGTTAAGCAGGAACATCTGTTCTAATCAAAATCACCAAAGCTCAGATGTGAACCTCCTACTTCTCTTTGATAGTCTGAGATAAACATGAACTGAGAGATGCAGTGAAGCAGAAAGTGCATCAATAGCTGGACTCTGAAAATGTTGCTCCTCACAGTTTAAAAAATAACTCAATGTATTATAAAACAATGTGGTTTCTTTCGGACATGTTAGCCACTGTAGAATCCCTCCATTACATACAATATTTACTGTATCTGTCTAGCAGCTATAAAACATTCGACCACTTACAAGCTTTGTAAAAACATTTTTCATAACAACAAATGCGTGTTATGAATCAACTGATTATGCCAAAGCTTCCATCTTCAAGTTGTTTAAAAGAATAGCAAAATGTAAATCTCAACAGTACCTCTATATACTACTGCAAGGTTGTATTGTTCCCTGTGTTTTAAAGTAAAAACCAGGTGGGAGGAGTTCAGTCCAGTTTTGTTTTATATTTAACTAGATTATACCTTCTACAACCCTTTCATTTACACGTTATTAGACTAGAGAATATGAATGCATAAAATGTTGACTCTTATCAGGCGTCAAAAAAAGATTGTGTAACTATTGAGGCATTTTTTGTGTAATAAAAGACACCGAAAGGCCTAATCAGGCCTGTAGAGCTTGTAAACTAACAAACATCCAGTACTATCTTAGAATTGGGTTAAACACTATCAACAATAGGAACTAATAATTCAGTCAACTGAGAAACTCAACACTCGAACACTTTATACTTCTACTCCACTAGAGTTCAGATAGAAAACAGGTTTTACTTTTTACTACATTCAGTTAACAGTTGTAGTTACTGGTTATTTTTCAGTTAAAGATTTTACATTAAAAAGAAAATCATTGGATAATCCTATAAAATACAATGCATTTTCAAAGATTAAACCAGTGGTTTCCTCACCCATTAACCATCTCATGACCACTCAGATTTATCTTGTGACCCTTTGGGGGGGCCCGAACCCTACGTTGAGAACCACTGGACTAAACTGGCTAACTCTATATGAATTAGTAAGTAGCTCCACCTCATTAGTAGCTCCACCTCGAGCAGCTACAACAGACATCCTTTTGACACAATGATGAATCAGTAACAACAATCTAATATCATTCAATAGAGTCATATATAAGTCACAACATACATTTTAATGCAGAAATAGTACTTTTACTTTTGATACTTTAAGTACATTTTACTGACAATACTTAGTAGCAGTAGTACAGTACATTGTTGTATTGGTATATGTACACTGCTCAAAAAAATAAAGGGAACACTAAAATAACACATCCTAGATCTGAATGAATGAAATAATCTAATTAAATACTCCTTTCTTTACATAATTGAATGTGCTGACAACAAAATCACACAAAAATGATCAATAGAAATCAAATTTATCAACCCATGGAGGTCTGGATTTGGAGTCACACTCAAAATCAAAGTGGAAAACCAAACTACAGGCCGATCCAACTTTGATGTAATGTCCTTAAAACAAGTCAAAATGAGGCTCAGGAATGTTTGCAGCCACCCCGTGCATGTTTGACCTCCCTACAACGCCTGGGCATGCTTCTGAAAATGGTCTCCTGAGGGATCTCCTCCCAGACCTGGACTAAAGCATCCGCCAACTCCTGGACAGTCTGTGGTGCAACGTGGCGTTGGTGGATGGAGCGAGACATGATGTCCCAGATGTGCTCAATTGGATTCAGGTCTGGGGAACGGGCAGGCCGGTCCATAGCATCAATGCCTTCCTCTTGCAGGAACTGCTGACACACTCCAGCCACATGAGGTCTAGCATTATTTTGCATTAGGAGGAACCCAGGGCCAACCGCACCAGCATATGGTCTCACAAGGGGTCTGAGGATCTCATCTCAGTACCTAATGGCAGTCAGGCTACCTCTGGCGAGCACATGGAGGGCTGTGCGGCCCCCCAAAGAAATGCCACCCCACACCATTACTGACCCACCGCCAAACCGGTCATGCTGGAGGATGTTGCAGGCAGCAGAACGTTCTCCAC
>NC_060159.1:20362731-20389321 GCF_021292245.1 Micropterus dolomieu
TCCTCCCAGACCTGGACTAAAGCATCCGCCAACTCCTGGACAGTCTGTGGTGCAACGTGGCGTTGGTGGATGGAGCGAGACATGATGTCCCAGATGTGCTCAATTGGATTCAGGTCTGGGGAACGGGCAGGCCGGTCCATAGCATCAATGCCTTCCTCTTGCAGGAACTGCTGACACACTCCAGCCACATGAGGTCTAGCATTATTTTGCATTAGGAGGAACCCAGGGCCAACCGCACCAGCATATGGTCTCACAAGGGGTCTGAGGATCTCATCTCAGTACCTAATGGCAGTCAGGCTACCTCTGGCGAGCACATGGAGGGCTGTGCGGCCCCCCAAAGAAATGCCACCCCACACCATTACTGACCCACCGCCAAACCGGTCATGCTGGAGGATGTTGCAGGCAGCAGAACGTTCTCCACAGCGTCTTCAGACTCTGTCACGCCTGTCACATGTGCTCAGTGTGAACCTGCTTTCATTTGTGAGGAGCACAGGGCGCCAGTGGTGAATTTGCCAATCTTGGTGTTCTCTGGCAAATGCCAAACGTCCTGCACGGTGGACGTCGAGCCCTCGTACCACCCTCATAGAGTCTGTTTCTGACCATTTGAGCAGACACATGCATATTTGTGGCCTGCTGGAGGTCATTTTGCAGGGCTCTGGCAGTGCTCCTCCTGCTCCTCCTTGCACAAAGGCGGAGGTAGCGGTCCTGCTGCTGGGTTGTTGCCCTCCTACGGCCTCCTCCACGTCTCCTGATGTACTGGCCTGTCTCCTGGTAGCGCCTCCGTGTTCTGGACACTACGCTGACACAGCAAACCTTCTTGCCACAGCTCGCATTGATGTGTCATCCTGGATGAGCTGCACTACTTGAGCCACTTGTGTGGGTTGGTAGACTCCGTCTCATGCTACCACTAGAGTGAAAGCACCGCCAGCATTCAAAAGTGACCAAAACATCAGCCAGGAAGCATAGGAACTGAGAAGTGGTCTGTGGTCACATCCTGCAGAACCACTCCTTTATTGAGGGTGTCTTGCTAACTGCCTATAATTTCCACCTGTTGTCTATTCCATTTGCACAACAGCATGTGAAATTGATTGTCAATCAGTGTTGCTTCCTAAGTGGACAGTTTGATTTCACAGGAGTGTGATTGACTTGGAGTTACATTGTGTTGTTTAAGTGTTCCCTTTATTTTTTTGAGCAGTGTACTAAAAGGATCTGGATACATCCTCCACCACTGCAGAGTACAGCATATAACAGCCATGCATAAGGCAAGAAAGGAAGAAGGGAATCAGGACCAAGGACAGCGACAGCATGAACAACCTGAGCTCTGTTTGGGTGTTCATATGCAGTTCTTTCTGAGTTCTGCATACATTTAGTTGCAAGAAAGACAGCAAGTAAAAGACTATCTTTGCTCACCATCAGACCCTTTGCATCCCTAGCATTAAACCTTGAACCCAAATAGCATTAAATTCTAACTGGAAGTGAGGCATCATCCTGTGAGAGCCCACCTTTGACAGCATCGTAAGGGATTCTTCCCAGCATCTATCTAATGTATCAGCTTTATTGTATTATAATTACATATCTACTTTGCTTGTGCTCAGATGCACTAAAACAGCTGTAGGACATTATTAATGTAGTTTTTCGACTGAGCTCACATGAATTCCACGTTTAGCACTCATACTTTGTTTATATGAGTCTGTACTTGTGCATGGACTTCTGTTCAGTTGTTTTGACTTTACATATTTACATATGCACAGAATGCATGAGTTTTATAGTCCACAATTCAGGCACTAAAGTAAAAGTAAACCGAGAATCAACAAACTGGACACTGGACCCATATTAGGACGTGACTTCCCACCAGTAGTTAACACAGTTTTGAATGTTATTGTCCAACATGATTGATGCTGTTTGTCATGTTGATTGTTGCAGTGTTTTGATAAATGCCCTGAACTATCCCCTCTGTGGAGCACCAATTAAACTCAGCTCAGTGCTTGAAGTCAGGAGGTTAAAGGGTCAGGGAGGTAGACTAACACAGCAGCCAGCAGTAATCACGGTTTTCTGCTCTGCTGGAAAGTAATGGCTGTCCTGGCTGACTGAGCAGAGGATGGGACTGTCGGGCAAGCAAGCACAGGAATGTGTCTGCCACACTGGAGCGACAGGGACTAGAAACACACCCATGCATACATAATTCTCCGTGTCGCTCTTGCACTATAGGGAATGTGGACAAAAGTAACAAGAATGTCTGTACAGCTTAATGCAATAACCCCGCAACATATCTAACATTTGTTAAGCTTACAATATTTGCTTTGAGGTTGTGTCATGCCAACCATAACCCCTATCCCCACCTTGCAGCATCTTTTGCCATTATCTTCTTGACCGACAGTTTGCTCTCATCTAAACCGTTAGAATGCCGGACCCTGACTGCCCTGTACAACACCTCTTACTGTATCTGGTATGGATTTGTCTTCACCTTTAAGTCTAATTTAAATTCAATTGAAAGTCAAAATTATGCCAGCACAATAAAAAAATAAAATAAATCAACCGGATTCAAGTATTCAAACAATTCCCCCTATAATTTCACAAAGTACAGCAACAAGCTGTATTGTTTCTTGTTGTAAGGTAGACACTCATTTCTAGTGTAGGGTTAACTTCAGCTGTGATGATTATACAGACAAAAACACTGCATCTGCTTTAGTTCAACTCAAGATTTTATTGTGATGACCGGGAAGCAGAACAGTATATGGAAATATATACTCAATGTAGTGGCAACTTTTAGAACTTCTTTTTCCACTAACGCAGGGCATAAAGTTTCTTACTCGTGCTTTCCAAAGAGGGCAAAACTGTACAATCCAGTGAGTGTTTTATTTGACAAAATAGAAGACTAAAGTTACAAAATAAACGTCTCCAGCAGAGTCCTAAATCCTGTGTGTTCTATCAAACGTACTTACACACAGGTAACTTCAAAATTTCCAATTGCTATACACGACGGTCAGAAAACTGTTGCTCCATTTCCTGCTTGGCTGCCCTTTTTTACCGCAGCAGGTGCCAATAGGTGCTCTCACCTCATTTTTACTACACTTAGCTGCATTTTACGGGCACTTGAATACCTCTGACTTAACAGGACAAACTAATGGAGCACAACTACACATGTTAATTTGCTAAATACACACATGACATCTGTCTGAGACAAACATAAAATATTACCAAGTGAAACACATAAAGGAAAATTAATATAACTGAATATGAAATAATCCAAAAGATTTTTCTTAATGGCTCTAACGCTCAAGAACATTCACTTGTATAGACCCTCTCATTTTATCCTCATACAGTTTTATCCTATAGATCTAAATATAGCCCCTCCTCATATCCTTATTAAGTCATATTCTGTAGATCCAAACCAGGGGTCCCTCTGGTAACATACAAAGAGGGCATTATGGAGGCGAGGGTACAAAAGAAATCCTTCTGTTAAGAACCACAAGGATACCAATGCACCAATTGTACAGTATGTCCATTACTAGTATTCCTTACATTTTCTAATCTTAGGTTGAAATATTCCTACTGCAATGGTACATTTCTTTCCACTTATATTAATAAAAGGTTTTTAGGACTATGGACAAATATTTGATATGATGGAGATTTTTGCAGTGCCCATATAGCATTTCTGTATCTTTTAATCTCACTTCAATTATTTAATCCTGGTTGTTTGACCCCATTTTAAAGTACTAGGTTAGTTAAGGCAGCCTTCATTGTTCTCTTTTCCATGGGCTGCCACACTGATAGGAGTGACATGCATGTTGAGTGGCATGAGTTAGCCTGTGCCTTGCCCATTGGCTTCCTATTCTAAATTGCCAAACTCATGGGGAGAATCAGGAAAATCCAGGGAGAAACAACAACAACCTACTGTAAACGCAATTCATCCCCAAACCAAAACAACAGCACAAATGCTGTGGAATTTTTATACCTACACTCTACTTCTAAATGCCAAATTGAAACCAGCAAAGGTTTAGATGGGATACCCAAATCAAATTACCTCCATCTGCCACTGCTCTAGTTCAGATACAGTAAAAGGGAAGTTTGATTATAGATGGTCACAGAGTGTGCAGCAGATGGGAAAGCAGGCAGGCGGTCTTTTTATGAGCAAAGCTGGTGTCTCCTTCTCAGCTAACATAATGTGTAGACTGAAAAGATAAAGATCAGACATGCTCCTCATAATGTGCGGTATTTTTAGTGCAGCCGAGACATGGGTTTCCTGTACCTTTCAGCAACTTTAGACATCTTCATACAGTGACGATCTAGCTGGGTGTTCAGGAATAAGATCTGAAAGAGGGGATGGTAGGAGTCAGTGTTTAATTGCAGCAGACAAATACTGTTTGAATGTTTTTTCAACAATGCACAAGATTTGGACAGATTTTTACCTCTTTCTCCACATCCTCCTTGGTGCCTTTCCTGCAGTGGTGCAAAGGAGTATGTATCGGACTCTGTGACTGTGTTCCCTCCTCCACCAAACCATACACTGACTGAACCATTTGAACATGATGAGAGAGAAGTGCGAGAGTTAATAAAGAGATAGAATGCGTAGTTATTATGTTCTTGCAGTGCAGAGAAGTAATGAAAATAGCTGCCAAGAAAAGCCACAGTGCACTGTGTTGGTGAAATTAAAGGGATACAATTTCAGTAATTAAAAAATGATTGCTTGCCTGAAAGTTAATCTCTTTAAAGAACAGTGATGAACTTTTGTCCACTGACACATACATTGTTTTTCCAAGTGAAGGTTTTCTAAAACCATTTTTTAAAAAGGAGCTTTTCTTTTCAATTTCAAAACCTTGGAAGACCTTCACTTACAAGGATTTTCAAAATAATTTCACATCAAAAGGATTAGCATCACTTCCTTCACACGTCACTGGAGCTTATACCTTCTTAACTCTATGAGGGTTCTTCATGCGTCTACATTTCCTGATGTCCATCTCTGTTGTGTTAACACATCCAGGCTAGAAAAAAACGATATTACAGTCAAGGTTGGTATTTCTTTTATTTTACAGTAAACCCAAGAGAGATGTGGAGAGAGAAAAAAAAAGAGCCAGTATATGGATGGTAGATCAGGTAAACATCTACAATGTAACATGCAGAGACAGTGGCTTACTACAGGTCTATGGACATCCCAGAAGGCTCTCTCCTGGCTGTCAAGGATCTTCCTCTCAGTTTTATCCTTTTTCCTGTCAATCCTGCAGATGAAATCAGTCAGTGAGTGAAATACACCATACAGCTTTGCCAGCATCAGATGTGGCAGATGACTCCAGACAGAAGGATAAGATAGATAGTTAGTAAACTCTTTTTGTGCACTCCCAAGTAAAGTGGTACATTATACTGAGTAGTTGATAAGTAATCCTTCTTACCTCATGATAATGACCCCCCTCAAGTGGTAGACCATGTAACAATTTACTTGAGAGTGGTCAGTATGTCAATTCACAGACATTTATAAACTAATAATAATTCATTGCTATAATATCTCTGTCTGTTCTCCAGCAACTCTCCATTATCAACTATACAGTCCTCTATTCAGAAATATTCAGGAACAACTCATTAACAATCATCAGGTTGTTCCTGATTCGTTCCTCACTCATTCCTTATTAATAACTCAGTTTTGTGTACCGTATTCTAAAGTGTTAACAGTGTACCTAATAAAGTGGCCTCTGAGTGAACATCTTGATGTTTACATATTCATGAAGAGCACCTCCAAATTTTAACCATAAAGCAATTTCAAGATATGTTCCCTGGACAAAAGAACATAATTGTGGGACCTCCCTGCCCTTCCACGTGCCTATGTGGAAAAACACGTAAGGCAAGGAAAGCCCCTCTCTGCCCATCCATGTGCTTTCTTTAAAAGCCAGAGGCAGAGAGCAGCAGTAAAGAACCCCCAAGGTACAGAACAGAGTAGTTATTCCTCAAAAGAGGAACCAGCTGAGCAGTCAGCTGATGTGGCTGCCTTTAAAATGGCTGCTATCAGCTGATGTGCTGGGATTGTGAGCTGAGCTTGACTTCATTGCCTGCCTGAACAAGTGGTATGCTTGATATCTGTGTGACCACCAGCTTTTTTAGAAATGTTGGTCACATACGCTGCAAGCAATTGACACAATAAACAAAGCGTTTTACACTGTGGGTTGCAGGTGCACACTCAAAAGTGTAAAGAACATGCAGGTGCCCTGGTGTTTGTGTCTTTCAATGTTACTGTTGATTATTAAAAAAAAAATCAAAGAGTTTTGGTAAAGGCTGGTATCCATCGTTTCCCCCCCTTCCTATCTCTATTTTCCAACTTCCATATGTTTAAAAACATACGGTCTATCACTCTTTGTTAAAAAAAATATTTGTCACATCATCTACCTCAGTAACATAAAGCAGCAGAGCTAGGGTGCCCTGATAACCCTGGATAGATAATGTGGTAAGTAATTCCAGAAACACTCATGGTATAGGAGGTCACACCGACATTGTACTGTATTGTTGATCTTTTACCTTAGGTGTGAATGACATCACCTCGTGTGTTGTACTTTCATGTGTTTCTGTGGTAACAGAGCACACTTACTTGACCTGGGCCTCAGCTTGCATGTAGATAAACTCCCACTTCCTGGCAAAGGCTCTCTGCAGTCTGGCTAGATTCTCCTGTTAGAGGGGGAAGATACAGACACGGAGACATTATGATCAAAAATCTCCAAGGAAAAAAAATTAACTAAATCAAATTAAATCTTAAGATATACTTCGTTCTGAGATCTCATTATCACAGACACAGAAACATGACCTGAAGAGGTTGTGTTTTTCTGTCTGAAGCTTGACACACAGATCAATAATGAGAAGTAATAGCTTAGAGAAAAAGTCCAGCACTCACCGCTTCATAATCTGCCAGCTCCAGTCTGGTCTTATTCTGCATGGTCCGCTTGCACAGGTAGATAGCTGAGAGAGGGACAGAGAGGATCAAAGACTGGGATTTATCAGTATACACATTCTGCTCCCTCCATTCATCCACTCATCCATGCATCTCTTATCCCCTATGTACCTCCCTCACCTCTCCTCACCTCCCATTATGAGAGTATAATCAGTTTCGGAAGAAGCCTGTCCACCTATCTGTTGCTTTGGGATTATGGAGGTGGAGTGTGAAGAGGCGCTGAGCCCTAAACTCCATGGCTGCCTCCATGACAGGATGAAGGGAAGGAAGTGGAACGGTGATTGACTAATCCTGTTGAACGTTGCTCTCTTCAGCGGAGGGTACAAGTAGTGCTACCGTACATAGCTCAGTGTGATGTTATTTGTTTTCAAATACAGGTATAACCGGATATAGTGTGTTCACAATGCCAGGTCAGGTTTTATTATTATGTGCTTCTGAATATCATAAATATGAAAATATATTAAATTTAAAAAATTAGAAAATCATGGATTTAATTCAAAAAGTGAAACTTTCAGATTCATTACACATAAAGTGAAATATTTCAAACCTTTTTTTGTTTTAATCTTGTTGATTACAGTTTACAGCTCATGGAAATCAAAACTACAGTATCTCAAAATGTATTAGAATTATAAAATAAAGACTTTATAATACATAAATGTTGACCCTAGAAGAGCTCTAATCGGCTAATTAACTCAAAACATCTGCAAAGGTTTCCTGAGCCTTTAATCTCTGTCTGGTTCTTTAAATTGTGTAATTACCACTGTATATGGTTGTTTTCATTGTTAATGGCAGAGTCCACCATTCCCACATGAGATTGAATTTTCAGATCATGATGGGATGCTATACAACAAACTCAGAATGATGATTTTATTTCAGAATCAGCTTTATTGCCAGGTATGTGTACACATACGAGGAATTTGATTCTGCATTTTACATTGCTCACGATGTGCTTACAAAAATACAAAATCACAATAATTAAAATAAAATCAGACAGACTTCTGTGTAGACAACACAAATATACACATGAACAAAAACCAATATAGACATTGACAAATACTGCAGTGAGCACAGTGCAAAGGATGCAGGATTATGTACATGTCGGAAGTGGATGTGATATACAGGTACATATACATGCATACATGTACACAGTGCGATGAAGCATAGTGCAAAGGATGCTGGAATAAAGTATTTTGTGCAGGAGTAATGACCTGAGGTAGGTGGATTTGGTATACAGTATTTACAATATGACAATGTAACAGTATGAACAGCTCTGAAATAGAGAATGGTGAATAAATAAGTGTTAGTCAGTAAACAGGTGGCTGATTAGAGACAGAGTTACTGGGTTATTGCACAGGAATTGTTCCTGACACTATGAGTCAGAAATCAGCTGTTCATCAGAGTGATGGCTTGTGGGAAGAAACTGTTCCTGAGACTGTTGGTTTTGGCGTACAGTGCTCTGTAGCGCCTACCAGAGGGGAGACGCTGGAACTGATTGTGTCCGGGATGAGATGGATCGGCAGTGAACTTTCTGCCGGTTTCCTGACTCTGGAAATGTATAAGTCCTTAATGGAGGCCAGGTCGACACCGATGATCTTTTCTGCGGTCCTGACTGTCCATTGTAGTCTGCTCCTGTCCTTTTTGGTGGCAGATCCAAACCAGACAGTGATGGAAGTGCAGAGGACAGACTGGATGATAGCTGTGTCCGTGTTGGGCTCCCACTTCAGGTCCTGGGATATAGTGGATCCCAGAAACCTGAAGGATTCCACAACAGACACAGGACTGTTGAGTATGGTGATGGGGGGCAGAGCGGGGGGCTCTTCCTGAAGTCCACAATCTCCACAGTTTTGAGCGTTTTAAGCTCCAGGTTGTTCTGACCGCACCAGAAAGCCAGCTGATCAACCTCCCGTCTGTAGGTCGACTCATCACCGTCCCGGATGAGGCCGATGACCGTTGTGTCGGCGGAGTTTGACAGATGGGTCTCTTGAGGTGTAGTCATTGGTGTAGAGAGAGTTCTGTGCTGATAGTCCGGGTGCTGGATGTGATGTTCCCCAGCCTCGCCTGCTGACTCCTGTCAGTCAGGAAGTTTGTGATCCACTGACATGTGGAGGCTGGCACAGTGAGCTGGGTGAGTTTTGTGCTGAGGATGTTCAGGATGATGGTGTTGAACGCTGAGCTGAAGTCCACGAACTGGATCCTTGCATATGTTCCTGGAGAGTCGAGGTGTTGCAGGATATAATGCATTCCCAAGTTGACCGCATCATCCACTGACCTGTTAGCCCTGTAGGCAAACTGTAGGGGGTCCAGCAAAGGGCCTGTAATTTCCTTCAGGTGGGCCAACACCACTCTTTTAAAGGACTTCATGACTACAGATGTCAGGGCGACAGGCCTGTAGTCATTTAATCCAGAGATGGTGGGTTTTTTGGGGACCGGGATGATTGTGGAGCGTATGAAGTAGGAGGGAACTTCACACAGCTCCAGTGATCTGTTGAAGATATGTGTGAAGATGGGGGCCAGCTGGTCTGTACAGATTTTCAGGCAGGATGGAGACACACCGTCAGAGCCAGGAGCCTTCCTGATCTCCTGCCTTTGGAAGAGGTGGCTCACGTCCTCTTCACAGATCATGAGTGCAGGTGAGCGGTCAGAGAGGGGGGGTGGCAGTGTATCAGAGGGGGAAGGTGACTGTTTGAAGATGGTGCTGGTGATGGTATTTTATTGAAAATCAAATACAGAGGGCATAAATGACAAGCAGCCTAACCGTTTGTATAAGAATGTAACAACCAAATATGTTTTTGATGAAAACTGCAAATACTTTGAAATACATATATTTGTGGATTTCTATTACATTTATTTAAACAAGAAATGTGTATCACAAAAACATTTGTGAACCTTATTTTTTATTTTTGAATTAGTTTTATATTTACAATAAATATTTTTGTGTGCATTCAAAAGTATTTTTATGGGGAAATATTTGTTAATCCTTCTGTGTGCATTCATTAATACTGAGATTGATCTAACTCCATACAGATATAGCACTTGCCATGCAGTGGTTACAAGCATTTCCATTTGAACCAGTGGTGTAGTCTTCGCCGTATACCCACTAGGAACGGTCACTGATTTCCGTATACCCACTCAAAATAGCGAGATGATACGTAACAACATCGTTTTGTGACAGAACTTTCACGTGTTCATTCATAAATTCACCCCGTCTGTGTTGCGAAGCTTACTAAAGGAGATGTGAAACGCGAGCAAACCCAAACTACACTCTTTCAGTGTTTTGGTAAGCCTGCAGCTGAATCTCCTGCCGCTCCGGGTGGTGACACCGCTGCTGCAGCAGGTGACACGAACGTTATGGTTACTGAAACGACAGAAACGAGCCAGATGAGGCTGATGCCATCATAACGTAACCTGGTGAGTGAAAGCAGCTTAGACGTTATCATTAACGCGATCATTAACCGAACTGTAACAGCATTGTTGGTATATTGAATAGCATCTAGAAGTAGTTAACTTTTCTAACGTAATATGGTGGATAAATGAATGCAGGAGGCTGTGTGTGTGTGTGTGTGTGTGTGTGTGTGTGTGTGTGTGTGTGTGTGTGTGTAGGCCTACAGTAGTAGAAGTAACGTTAGCAGTTCCTGGATGATCGCTACATAACCTAAGTTTGACAGTGGTTTTGGAAGATAAGTAGCCTATGCTTGAGATGATGTGGACCACTTTTTGTGTCCTCACTGTTAATAATATTCTGTAATGAAAAAGTTTTGGTGATAGAACTGCACATAGGCCTATGTTCATTGTTTTTACTGCTACTGAGCCTCAGCTTTCCATTATTGTTAATAGTTGCAACTTACACTCTTAAAAGTGCATTGAAAATTGCCAGCTGATAAAACATGCTCCAGGAACCAGATTCATGTAACATCTAAGGCTTCATGCAGCTCCTAACTGGCTGTCTTAGATTAACATTAAACATGAAAATCAGTCTATTCTCCCCACCTGCATAGGTGTCATTTAAACTGGGGACAAGCATTTGTTAAGTCTTCTGAAAAATATCGGTAAGAACGGTATTAACATATCTTCTAGTCTTGTCCTCGTGACCTCAATATTCTGGATTGTCATGTTTCCTATGCTAACTGTTTTGACACAACTCTAATCTGAGCCCTAAAATGTCCCCACCACTTTTCAACACAAGTGACGCTGTAACTGTCATCGGCTGTTAAAGTCTTTGCAGTGTTTATAACACATAGCCTATGCAGTCCAGTCAGAATGCTCTCTATAACATGCATACTGTATGTATTAGTGAGTGTGGTGGTGCTTATGGGACGTCGCTCTGGGACAGGTGAGTATGGGGCTGGGAGGGAAAAATCACAGTATACTCACTACAAAAAACTGGACTACACCACTGATTTGAACACTATTCCATTAAAAAAGTAGTGTTAAGATAATCAATTTTATGACCAAGCATTGCTTCTTAAAATACATGGGAGGACATTTTAAAGGAGGATTTATCACAAGAATTTGTTGGGAGGAAAAAAAAAGAAAAGCAAATAACAATGGATCCCTTTAAGACTCTTACCATAGTCTGTGTTCTCAGGCTCCCAACAGTTGGACGGCCAGAAATATGGTGCCTGACGGGAAAACAAAATGAAAAGGTGAGAGTCAAAGCTGTCGATCAGCCAGCGGTTAGAATTTCAAAGTGTGCAATCTGTGCTAGAAAAACTGAAGAGACAAAACTATGCAGGCAAATGTGTATTTTCTGTAACTGGAGTGATGACGGTGACCTTTATGAGACTGTTGTTTTGCCTCTGAGACACAGCAGTGCACATGATTGCTTTGCGCCACTATGTGAGCAATCAAAATATTTTTATTATCAGGATTGAACAGAATCAGAACAGCTGACTCCGAAAAATTTTCCACTAGTAAGAGGCATCCTGGGGTGTTGCAGAGGAGTGGGAGTACTGCAGCAACAACAATAAAAACAAGAAGTGATGAAAGCTGCAAAAATAAACAATGGGAAAGCAGAACAATAAAGCCACAGCTAAAATAAAGCAACAGATGCTGATCGTTATGTGACATAGCTTGCAGGGTTTTGAATCAAAGTTTTAAAACAATCTTTATATGTTTCAACGAGGGGAGATTTTACAGGGTGGTAATTGTTAGAATTTTCCTTCTCTGTTTTTCTCTTTGTCTTGCACCTAATTTGCCTGGAAAATGAATTGCTAATGAATGGTGATTATCTTTATGAAGCTTTTCTGCTATGGCAAACAGCCACCCCCCTCTCGCTTTCTCTTCCACTTCACTTTGAAGGAGGAGAACCAAGGTCAGAGCACGGTAATGTGCACTGCCGTCTGGTTTAATTAAACTGCTCCTCCAGCTCTGGTGGAGACTCAGCCCTCCAACAAGACTCAGTGAATAGGAAGGAAGATGCTACACAGACATCATTCTAATCACGCCATGTGCCGCCTTGCCATTCCCCACTGAGGAATGTGAAAACATTGTTTCCTATTTTTAATTAGGAAATTCAGGATAAAACAGTCTGCCATAATTAATCTGTGACTTTAACGCCACTGTGTTATCTGTGAACGGTGATGGAGGAATAAAATGTCAGCCTGCTTTTCTTTCCTTTTTTGTCCCTTGATGAGACTCTAATTCTAGTGCACGACTCCACTACACTATGTCTTTCTGTCAGGCTTTTGGTAGCCGCCTACCCAGTCCGAACCAAGACCTGCTTCCCCCGCTCGCTTGATGAATATTTTAACAGATCATCATTCATTTTTAATAGGGTCACAGGATCCTAACATAGTACTGAAGCAGCTGTAGAAAGCGGACTGGGCCTTCTGTCATCAAGATCAGGGCTGGTGTGTTGTAATTCCATAACAGAACAAGTCAATCAAACAAGTAATCTTAAACAGATGATTGGGGTCTTTATGAAAGTAAGTGCCCCGACAATCGGATTAACCTCACTGGACTTTTCAGTATCTGTCACACTAATACAGGATGAATAAATTATTAGTTTGAGCTTAGGTCTGTTACAAAAAGGCACAGTGCACTTTGCATTTATTGGAGAGAAAAAAACGACTATAATCCATTTATGATAAAGAGTCATTACCAGAAAAGTGCAAAAATACCCCCATTCCATAAGTTGTATCCTTGTGGAGGCCCAGAAATTGTGGATTTTAGCCATTAATCAAGCTCTTTTTAATGTCCTTGAGCAATCTTACATGACTCAGATTCAAAAAATGATACAAATCTGTCATTTGTAGAGTTAACAAGTTTCCAGCCACACTATCAGCACCATCAGCGCTTCGAGCTAAATGCTAACATCCATTTGCTAACATTCTCACAATGACAACGCTAACATACTGATATTTAGCAGGTATAATGTTTGCCATGTTCACCATCTTAGTTAACGTTTTAGAATGCTTACAATTGTTAATTAAAATGTACAGCAGAGGCTGATGGAAATGTCATTTAGCAGGTATTTTGTTGAGTTTCTGACATAATGGCGCTTTATGAAAAGTCAGGGGATCACCATTGACATTAGGATACATTGTAGGGGAACCAATAATGTTAGTACAAGATTGAGTGTCGATCCATTGAGTAGAGATACTGGATGTCACTTGATAAGTAAAAACTTTGACCTGCACTAGAGGATAAGTCATTAGGCTTCATTCTCGGAGGATGATGAATGGTTGGACAAAATTTCATGTCAATCCATCTTATACTTGTTGAGATAATTCAGCCTGGACCACAGGGTGGACTGTCTGACATAAAGGAATGGTGCTACTGTGGCTAAGAAAGATTTCTTTAATACAGGTATGTCAGTGATTCTTAAAAGTAGAAAAGTTGCCACAATATTTTTTCCCTGCCACAACGAGGGCATTGTCCAATCTGTCTTTCTGTTGAAAGTTGTTTATACCGCTGTCATAAAATACAGAACTCCATTCTCTCATCAATTACCTCATAAATGTAATGACAACAATAACGATGTTTCAAAATCCATGTGTTGGCTTTCTTGGCAACATTTGATATACAATTCAGTATCAGGTGACAACAAAGAGGTTCAACAAAATGTCAATTACCACTTTCAATCAATCCAAGACAATAAGTACCTGAAAGCAAATTTTCACAGAACTCACTTGGTTGCACGCTGTGTTTCAGTCTTGAACTAAATATAGAGTGAACATTATCTATTGATACTAAATGTAGCCACTTTAGCGTCTTTATTACTTGATACTCCTCCTCACCTGAAAGCGGTAGAAAGCACCATCGTCTTTGAGGGAGAGGACGTGGTCTGAGATCGGGAAGAAGTACCCCTGAGCTGCAATGAGACTCCCAATGTGGATGGCCTCAGCTGTGAATAGACCAGAACAAGGAGTACAAATCACAGTGGGTTCCTCAGCACTTCACATATTATCTGTGATGCAATGTGTGCTGGGATGTAAATAACTCAGTAGTATCAATATCAAGACAATGAAATAAAACTAGACACAGAAAGTGACATTTTAGAACAAGACATGAAGCAGCTGCCAAATCTAAAAATCTTCAGAATATGACGAGTTTCTCAAGTTAAAGATATGGAGAAAAGCCACATTTAAAGTATTTTATCACCCTTTACCACATATTTAGATATCCAGTTGTAACATTTTGAATTCAAATTGGATTTCAGCTATAGGATTCAGGCCTGACATAGTTTGACTGGGGATATACATGGATGACTCAGTGATTGACTCAGTTTCCAGGCTGTGGGCTACTGTAACAACAATAAACACTGTTCTCCCACCACCATGCCTCCAGGGCAGGGCAACTAAACAACAAATCCATGGCAAAAACCAGCCAGTATTTTTGTTAAAGTTATCAATTTCCTGCTCATTTTGTGTTCTCCATTTTTTTTTCTGTTGACAATGTTTCTGTAGGTTGAGTAAATGCTAATGCGACCTGCAAAGATCTTCAATTTATTTCAAACATACCAGTATTTAGGCTTCTGAAAAGTTATCCTCCCTTTCCCATTTCAAGTAAGTTTTCAACATAAGGATAAATGCCCCCCTGAATTTTATGTTGTACAGTAACAATTTCAAAGTATATTTGACACCCACATTAAGGAAGCACAATTATACAATTCTTTAAAAACTTACCTGGATCCTCGATGGACAGGTTCTTCATCAGCCACTGTACAATATCTGTACCTGAATCAGGTCAGACAGAAAAAGACAAATGACTGTTACACAATGTTCACAAAGAAGGAGTGGTGGAGATGGGTACAATTTAAAAAAGGCAGGGATTATCTCGCACCACTGGCACTCAGATGAGCATTATTTAGAGAAATGAAATTTTATGTTATTCACATGATAGGTATCCTAAAAGATTTTTGTTGTTGTTAGAGTATCGTCTCATCTGTGCTTCCCCTCTGCTTTCTCTGAGTCCCGAGGGAGGTGGTGTTAAATCCTTCATCATTCATTAGTTTCCTGGCCCTCAGCACTCAGCTGCAAACATTTTAGCTGCTGTTCTGCACATCCATCCGCTGCTGTTGTAATTGTGTTTATTGATTTGCTCTGCTTATGGCATATTGGGTAATGCATATTCCATAAGTGCAAGAACCGAGGGGAAAGAAAAGAAGAACATTAACAGCTTTTCTTTGTTTCCATCATTTGTTTAGGGTGTGTCAGAGCCTGTCACTGTGGCTCCAGCCTGTTCAAGTAATTTAGATTATCAATCAAAGCAACTACAGCCTGCAGGCAAGGTGGCTGACTTCAATCGCTACCTGTCAGGTCCAACTGGCTAATAATGTTTTTATTTTTATTTTTTAATTGTTTATTTACGAGTATGTTTTCCTAGTGATTTACATCATTACAGTTCCACATATTGGCACATATAGTCTTCTCTCTGCTGAAGAAGTCAGAGTTTGATTGCCTTGCTTAAGGGCAACTTCACAGTAGGAGGACAGCGTTACTCATTCCGTTTCCACACACACTTTTTCCCCCCCCTAACACTTAATCATATGTTGTCCTCCCACTTTGCTTCCAGCTATTTAGCTATTCTCCAGTGAGCCACTGCTGAAGAAACACAGCAGCAGCCTCAACAGAACCAGAAAGTAATGCAGCCACAACACATGTTGTGTTTTGGGTGTAAGGGGGTGACTCAGCTGGAATTCTAGCTTCTAGTTGATCCAACACTATTACTATTGGCCTCTTTGCATAACCCTACAACTGAATGGTGTAAACTGACATCAATCACGTTGGGATTGTTGTTTGAAAATGTAGACATTTTATTTTACATTTAAACAGTCTTGTTATAACTATGCAGTTATGCTTTAACTGGAAAGCAAAATGTCCATTGGTACTATATATAGGGGAAACTTCCTTAGAAGAAAAATTCCCTTTAAACCCAAGTAAATATGAAATATGAATTTAGTATCCATTTATTACTGTACTTTCTTCTCCATATATGTTGGATTTTATGTTTTCTTGTACACATTTTTCTGCATGTTCATATGACCTGTATCCATCAACTGAACACCGTCTCTGGTTTCCTGATAATTAGTAACAATGTACATAGTACTTTCTGGGAAACTTCCTAGGAAATTATTGGGAAATTACAGTCATGTAAAATTAAGTTTAATCAATTATGCAAGTTGACAGGAAGTGGATACCTACCAAATGTAAAATAGGGATGAGAATATCCAGAAAACTGACCAGAAAGACAACAGAATTGGTTGTTTAAAATACAAAGTTGCTCTAAATATTTAATATTTTTGATGAACCCACAGAAAATTATAGAGCGTTTTAACATCTTTCAGCTAACGTGTTCTGCTCGATGTATAAATAGGTAACTGTGTGCTGACACATTCAGCACAATACTTTTTAAGCACATACTATGTCAGTATTGTGTTTACAGCTTGTTGTGATGCCACTGAGGGGTCAAAAACATGCAAGTTTAAACAACTTATGTTTAAATTTTTCTGATACAGACTTTTAAAGGTCATAGAAAAAATGACTGTTGTCTCTCAGGAGCAAAGGCAGATGTACTGTAACTCTTTAGTGTGGAAGTCTACGAGAACAGTGGCAGATCAGAAAGCGTACGAGTCATTCTGGAAACCTAACCTTGCAGATGTCAGGTCAGAAAACGCTCAAATGGGTTCTTTTGGAAGACAATGACAAACTACACAGTTTGTAGTTTGGGATGGAGGAATTGTTGTTTGAGATGCATTAATCCACCTAATTTCAAGATTTACATCAGGGGAACGAGGAGAGAACTTCCCTGAACAACCTACTCTGAAGGTTCCACAAAGAGGATCCAGATGTGGTCTCCTCAGGGTCCCCTTTTGCCTTTTTCTCTTTTCACTTTTAGCAGTTTATGTTTGCGCATTGCAGGGTTGTCTTTCTATCTCTCTCTCTCTACTTCTTACCAGTAACAACACTAGGGATTTTGGTCATGAAACTTTTGACAGTTCTGATGGGCACACCCTCTGTCTCATCCTGGATGTGAGCGACAATGTCTTCAATCTGCAAAGAGGACAGAAAGAGGGACAGAGACAGGGAAAAGGAGATCCAGTTAAAATGACGTGGATAAGACTGAAACTTGAATACTATCTGTTTGGAACAAGCCACAACTGAAGAACTGATTAAATGTGCTATATACAGTATAAATGGATTGGATATTCAGCCATCACCACATTACTTTTAATCTGCCAGTTTCTACTTTGCATTTTATATTTGCCATGTGTCTCATTTTTGGATCTGCCTCTTTCAAAGTCTGCATTTTAAGACACTTTTTTGCTTTAACTGTCCATCCTTTGAAGCTCTCATTCTTCCAAATTCCTAAGAAACTTTTAATTATGCTATGGTAAATAATCTGTAGACCATCTTACTTAGGGAAGATACGGGTTCAGCTCACTTCACTTCAGCGTAAGAAGACCTCACCTTCAGAAGATAGCCCTTTCAAACAGACTTTCTGTGAAAATGCTTTTTGGTTTGTATAGAAAAATTGAAAGAGGCTGCTACTACACTGCTCAAAACAACTCATTTAATCACTTAATCATCATATAACATCATGCCAATTACACTTCAGAGATGTTAATCTGTCCAGTTAGGAAGCATAAGCAATTGTTGAACAGTGTCACCTGTTTTGGTGCAAATGAATGTTGCAATAGGTGCACTGGAGAGGCAACAGCAAGACAGCCCTCTAAAAGGGAATAGTTTTGCAGGCAGTGGCAGTCAAACGCTCTCTCTCCGTGTCCTTCCTGACTGATTGTTCTCTAGTTTTGTGTTTCCCTAGAGTCCTTGTCACTACTGGTATGAGGCAGTACCTGCAGCCTATTAAGGTTGCACAGGTAGTCCAGCTCATCCAGGATAGAATATCCATAACAGTCGTCGACAATGCCCATTAGGCCGGGCATTGTCGCATTGTGGCCAGTGTGTGTAGGCAGTTTCTGGATGACAAAAACCTTGATGCCATTGATGCCCCCTCATGTTCCCCAGACCTAAATTCAATTGAGAACATCTGGGTCCTTATGTATCGGGACATCCGACACTGCTAAGTAGCACCACAAATTGTCCAGGAGCTCACAAATCCCGATAGTGGTCTGAGGGGAGATCCCCCAGGACACCATCCGCAGTCTTATCACAAGCATGCACAGATGTTGTCTAGAGTGCATACATGCATATGGGGGACATACACACTACTGAGTCACTTTAAGTGTTCCTTAATTTTTTGAGCAGTGAATTTCAGCACAAACTGACACAAAGCTTTCAGACTTTCAAGTTGATCTTCTCTGCCTGTCCTGTCTAATCCAACTCCAATCCCTCACTCTAAGGTCCTGCCCCAGTGTCTTGTTTTAAAAGTAAATATAAGGTACATCACATTAACGAAGTAATGATCACATTTCATGGGACCTTTAAACACGCAAAATACACCAACTTTAATTAGTTAATGACTACATATCATTACTGGCCATGGTTATAATAATATCTACAAAAGTTGCTACATCAGCATAGTGGGAGGAAAATCTCAATACTGAGTCCCATGAAATCATTTGATATAAGCAGGAGAAGAGGTTCAGCAGGACAGCAAGTGCCTTTGGGCCATTATTACAACTGTACATATGTTAAATGAAACACATTGCCTGTTTTTCGCTGTAGTAATCAGATTAGAATATGATTTACTGTTGTTTTGATTGCAATGTTGACACCTCCTCTGCACAGCCGCTTTTATGTTTGCGGCAGAGAGTGGGAAGTGAGAAGTTGGTCGCTTTGGAGACAGCTAATGCAAAAACTACCACACAACTAAGCAGCTATATTTAAACTCTGAATCAAATCCTGAGCAGAGTGAGAGAACAGAGAGAAAGAGGTGGCTGCATATGTTTCTTCCACCTGCACCATTAAAGCAATCATATTAAAGAAGTGCTAAAGAAAAACAGCACAAAAGACATTATGTGTAGACTTAGTCATGCATGCACATGCCTCTAAACTTCCTGTGCTTCTGCTAGCGTATAGTACTGCACCTATGTCATCATACTGTGTGCATTTTTCTGACCCTTTTAGCGTTATGAGTATATTTTTAATATGCAAGCTAGCTGTCATTGGATCACAATTCCAGCAGGCACCCACGCTTTAGTCAAAGATTATGACTACTTTCACTATGGACTCAGAGTGTACTAAAAGTACAGTGCTTTAAATAGATAGAACATACAATGCATCCTATACTGACAAATCTTCCCAGACCTCTATTTGAAATTATTGCACATTGTGACATGCATGCAAAACAAAGTAATAATTTTGCTTTGCTAGCATAATTTTTACTTGTATAAGTAGCTGAAGCATCTAATCTGTAATATTAATGTATCATCATATGTCTTAAGCTTAGAAGCTTGATAATTTGACTAAGAACATGTAGTTATTTACAGCACAGAACCTCACGGAGGAAATGCAGGGTGAAAGCGATTAGACCTGGCAGTAAATCTGCTACAGAAGAGAGAAATTCAGCTTCTTTATAAGAGCAAAAGGACAAAAGAGCAAAAGCATTATATTAGTTTTGGCCTGTGCATTGGGCTCAGCTCAGCTAATAAGATTATGTTGTTTTTTCTGAACACTAGCTCCCAGCATGACCATCAGTAGATTTTCAAAAATGTCACAATTGATTATTTGGTTTGGTGTATTTATAACCTTCAAATGCACTTATAAAATACTGGAACATACTAAACAAAAAGAAAGATAAAGTCCAAGGTTGTGCTGTCTCAATCCCCTACCTCTTTTCAGATGTTTTACATCCCTACCTTAACATTATGTTGTGATAGTTCTTCACACATCCATCTACCCAGCTTCCAAGTTTTAGGAATTGCAGGTTGCAACTGTTTCTTAGCAGGGCCAGTGATTCCTGGACTCTCTGCAATGACAATTCACTGTGACAGACCAAGAAATAATTACAGCATGCAACTCCTTGTTAAACTCGCCCCCGCTTCCAGTCTGTATCCTATCCTAAGCTGAGGTAATCATCTCTTGGCTCTAGCTTTGTACCAACAAGTATGACAGTGGTATCAATCTTCTCGAAAGAAAGTGAAAAAGAGTAGCTCGCAAAATGTTGGACTATTCCTTTATTGGAGTCTGGGGTTATGGTAGCACATAATAATTGGCAAATATTAAAGAAAAGAACAGCTCAAAAAGCACATCTCATTCACCTTCCAAGAAAAGATATCCCCAGCCAGTTTGAAAATTTAAACTGACAGGCTTTCTGCTTTTACTTTTCTGGCTGTCAGACTGCTGTCACCTTGTTCCCCCCCTCTTGTTGAAAGAAAATGGATCCTGGCTGTCAGCCATAAGCAAGGCAGAGTCAGGCTACACATCTGAATCGATATAATAATATGATTCTAACGAGACCTTGATGGTGCGTGGAGACAGCTGGTCGAATTACTTTAATGGCTTCCGATGTCATGAACAATTTACTCCTGCCCCACCTATCAAAACAGATATTCACATCAGAGTTATTGCAGGTTACAGCCGTCGACACCAGAATAGCAGGAAAGGATGCCAAAACTTTCTCCTGTATGTCTGATGACAAAAAACACAACATGCAACTGACTTAAAGTCCAAAAAAATCCAAGAAGAAAATACATTACTGGTCACATCACGGAATTAAAAAATAACCACACCATCAATCACTGACTGTAGCAGTAACCAAGACACAATCAAAAATAACTATGAGCGTCACAAAGTAACACCTGGTACCTAAAAGTATCCTGCTACATGCCAAAATACGTTATAGATTTACATTTCATAATAGAGATCTATGTAGCAGCTTGTGTAGATTAAAGCACATATTTTACTCTTTCAGTACACAGAGTATTTTCCTCATACAGATCACTCACCCCTGCTGAAATGCACTCTCCTGTCAGTGACTGGACCAAACCAACAATTAGCTAGGTTTCAGCTCTTCTCGTCTCAGCTTCTGTGCCTCTAAACAAGGGGCTCTCAAACTGAGGGGCTCATGGCTCGGACATCGCACGACCATTGGGAAAATATGGAAAGACAATCTAAAGTTAAACGCATCTGAATTATAATACGCCATTGTTACTGCATTTTTTAAAACACAGAAGTCAACAGGACAAAAAGCTAAATGTAAAAGTTATACCACGGAATGAAATTGGGTTACATTTAATTTATGTTGTTCTCTCAGGGCAATACAGGGCTTCATTATTTCATTAAGCAATTTACTGGGAATGTGCATATGAACATATTTAATTGGCCAGCGTAGCACCTGCAGGATGATGTTGTGTTGCATTCCTGCAAAAGTTAAGACAGGTTAAACTTTTTTGCCACAGACCTCAAACCTGCTTTAACACAGAGGGGGACTGCATTTTTTATTTATTTTTTTCACACAACGCTGCTGTCTGTCTGAACATGGCCTCAACACTTTGTTTTGGGCTTAAAATTAGAATTAGGGTTCCTTTAAAGGTCACTCGTGGGCTTAAACTGGTACTATGTCAGTGAGGGTTCTCATAAGTGCATTCAAATGCATATCAGCCCAGTGGGAGAAGATTTCATCAAAATTATTGCGAGCTACTCTATGTAATGCCCTGTGAGGAAGTGGATTGCCTGATTATAGCATTATCACCACATGGTTATCATACTTACCTGGAGTCTTATGCAAGAATGTTAAAATATTCCATAATAAATCCTGCAGTCAAAATTAAAGAAGAATTATCAGCAAAGCATACTGATTAAAAGTAAAAGTGCAAATTTAGCCTACTAACTCCTTTCAGAATGTTTTTATTATCATCATCCCCTCATCCTATATTTGATGCTACTGTATATGTCCACGGTTTTTCAATTGTTGGCTGGGTACAACAAATCTTCAAAAGTGAACATTTATTTAACCTTAAGGATGAAGCTGTCACTTCTGGCCACTGAGACAACTGTAAGTTACATTAGAGTTTCCAGAATGGAAGTAGGCTAGAGCATCCCGAGTCAGCCACGTCGACCCATGGGGAGAGGCCACAATGACTCTCAGCTGGACCCATAACCTGGCATGCACATCCCGCCCTACATGCAGACGCGGCCAACAAAAGTACACTTTACTTCACAGCTGCAATTATCCTTTGTTGGCATAAAGAGAAATCTGTGGGAGTGGAGACCGACAAGGTCAGCACTGCCAGGGCTATAATGAAGCAAGTATGCGTCCTGCTGAGAGGCAATGTCACCAAACCAAAATCAGCAATGGATTGAGGGCTGGATTCAAAATCACACCAAAAATCCAAATAAAGAAATTTGAAATCACAAGCTGATCAAACATGACTTTCATCACTTTAACTCAGAATGTGACTCAGTAGTGTGAGTAGTGTGGCCCCACATGCCTGTATGCAGTCCTGTGCATGCTACTGATGAGACGTTGATCTGGGAGGAGATACCCCAGGGCACCGTCCTGGATCAGGGCACCAGTGAGCTCCTGGACAGTCTGTGGCATTTGGCAGCTTCAGATGGACCAATACACAATGTCCCAGATGTTCTCAATTGGATTCAGGTCTAGGGAACGTGAGGTCCAGTTAATGGCATCAACGCCTTTGTCATCCAGGAACTACCTATACACTCTAGCCACATGAGGCCGGGCATCGTCCTACACCAGGAGGAACCCAGGGCCCACTGCACCAGCGAAAGTTCTGACAATGGCTCTGAGGATTTCATCACAGCATGCATGCAAGCATGTGGAGTAGCGTGTACTAGCAAGCCCTTTTATGGCAACAGTCCAGCTCTCCTTGTGTAACAGCTTGTCTCCTGGTATCTCCTCCATGCTCTTAAGATTGTGCTGGGAGGCACAGCAAACATTCTTGCAACAGAAGAGAGATGTGCCACCCTGGAGGAGCTGGATCCTCAACTCAAACTAAAGAATAATCTGTCAGGGAGGATAAGGAGAGAGCAATTGTCTGTGATCACAGCCTCCCTTTTTTCACAATCATTTGCACCAAAACAGGTGACACTAATTCACAATCACTTATGCTTCTTAAGTGGACAGATCAATATCTGATCAGCTCTGGAAGGAGATTTAGCTCCTTCCAGAGCTGCTTCAGTATATCTGCATATTATCTGCATGTTCTTCTGTGCCTTAAGTGGCACTTGCATACTGACAAGGAACACTTGGACAAAAAGTCAAGTGAAAACAAAAGGAAAAGGAGATGGGAGATTGTGTGAAAGAGCCACCCAAACAGATACAATTTTCCTAAAATGTCACACATATTAAGGTATGAACTTAAAATATACATTATTTACATTCTTTCCACAAGGACTGTTGATAACTAAAATTATCAAATACATGTAGTAAAGTAGAAGCATAAAGTAGAAGGAAATTGATATTCTCAAGTATAAGGCCCTGAAAATTGTACTTAAGTAAAGTAAGCATGTACTTTCAACCACTGATCAACCACATATACAACACTACTATTAAAGCTTTGTGGAAAAGCCACAAATTTAAGCTTATACTGATCGGTTACAATCATTTGTAGAAAGAGAATGTATCTGAAATATAATGTGATTACCTTCAAATGTATTTCTGAGGCAGAGATAAAACAGAAAAATCTCCAGTCAACTGGCTCTACTACCTCAGTCACATCTGACCTTGAGTAAGCAAAATGAAATTTTACCTAGAGCAAACAAATATGTATTGTGTTATCATTAGCAACAGTAACATATAAAGATTTTCAATAACACGTGTTTGATGTTTATAAATTAAGCTCTGATTCCATCTAAATACTGTGAGTATTCAAGATATAATTACAGTTTCAGTGACAGGAAGCCACATTTTGGCTCAACTCCTCAGCTTAAATAGATCTAAAGAAATGTAATCTACATTTTTGGTCAATGTCATGCACGTGTTCTTTATATAGTGTGTTCCAATCCGACACATTATCATTCATGACATCATTGTCCACATGTCCCAGTCTTAACCCTAACCACCAAAAGCATGCTCTTTTTCTGACCCTAAACACCAAAACCCTGATCTTTTCTTAACCCTGACCACCAAAACCATGCTCTTTTTCTGACCCTAAACACCAAAACCATGCTCTTTTTCTGACCCTAAACACCAAAACCCTGATCTTTTCTTAACCCTGACCACCAAAAGCATGCTCTTTTTCTGACCCTAAACACCAAAACCATGCTCTTTTTCTGACCCTAAACACCAAAACCATGCTCTTGTTCTAACCCTGACCACTAAAACCATGTTCTTTTTCTAACCCTAACCACTAAAACCCATGTTCTTTTTCTGACCCTAAACACCAAAACCATGCTCTTGTTCTAACCCTGACCACTAAAACCATGTTCTTTTTCTAACCCTAACCACTAAAACCCATGTTCTTTTTCTGACCCTAAACACCAAAACCATGCTCTTTTTCTGACCCTGACCACTAAAACCATGTTCTTTTTCTAACCCTAACCACTAAAACCCATGTTCTTTTTCTGACCCTAAACACCAAAACCATGCTCTTGTTCTAACCCTGACCACTAAAACCATGTTCTTTTTCTAACCCTAACCACTAAAACCCATGTTCTTTTTCTGACCCTAACCACCTAAACCCTAATCTTTCCCTAAACCTAAGCATGTAGTTTTGGTATCTTAACCTAACCAATGTGCGACCATTTCACAACATTAACTACATCTTAAAAAGGCATTTCATACAGAAACTGAAGAGTATCTTGTGCGTCAAATACTGACACCTTTGTCAAAGCGTTATTCAGATATCTTGAAGTGAGAGACCCCTTTGAAAATGATCAAGCCAGTTTTCCCTTACGAAAATTTTGCCTATATGGAGGCATTATTGAGACACCAATGGATGTCTTGGGTTATCTCGTTTAACAGTATATCAGCCGAGGAGAGTTTAAGTGGTTAAAATTTGAGAAGGTGGCAAATAAAGTGACAATACACTACAGATCCATGTACTGCAGAGATAGTGACTGTATTGATGTACCATATGTTGTCAAACACATTTAAGCACTACACTTATCAGGGTTGGGAGGGTTACTTTGAAAATGTAATCTGGTACAATTGCTAATTACTTGTTTAAAAATGTAATCAGTAACGTAATCCAAGTACCACAAAATAAAAGTAATGTAATCTGATTACTTTTAGTTACTTTTGGATTAGTTCAATGCCAAATAGGCAAATGAAGACAAGTATCAATGATGCGTTGTCTGCTCAGTGTAGTTTTAGAAACATAGAATAACAAAATCTCCCATTCCCAAAATCCATGTTTAAATGTTTTTATATGATGTGCTTTGCACTATGTCACCACTATGGCAGTATCTGGCCCATCATTGACAAAAAATGTGTTTCGTAGGTATGCTTGATGAAATTTAAGAGTTGTCATTTGGAAAACCATTTTAAGATGTTGATGACTCATTCTGCACTTGTTGTATTCATTTAGCGTCTAATGAAAAGATTTCTCAATATGAGCTGCTGAAGCATTGTGTTTCTGGGGCCGGGCCCCACTGATGAAACAACTTTTTTCACTGATTTTGGTTAAATGGGATCATATTTGATGGAGATATCTTAGAAATATGGAGAAAATATTGTGTGTTGCAACACACGTGCTTCATTGTATGTGTGACTGGTGTGTTCACTGTTGCTGGTTACCATGAATACATGAGCCACTCAACATGGCCAATTGTTCTTTTAGGTTAACTGAATGCTAACATTATTGCTCATTTTGACAGTGCCCATAATTAGGTCAAAGCTTGTCACATGAGCAAAAATCACTGTTGGACCACCAAGACATACACATATACAGGTGCTGGTCATATAATTAGAATAGCATCAAAAAGTTGATTTATTTCAGTAATTCCTTTCAAAAAGTGAACCTTGGATATTATATTCATTCATTACACACAGACTGATATTTCAAATGTTTATTTCATTTAACTGTGATGATTAAAACTGACAACTAATGAAAATCCCAAATTCAGTATCTCCGAAAATTAGAATATTAAGACCAATACAAAAAAAGGATTTTTAGAAATGTTGGCCAACTGAAAAGTATGAACGTGAAAAGTATGAGCATGTACAGCACTCAATACTTAGTTGGGGCTCCTTTTGCCTGAATTACTGCAGCAATGCGGCGTGGCATGGAGTCGATCAGTCTGTGGCACTGCTCAGGTGTTATGAGAGCCCAGGTTGCTCTGATAGTGGCCTTCA
>NC_060159.1:20389421-20424051 GCF_021292245.1 Micropterus dolomieu
GTGTTGACAGGTGTCTTTTATACAGGTAACGAGGTGAGGCAGGTGTATTTGATGTAGATAATTTGTTGGGATTGGGGCTGTGTCTTAAAGAAAGACTAACTGGCTTGTAGGAGCCAGAATACTTGCTGTTTGGTAGGGGGTCAAATACTTGTTTTTCCTCATCAGATGGTCATCAATTTTTAAAAATTCATATGATGTGATTTTCTGGAATTTTCTTTGGGATTCTGTCTTTCACTGTTAGAATGTACATATGATTAAAATTATAGATTGTTGCATTCTTTGTAAGTGGGCAAACCTGCAAAATCAGCAAGGGGTCAAATACTTTTTTCCCCCACTGTAATACTTTTACATATCATCTTTACATATTACAGTAAGATCTTTCTGATATCAGTCCCAAACAATTACCAATTAATATGAATATCAAATTGCATGTCCATGCATTGAACATGCATGAACATGAACATGTCAGAGGGCTTGATCACATCCTGCATGCCACAATCCATCAAATGCTTGCCAGGCAAGTGACCACAAGACTCCTCTAATCAATGACAATTTTTACCCTGCTGCTGTGGACTATGTATTAGTTTCAGTGTCAGTGTAACACCATCTGAAGTTTTTTTCCACTGTACTTGTAGGACAACTTGTAGTTTCTGTGAATACACATACTCTTGGTGTCCAGCTGGGCCCGGTACTTGGTGAAGCCTTTGAGTCGAACCCTCTCTCCCAGCAGATGAAGGAACTCCTCAAGTGCAGGACCAGCTGATTCATTGTTGTACATCTCCTCCTCACTACTCTGGCCTGCCATGCAGTACATCACCCCCACTTTCCGCTGGAAACTCAACTGTGGAGAGAACCGAGATTGTTGCAATGAGAAGGCAAGACACAAGTGTCAGAGTAACCATGTTGACATTTTGGGGTTAGCTCATATTGGCATTTTAAGAATAACCACACTGGGTGCTTCTGCAGTGTTACAGATGCCATAATCCAGAGAAATAATGTTGACATTTCAGAGGTTCAGCTTTTGCTGATTTCAAGAAGCAAAAATAAAAAATTAAATTAATAATAAATAATTCAGCTCCACAATGAGACATCCTCCTTTGAAAAAAATAAAAAACACCTACACATAAAATGATTCATAAAACACAAAATGAAAATTATTTGCTGTGCATAGTACAGAATGTCTGGGAAACTCATGTCTTTAGTTAAAAATTATGCTGAATGGATCATGGACAGCAGTAAAAAATATATAAAAATTGTCCAATATGAACAATCAGGGGAGGAATCAAGGATTAATCAAAGTCACCCAGCCCAACTCAATTGCCTCACTGTGCTGTCTTACCCCCTGTTCATCCAGCTTCATCAGCTGCTCAGTGACCTTAGGTGTATTGAGTGCCAGGCGCAGGCAGTGGACATTTAGCTCAGGTACCAGGTACTCCAGCACCTCTTTGAGGGGCAGGCCTCGAGCTAGACCATGCTTGGATGTGGAAGGTACTGCATCTTCCAGGATGGAGCCCCTCAGGGTATTTAGCTGGAGACAGCACAACCAGATGGAGGAGAAAAAGAAAAAAAGAAATGCAAAGATCAGGACAAGCACTGATATTTTGAGTTTGGATAAGAACACCAAACCAACCAAACACAGTAATCTGCTGTGAAACTAGAAATGATTTACATACCAACTTAAATACATGAAATAAATGTTTCTCCATTGGTCAGTGGGGTATAAAATACTTGATTTCTCAGGGTCAGTGGTTGGTGGTGGTCAACGGTTTTGAACATTTTTGGTTGGGTCCCTCCCTTTCTGCGTGCAATGTGTTAGTTCTTTCAAAATCCTCCTATAACTGGCAACAACAAAAGCAAAACTAGCTGTCCAGCCATCAGCAGAACACCATTATGTCTATGTTTGGAAAACTGCAAGAAAGCCTGTGATGAGGCCTACCACCCTGTGCAATTAAATCCAATTTCCAGCATAAGAGGGCTCTTTTTAAAGGATAATCATGGCCATCGCTGCATCATGGGCTCACGGTCGCTCATAAAATCTATCCTTTTTCTACAAAATTCAGACTCTGCTAGTGCAGGGAAAACAAAGTGAGGAGAACGGTCTGGCTAAACGAGAGAAAAACAGCATGTAGGTTTTGCTGCTCCGCGTTCCACTATGAGGACTCTTCAGGCTAAAACAAACTAGAGGAGGACAGCCATGAATAAATCAGGAGTACTGTAGAAGGACCGGGACCTGAATATCTATCATGAACAAATAAACACAGCTGGATATCTGCTGTGGTACCATGGCTCTTAAGAATTACTTCTATGTTTTGTGTTTATGTGTCTTCCGATCGTGTTCAGTGGGTCCAATGTTGGTGCAAACACCCTTAAGGTTAAACAAACTGAAAAGGACCACTGTCACTGAAGAGAGGACAATAGCTGTTCTTAGTGGACACTGGACCTTTTCAATATCAGTGCATCCCACTCACTCACTCCTACACAGAGACACACATATATACACCTATACCTTCCCAGCTCCTTGCTCTGAAAATAGCCATTAGAGAGGGAAGAGGGAAGAAAATATAAGAAAACACAGCACAGTGGGTCGTGCGTCATCCCAAGTGATTGGAAGGGCTATTACTCATGTGCGCTTCAATACGAGAGCAATGCTTTTCCTCCTCTACTCAAATACCTTGGGCGCTATTTTAGTCTCATTTAGCTGCAAAATGGCACAGCTCCGTTCTTCACAGATGAAGGCTGACAAAGATGGTAGGTGGGCGTTCAGCTCAGAGAATGAGGACATGGATCTCTTGCTCTAGTGTGACTATAGGAGGAGATGGCAGCAAAGCTAGAGTGATTCGCAAAGATTTCCAATCACTGCTAGCTGCAGATTGAGCTTTGTGAATAAACAACTGCGAGAATACATTACAAATTAAATCAAACATGCAATAAGTTGAGGTGGTGTTAAGGAATGGAGGCGGAGGCATTTTAAGGTCTTGAGCCATATCTACACAATTTTAACACAGAAGAGCTTCTCAGTAACTCAGTACAGATTGTACTAAATATTCACACATTTGTGAACATGAACATTCATTGCTACAAATACAGCTGATCCTAGTGAATGGAGAAATACAATTAAAACATACCACACATACAATATATTAAGGCTGACCCCCAAAAGTCGAAGATTCGATGCTTCGATGGACTGAGCCTGATTCGACTGTCAATATACTGTCGAAGCTTCGCAGTGAAATGACGATCGTGCCATTTTGGCGATATGGGGGTGCTCAACGTCTGATTTTACATAGAACTACCAGTTTTCTCCCAATAAGTTAATATACAGCCTATTACAATATACATTTCAACATTTAATGCTGTAAATAAACATGTAAAAAGAATAAAACTTTCAATCAATGTTTTTAAAGTGCGTGAATAAATCCTAAATTTTAACTCTAACCCTGGGTTGTCAGTGCGCATGTGTAGGCGTAGCGTGTGTGTTTGGGGTGTCGTAAGAGGAACACTTGCTGAAGAGACGGAGCCCCAGCTTCATTGGTGTTGTGTCGAGTTGTCCGCACCTCGCGGGACTTTCGGATAATTTATCACCATTGATGAACCACACAAAGAATATTATTTAGTTTTTAAATAGCTGGCTACTTTAAATAGACCTATGAGGAACCGCGACATGCATGTAGTTGTCGCCAGCATGGCGTGCACGCAAAACTCACACAAGACAGGCGAGAGAGAGAGAAAAAAGGCTCTTCAAAAAACCTCAGTTTAGCTGGAAATTTACAGTGCAAGTTGAATGAATAGAGACTGTAGCTCTGCAGATTCTCAAGATTAAAGCGGAACTATCGTGTATAAATCCCCCCATACATACACACATATATACTCAAATCAACACAATAATCAACAAATCAGGCAGGATAAAAACACAACATATGTCGTATCCATTCCAATGTACCTCACTCGTTCTGAAGATGACCCTGTAGTTGTACTGCTGACCATGCTCCTTGTTTTCCTCTAACTTCTCCCTCCTCAGACTCACTGCAACTGGGCCCAGGTTCTCATCTACCCCCAGGTAGTTCCAGTGTTCTAGGGGTAAGGAGGAATGGCATTGAGGCAGGGATGGACAGAAAGGGATGATGTGAAAGAGAGGAGGAAATGACAAAAAGGGGATAAAGGACAGCTTTGCAACTATGCCTATTTTAAAGCTCAATTCTTTTAGTTTAATGAGGGGAGGATTTAAAAACCTGAGACAGAAATTGCCCTTGTATTTGTAATTACCACATGTAAAAACTTGTCTCAGGTTTTTGGAAATTATTATTATTACAGTATACAGAAAACTGCATTTCAGAAAGACAAGTTCTACACCAGAGGTGGAGAAACAGTTACCAAAAGACTATGAATTTAAAAAAGCCCATACTGTAGTATTTTGCTCACCTCTGAGGTAGAAGTACTTTCGGTAGTAATAGGCGCCGAGGTCAACATGTTCCACAATGTATCGTTTGGACCTGTCAGCATGTTGGCTTGGCCCGTCCTTGGTGGCCTCCAACACAGCCACACCAGCGTTGGTAAAATGAGTAGTGAGAGTGGCATCCAAAGGTCCTTCCTCTGTACTGCCAGAAGAATTGCTTGAGCTCCCACCACTACCTATGCTGCCCTGCTGGAGAACGGAAGATAAGGAACAGTAAATTGATTAAGCTGACAATCATATTATTACATTTAATCTTCAGTGCATCCTCAACGTGCAGTAACCAACTTTTAAGTAATCTACAATTGTTGTGTTTTCAAAATGGCTGAAAGTTCAGGCATTAATATTGCAGTCTGCAGTCTCAAGATTTAAACTGAAGAGCACTAGAAAGTTATCTTTTCAGGAATTGAGACACAACCTGATGAAGATTTATTATTTATAAAATTTACCCTTACCCACACTCCTTTATATTTTTCATTATATCTTTTTTATTTTTTATACTCTCATATTTATATACTCTTTATTCTACCTACTTTCTATTATTTTCTATTCCTGATGCCTTGATAAGTGTGCAAATGTGACAAAAGAATTTCCCCTCGGGTATCAAAAAAGTATTTCTGTTACTAATTCTGATCTAATCCTCCTATTCTGGCAGAAACCTACCTGTTTCGCAGGAGAGATGTTCCTCTCACCCTCTCCACCAATTTCATTCCTGAAACAAGGGCAGCTGAGCACCAGGTCATTGCTCTTGTCATCACCAGGGTCCAAAGCAGGGTTGGTACTGTGTCCTCCTCCTGTCCCCTCCTTACTCAGCTCCTCTTGTGAGCCACAGGGTGACCCATACACTCCACTCTGATTGGAGGATAGAGAGGATGTGGCCGAAGCAGAGGCGGCAGCGGCAGCTGAGGCACCTGTAGTGGTGTTTTTGCGTTTGGACCCAGATTGACGATTTTGAATTGCCTCATTAAGGTCGAAAAGAAGAGACTGGACATCAAAATGGGAAAATCCTTTTTGACACACCCAGGGTTTGGGAGGTGGGCCACTCTCATCCCCTTTCCCCCCATCCTCAACATCTGAGCCAGTCCTCGATGTGTCACCCTCCACCTTCACACTGCGCAGCTTACGGAATATTGACTCTCCACCTGTCTCTGACTTTGACCTCCTCTTCAAGTGCTTCTCTCGTTCTTTCAGCCGACTGGCAGGACTACCTCTGGCTGGACCTAAAGGTCCATCTGGCAGGTCCAGGGCAGCCTGTTTTATTGGGGCCACGGTAAGTAGCTCTGTTAGCCTCTCTGGAGCGGGGCTTCGCTGATCAGGTGCTTCAGACGACTGGTATCCCTTTAGCATGTCAAAGAAGCTTTCTCCTGACACACCATGTTTATCTATGGATGAAGTGCTGCCATACTCACGGTGCATGGGTGTCCACCCAGAGAAGGACCAGCCCTCATTGCCATCCCCGTCCAGCTCACTGATGGTTATATCACTGTTACTGCGCTGGCGGATGCGCCTCATGCCTTTGCGAGGTGAGCCCAGATAGCCATCCGGTGACAGGAAGCGATTGTCTTTTCCCTTGCTCTGCATCTTGTTTTTTAGTGTGTTGTGGATGTTGCGAAGCATGGATGAGTCCTGTGGGCTTATCAGGTGGCCCAGCTTGGCTGACAGATTGCTGTGGGCTGTGACGGCTGACACCCCTCCTCCTCCACCACCACCACTACCACCACCACTTCCTCCTCCACCACCACTACCACCACCACCACCACCTCCTCCTCCGCCTCCTCCTCCACCACTTCCTCCTCCTCCTATAAGTCTTTCTCTATCACCACTTCCTGATCCTGAAGAGCTGGTGGTGTTAGTAGAGCTGGGTGAGTCTGTTTCCACAGTGATATGCCAAACACCCCCTCCACCTCCATCTTTCCTTGGGGGCCAATCAGCCACACGAGCCCGAACCCCCATTTTGGGAACACCGGGGTTGGTGCCAGTGGTGGAGGAGGAGGAGATGTGGGCGCTCTCACTGCGGGGTGGTGGTGCCCCTCCATTGGGCAGTCGCAGGCGGCGGGTATAGAACTCATCAGTAGCCGGCACTGAGCCCCCAACCGAGCGCTCTGTCTGAGAACGCTTCAGACTGGTCATGATAGAGATGGGAAAGGGTGTGGGGAGGGGAGATGGGAGGGAAAGGTTGCTGAAGGGTTTAGATTAGGGTCATCATAATGTCCTCTGAGTGAAGTGAAGAGCGAGTCTTACGGACACATTTGGTGCTGCAGAAAGAGCAAAGGAAAACAATACATGAATAGGGTTCAAACTTGAATACTCAATAGCCAACAAAATATTTTCAATCAATTGTCACTAATAAAAGGAATAGAAGTGATTACAAGTAAATGTGTGTAATTTTACCATTACCCTACAGCTTGTTAGATCTTGCAAAGATGGCTTTAGACCTTTAGAAATTAAAATAGTAACAGGAGAAATAATAATAATGAGTGCTGAAAAGGTACAATATACCATAGACAGAATAACACTGGCATCAATATTCTCATTACACATGATCATCAGTTCAAGACCTTGAACCCAAGTTCGCACTTTTTAAAAAAAAAAAAAAAAAAAAAAACTATAGAGATGCTGTACCTGTAGAAAGGACTCTCATTCTCAAATGGTGAATGACGCATGCTATGGTAAAATACTTTCCCCAAAATAAATAAAAAAATAAATGTTGAGGTACCGCAGGTCTCTTCTGCATTGATTGTGACATTTTTAAACACCTTTTAGACCTATTAGAAGTCTGACAAATTCAGGAAAGTGCAATGCTAAATTGCTGAAGCACTGTTAAGGAAGCCATGGAATTTATTTCTGTTGAGTATTTGCAAATCATTCTGGAGTGTCAGTTAAATACCTAACCAAGGCCTTAATTCTTGTTGCCATCACTTGTAATTCTTGACCTAGCTGTTAAAGACCTTGGCTGCCCACACAATTTGGAATTTTCCCTGAAGGGCTCAGGAGATGAATGTAATATATACACTGCTTAAAAAAAGTTAAGGGAACACTAAAATCGCACATCAGATCTCGATGAACAAAATAGTTCAAAATCTTTACTGTACATTGTAAAATTCGAATCACCAACCGAATAAGATCTGCCGACAACATCTGGGCATGCTTCTAAAGAAATGGTGGATGGTGTCCTGGGGGGGGGATCTCCTCCCAGACCTGGATAAGGGCATCAGTGAGCTCCTGGACAGTCTGTGGTGCTACTTGGCGGAGTCGGACACACAGATACATAACGTCCCAGAGGTTCTCAATTGGATTTTGGTGTAGGGAACATGAGGGCCAGTGTGTGGCATCCTGGTATTGCCTACACACTCTGGCTACATGAGGCAGGGCATTGCCTACACAAGGACGAACCCAGGGCCCACTGCACCAATGTAAGATCTGAAAATGGCTCTGAGGATTTCATCCCAGTAGCTAAAAGTAGTCATCTGTGAAGAGAATGGGACACTAATGGCGGACTTGGCAATTCTGGTGTTCTCTGGAGAATGCGTATCGAGTTGCTGGGCTGTGAGCACAGATCCCCCACAAGAGGACGTTGGGCTCTGATGTCAATCTCGCTTAGTCTGTTTGTGATAGTTCAGATAGAAATGTGCACGCCAGCAGCTCGCTGGAGATCATTTTGTATGGTTATGGCAGTGTTCCTTCTTGCAAAAAGGAGCAGATCCTGGTCCTGCTGTTGGGTAGCTCTCCTGGTGTAACGGCCCATCTCCTGGTATCTTTGCCATGCTTTTGAGACTGTGCTGGGTGACACAGTAAACTTTCTTGCAACGGCACATACGGATGTGCCATCCTGGAGGATCTGGAGTACCTGTGCAACCTGAATGGGCTGCAGGTACCGCCTCAAGCTACCAGTAGTGACAACGACACTAGCACAATGCAAAACTAGAGAACAATTAGTCAGACTGATTGTCTGTGGCCACCATCTGCAAAACACTTCCCTCTTTGGGGGTTGTCTTTCTGTTGCATCTCCAGTGCACCCGTTTGATTTGCACCAAAGCATGTGATGCTGATTCACAATCTCTTATTAATCCTAACTGGTCAGACTGATATCCCTGAAGTTTAAATGACTTGATGTTACACTGTGATGATTAAGTTTTCTCTTAATTTTTTGGAGCAGTCCAAAAATCAACATTTCCATGTGTCACGCCAAGGGTGTACAGCAGGGGTCGGCAAATAAGTCCGGCATCGTGCCAAATTTTTTTCAAGTCATTTCATGGCGGGCCAGAACATTATCAATTGGCGATTTATATTCCAATATTTTCTGTGAGTGCGATTAGCTCAGTTGGTAGTAGGGCTGCAGCTTGCGATGATTTTGGTACTTGAAGCTTCTATAGATTATTTCATGGATTCATCGATGCATCGTTTAAGAAGTACTTTTGTTTGGCGGCCGCGCCGGAGAGTTGTGTTTTCAGTCCTCACTTGCTGCTAGTATGTTTTTCTTCCTTTTTCAACAAATTGATTGTGAAGATCGTATTCAGCAGGGGCAGGACAAACGCCCCGCCTCCCCGCAGTGTTTTCCCAGTTTAATGTGAGCTTTAGAGGACTGTTTGGTGTTGGTGGTGGTGGGAATTATATGTTTTCCAATGAAAAAAAATGTAATTTCACATCAGATTGGCCCATTATTTTCACCATATCTCTGAACAAATAGTTGGAAAAGCTAAAGCAGATAATAAATAACACCCAAAGATCAGTCTACTGGAGGAACTACAACCTTTAGATCTGGAGAAAGTAATTTGGTTGGTTCTGTTGCTCCACAGTGATTTTACATTGATGGCACAGCATGTTTTGGGCATCACCCCTAAGCCTTAACGGCAGGAAAACCCTGTTAATATGACCTCAGAATCATTATAGATACGACTGTTCATGTTTGGCATTTGTGTCTTCATTTTACAGCTTCTGACATTTATCTGTAGACATTAATATAAAAAATAGGCAACATGAGAAACCTCCTCCCTTCTGAGGTGAATTTTATTTGTACATTAAAATCCAAAAAGAAACGTCTCCTCATCAGCTTAAAAGGACTAGTTTGCATCACTAAATAGCTTTACTAACCAAAGCTCCTCCAGTCACCTCTGTCCTTTCTTTTCCAAAACCACTTTTTCAGACTGAAAAATAATTTAATCAATCTGTACAGGACAGAGCTGCAGGCTACATCAGTTTAGTCTAACTTTGTACCTGATGTTCTCAACATTGGACGAGTAGGCAGTAATAAAATACAGCTTCCATTACTTAGTAATGTTAAGTTACATAGCAGCTATGTAGCTGCTGTAGAAGCTTTCCTGCTCAGCTGCGCAGCCTGAAGAGGAAGGGAGATGTTAGCTCACTTTCTGCCGCTCGGACAATCAAAGGCTCGCTACGCACCTTCTGATTCAGAGTTTCGCTGCTCTTATGACACCATCTATCATGTATGTTCTGCATAGAACGATGAGAGGAGGCGAGCCAAGCATTGAGTGCTGTTGTGTGTGTGTGTGGCATAGAGAAACAACGATCGATTTGTTCCCTTCCAACAGAGAGGTCTGTGAACAGTTTCTCAAAACTCAATACATTAACTGTTGAGTTTTTCAAATATTAATGCTTTAAGCAGCCTAAACAGTCGGTCATTCACATACTCTGAAGTCGGGTCAGAAATGTTACAAATATATCGTAAAACCAAAACTATCTGTACGGCTCTATGCTACAAGCCTGTAAAAATGTTTTTGTGATATGGATGAACTGTCCCTTTAATAAAAGGTATGAGCTGCTTTGTCATAGCATTCTGTAGCCTTGTGGGCAGCACTTACGAAACTAAGTCCTCTACTTTAACACTGTTTGTAAGTTATTCAGATGGGTCTGTTTGAGCAGCATGACATCCTAGTCTGGGCTTTGGTTCGGCTTTAAACACTTAAGTGTTTGAAGTCTAACAGGCATAAACTCATGTCTTTCCTGTTTCACAGCCGGGTGTTGGGGAGCGTATGTGTGACACACATGCTGCATAGGCATGTATTGCAGGAACATTTTTGATATGCTAAAGAGGCCTTTCAGTTATATTTTGGGTATTATTTGGGTAAAAATCATACTGTAAATTTATCTTAAAGCTCACATGCCGTCATGTGAGTAGTCTCAACTGGTATTAGTAGGACAGATAAACAATCATCCTGTGTATAATAATTAAACAATTTCAATTCACGCTCAAAAGAGATAATGAACTGTGCAACTGAAATAACATGAATATAGATGAACCTCCCAAAGGGGTTTTCTTCTGCCAGCAAAAAAATTTACGCTCGTCAAACTTTTTATCAGGAATCTTTACAAAACTGACTCCAACCCAATGTAGACCAGTAGTTCACCGCTCTTTTCAAAGCTCTCTCGAACAGATTCAAATACGCAAAACACAAAACGACAGATCAAGCATTGCACAATCCCAAAAGCAGCATTTATGCAAACACAGGTAAGAAAAGCTGAAAATACACAACAAAATGTGTCCAATAAACTCCCTTGCTGGATTGGGCACTAAAAGATTCCTCAGGTGAAGCATTGTGATGGAACAGTTCATTTTCATAATATACTGCCAAAGACAATTTGTTCCTTGACATCCAGACAAATTTTGCTCCCATTTCACTACTGCATGGATCTCCAGGGGTTACACATCAAGGCAGCAACACAACCCTGAAGTTATTCAATCATCCTTCTCTTATAGACTAAAAGGCTGTTTCACTGATAACAGCCATTGTTGCACAGGTGGCATGCTCATCCTCAACACCCACTCAGCATGCTTATCACAATACCACATGCATACCATTACAAACAGACGACAGTGACTTTGGAGCCGATCATAAGTGGCTTCTTGTACCAAGACACATAAATTATATTTTATTCCCCCAAATGGCACAAGCAACCAACTAAAAAGTAAATCATAGTAGAAGTCAAAGGAGAAACAATGCTTTGTCCTCCACTATGTCAGTGACGCCTCTGAAATCACACTCACGAAACCCAAATATCTGCAGAGTGCCTTTCTCTTTCTCTCCACTGAGGACTAGGTAGTACTCTTTAATGAGTGTTGGAGAGAACAAAAAAACAGTGAAAGAGTTAGCATGAAAGAGTGAAACATTTTAGAGAAGAGAGCGGGAGGGGAGAGGATTATACTGTATGTTAGCTTGGGAGACCGGGAATTGAAACAAATGATTGTGGCGTAGCATGCTGCTGCAGTCGCAGAGGACCAATTACACTGAGATACTCTGTAACCTTTAGCTGTGTCTAAATGAGGTCGATTCCTGAGGTAAAGTGGGGTAAAGTGCTACCGAGGTTGTCTACTTACTCAGTCAGATGGAAGGTGTTAACAGAGGGACTTATTTGCATCTTACCAATAATGGTGGACCATTAGTACGACCTTACCAAAACGTTAAAGTGTTGTTGTATATTATCAAGCAGCTATATAGATATTAGATATTACAGATTCAAATCTGGTATTAATGGTTGGTTTAACAGCCAATTCTCTACAGAGGAAATTTTGTGCAAAAAAAGACAGTAACTTTGGATGATACTGATGTAATTTGACTAACTAGACTGATGAACCCTCATAAAACACATTTTTGGACAACTGCAGATTTTGTCTTGCATTGGAGTCACCCTAAGAAAGGATTGCTTCACATCCAGTATGAACAGGAGGAATGATGATGAGACTACTAAGATGAACCTATCCTTTAATAAACTGAAACTGCAAAGATGAAAAATGCTATTTTATTTTGTACTTTTACTTTTCTGTGAAGCACTGTAAATGCAGTACTTTTAGATAAGTAATAAATTAATCAGATTTATTATTATCATTATAGTTGTCATCATAATTAGTATTCATATTTGTAATAGTAGCAGCAGAATCAGTAGTAAAAGTTACTAAAGAAATGAGGTTTTGCATGTAACAGAGTGAGTATTTGTGAAAGGACCATCGACTTGTGTTATAAAAATTCATTACAAATGTTATACACATTACAATGTTCTTGTTACATTTTAAAAATTAAAATCATATTTTAAATTTAATAACAGCTTAGATTTCTGACATATTTGCTATGCTGTGTCAACTATCTTAAAATGTATTGGTAATGCAATACCTTACATACTAAAATAAATAATTTCCTAGGAATTTTCCTGGAAATATGTCCATTTATACTAATTACATACAAGTTAATTTTCAGGAGGAATTTCGTTGAAAGAACTGCTCCAATTATACCCGAGTTAATATCATACTTTGTGAATTTATTATTCATGTGTTGAATAGTTTTTTTTTGCCCGTAGACACATTTGACAATTTTTGTATGTTCAACTGACCTTCCGTACACTGCCTAAGTGACTCTAGGCTTCTCTAGGAATTAATTAACTGAGTCATAGCAGTTGCACACGTCTCAATTATCCCCATAGTTAGAACCAAATTAAGACTGTACTTTCCAGAAACATTGCTATGAATTTGCAGTTGCATATCAGTTTATCTTTCATGAAATTATAAGAAACTATGGGACCCCGTAAAATAAAGTATTCCCAAAAACATTGATGAGGAATAAAGGACAATATTTATGGATTAATTCACTAAAATGTCTGTGGTTACTACAGTCTGAGTTGTTGTCAAGCAGCACAGGTGAAGCCAGTATGGGCACTGTGTGATTATGAATCTGCTCCAGTGCACAGTGAGTCATACACACCTGAAATTTATAGAGCAGACAAGCTCTCTAACTAACTGACTGAGAGAGGCGAGGGTTGAACAATGAAAGGAGAAACAGTCATAGAAAGACTCTTGAAAAGAGAGGGCATGAAATGTTAAGCAGAGGGTTCTGTGTGTGCGTGCGCATTTTTAGACAATTGCAGACAGAATTAGTGTTCTGCTTTCATTAATCACACTATTGTCGTTGAAGAAACTTTTTTCACAGGCTTGTGTTTAGCAAAGATAGACCAGTAGTGGAGGGCAGGGGACTAAAGAAAACAAATAATGCAAGAAAGAAAAATCTTTAAGCTAGTGTCAATTGCACTGTTTTTTTATGTTGCCAAATCTTTGACAATTATACACCTGTTTTCCCAGACAGACGACATTACCACACTGACTGGCGAGTCAGGTCGAGTCACGTCATGTTTTTTGTAAATCCTGACAACACATACAATGTCTCAATGTCTCAAGCCCACAACAGAAATAGTTTCAGACCCAGCCCAGGCTTTCTAAGGAGACAAAGAGGGTGGACCAAAAAGCCTTTGGACATAAAGAAAACAATGGGAAGAAGAATGGAGAAAATTCAAAAAGAGATCCCCCTTGCTGGTTGTGCAATAGAAGGGAATAGGTGGGAATATAGCAATTACAAATAAACAGACAGACACTGACTCAAACTTTGACAGCATGTCCTCTCTTAAGGGTGTGACCGTTAAGGCAATATATCTATGTGTGTGTGTGTGTGTGTGCGTGCGTACACAAGCATCTGTTCACAAATGTGTGAAAAGACTGCAGGTGAAGCAAAGAGCCTTAGCCAAAAAAAAAAAATTGGAAAAGATCCAGATGATGACTCACATGGCACCCACAAGTGTCTCTTTCTCTGTCTCACACTCAAATACACAAAAACAAGGACCCAGATGATGAGGAATGTTGCATCACATTATTTTTTTTCTCACCCATGTCATCTTTCCCAGTGTCAGTAGCACTAGTGTCTCAGTTTTCAGTTGGTTTTTTCTGTCAGTGTAGATGGGAAAGCATCAAACTTTCAAAACTCACTCATATTCAAACTTCACTGAATACAAACTATATGCAGAAAGTTTCAAAGTAGTAATGATATAGTTTCAAATGCGCTCTGGTAATTGCAATTCAGAAATACATCGGCAATGACTGCTCCACCAACGAGTTTGATCTCCAAAACAAACTACTTTAATCCCCAATACAAACTACTTTAAACGAAATGCAGGTATTTCAAACCCCCCGTGTGTCAAAATGGAGCAGTAGTGGCCTAGTGCTCTTAAATGCTACACAGCCATTTGAAAGCCAAACTAGCGTTTCATCTCAGCTTGTCTGATTATAGATGACGAAACAGCAGGCCAAGACACGGAGGGAAGATAAGGAGGGAAAAAAAATAAATCAAACATTATACTCTTTGAAAGTTGCCAGGCAGCAGGCAGTCCAATGTGTCTGGAGTTTCAGCTCAGAGCCTTTCAAAGTGAAATTGTAATTGTGTGGAAAGATAAATGTGCTTTGCTGTTTCTTCTTCCTCTGCAGAGCTCGGCAGTGGGGTGGGGTCTCCTCTCTGGCTCAGTGAAATGTAAAAAGGGGCTCTTTGGGTGCTCTGAAGTAAGTCTGCCGGTGTTGTCTTTTTCTCTCGAGTGTGAAATTGCGAAGGCATTCTACAGCACATACTCCCCTATCCCCAGCTATCACAGAATGGCAATGGAGGCAGTGGGAGGAGATTTGACCAAGTGTTGAGAGTCTCTCTCTCTCTCTTTGTGTGTGTGGGTGTGTTAGTGTTAAAGTAGCTGTCACTTAATAATAATAGAATACATATATTTTTCTATGGTTCCAGGTACCTAAAAGGATTTGTTTATAAATACATTTGAACATCTTTACATTTTTATAACAAAATATCCCTTTTAAGAACCTAAAGATATCCCTTAATCCTAAATGATGACTCTAAAGAAATATGCAATGCTATTGTCATACATTTTCATTTCAAATACCTCAAACAATAGAAGGTAATGGTCAGGGGTATTGTCTGCTGTACACCAGTGAGTTGCACAGAGCTGCAGTCAAAAGTATAGCCTTAATTGTAAAGTCTTAAATGTGTACTTTTTCAGTCCATACGACCACTCTGCTTCACAACTCCATTTTGGCAGCAGATTTTGAGTCATTAGTCAAACAGATGTTAATCACTGAGTCACAAATATGAACATCTCATTTCCATATTTGTGACTCATTTCCTCATGATTCCAAGGATACTTGTATTTGTTTCATTGTGACATTTCACCAAAACTGGCATATGCACAAAAATGTAAAAATATTCTTACCTGGCCTTGTTTATAAAAAAAAAAAAAAAAAAAAAAAAAAAGTCTCTCCCTTGACTGTGGGTGTCTGGATCTCTTGTAAACACAAAGCACCTAAAAAGACAAAGAAGAAAAAAGTTGAAGGTTGCAAGGATCAACCTCACTTGGCTAAATAAAATTATTATTAAATAGGAGACGTGAAGATGCGACAATATCTATCAAATGATGCCAGTCGTATTTGTGAAGTCACTGCAAATTACATATTCTTTAACAATATAGTGTTGATTGTGCTTCTAAGATTTCCCTTTGCAGTATATTGTTCCTCTGTATTTTATGTCCAATCACAATGAAATCTTTCATGCTGTCTTCACAAACACAAAAGGTAATACTTTCCAAGAAAACATCTTTACTATACATTTCCCTCACTTTATTAGATACACCTAGTTAGAACTCATGCACCTCATCGCCGAGGTGTTTCCTCGCCCGCAAAATGTCATGAACCCACGTACCGACAGTCTGTGCTCTCATGTTTCAGCCTTCTCTTCATGCAGAGCAAAGGCCAGAGCAAGCAGGCCTAGATACTTTGTGGTAACATTTTTACATTCACTAAAATTAAGTAGGCTACCTTACTTGCAACACATTGCCTCCACAGAAATTATGTATCATAGCAACCACAGCGTCTCAAAAAAAACCCACTGCTCCTCCCACACGCACCGCTCCCATTGCAATGATTTGAAAATAGGCGCTAGCGTCAGAAAAAAAAGCTTTGGTGGACACGGGCCCATACAGAGCAAGGACCAGAGAAAGTACTCTACTCTGTGTTGAAATTTTTACATCCAATAAAGTTAGGTATAACTACTTGCAACAAATGTATCGTAGCAACCAAAGCAGGCGGAAAAAACGCTGCGCCTCAAAAACGCCCACTAGCGCTCCCTGCTGGGCGTTTTCAGAAGAGCAGCTAGCGTTTTCATCGGGTAAAAACCACTTTGGTGGACACGGGATAGAGTCGAGGCGAGTTGAGCTGGTGCTGGTAATGGAAAAATGGCGTAAGAAGCAGTGAACGCTGACGTGTTTGCAGCGGCGGTACATAAGTCTGAGCGTGTGAAGAGAACTGAAGGAGGCAAATTCAATAAGTGAGAGATACTTAAGATGGAGAATGAAGTAAAATTCAAACGGTGAAATAAGAAACAAGCTAAGTTACTAAAAATAGTAAAAACATGCCCGCTAAAACTGTCCCTCTCCTCAGCCCGCTTAGCAGAAAATACCGATATATATTTTATATATATTTTTTATTCTGCCTAACAGTACCGTGATATTACTTTTTGGCCATATCGCCCAGCCCGACTTTACACACATAAAACACACACTACCTAGTCGTCCTCCTCTTCCTGCATTTCAGGGGTCAGTGTTTCCCACAGGATTTTGAGAGACTATGGCAGACGACTCCAGAGAGGATAATTAGCTGAGTTTCCCTATTGGTCATTTCAGAACTGAAGAAGTCTCTTGGATGAGGGATGAAACGTCTTCTAGTATCTTCAACCAAGTTCAGTTGCCCTTGACTTTAAACCTTCTTTGGATAACAATGACCTGGATAACTGAGAACCTTCATAGACGTCACTTTACGCTCCTATGTACCTCCACGGTGCAATAGGTTCTCTAGTTACACTGTACATCTACATTCCTTTATCAAGTGAAAACAAATACATTAAGTAGATAGATTAACTATTTCAAACAAAGTATTCTTTCACAAGAAATGTATACAGCAGTTTGACACAATAACAAGGATACCTGTCCCACAACCCAATCCAATTACCGTCTATTACATATACAGTTGTGGAGTGTACGATACTTAACTTTTGCTGAAGAGTTGTTGTATTGGTTTGTATAATACTGACAGGTGTCCCTCTTATTTTGGCAACGCCAGTTCAATCACTATTGAACACAGCTTACTGTATAAGTACTGTTGATCCATATCCATACTGAACTAGTGTACTCTTTACCATCACATTGGCTTTACCATTCACACAGGACAGTTGTATCTGGGTCAAGTGAGCTCTGATGAGTCAGGTCCATACAGCCAATTGCATTCGTGATGGGCTGATTTATTATTTATGGCAAGCAGAGAGGATTTTGTGAGGGTTGGTTTGTAGATAGATAGGTAGAGTGATTTGTCCGCAAAGGCTGAGCTGTTATTTACAGACTGACAATAGTGATGTATCTGTGTTATCTCACAATTGAAACTATCGATACTCTGCTGCTCATTCCTAAAATCTTTGAGTTATGCATGTTTGAAACGTAGCATATTTGGCCACATTTGTGTTGATTTAAGCATTTATTATTAAGCAAGTATTTTACTGGCCAGATTTAGAACAAACATGTTCCACTGGTGACTGTAAGGTTCTCATTATTCTAGTTGACATTAAAATTGTTTTGGCCTCTGCAGCTTTGATTTTAAAGTATATGCAGTATATGCATTTGATAATACTGTTAAGATGGTGGAATAATGTGTTTAATAACAAGCATGTTTAGTTCAGACTGTCTACACATCCCTGAAACAGACAGGTGGCTGCTAAATGGACTGATGACACGACATAAGTCTATATAAAAATAAACGTTTTCTGTACCACAAATCCAGTGGGCATAAGATATCCTTGCTAACCGGCTGTACAGGATCACTACAAATAAAATATCTTTCATATAATGTTCCGGCCTAAGCAATACTATACTTGGCATGACTGCAGCGGTATTAAGGTCAAGTTTACAGATATCAAAAAGCCATAACTGTTGCTTCACTTGGCTAATTTTAACAAAACTGCAGGTATGACGCATCTCATTAATAACAAGCCCAAGAAGTGAGTGCGCCTCAATGCTTGCTTCTTAATTTTCTGAGGACATGTTTTATTTGTAGTGATTTTGGATCAATCTGTGGTGCTAAATGGAGTTTGCCATGTTGTTTTTGCACCTCCTGAATAACTTTTTAGCAGCTGTTTGTTTGTATTTTCTGTTGAAAGTAGAGCATGACATACAAGTGCTTGTGTTAAGCTACAAAACACACTTCCTGTCTTTAATCTTAAATAGGCTAATCGGAGAAAAAGACATTTGAATCTCTGGATTGCAAGCCTGACAAGCATGCTTCTTTCTCTGAAACACCTTGGCACTTGCTGACATTTTCAAACCGCATGCTGTCACACCTTGTTCACTCTTGGGTGTCTCCATAAGACAATAAATAAGTAAACAGTGGAGAACACACACATGCACTTAAGACACACACACAGACTGAACAAGGGTCCTATCTGAGAGCTTCCAATCCATTTACGATTCCTTGCGTGCCTAAAATACTGAAACAAACCAAGCTCCAGGCATCATGTTTGGAGGAAACTCTTCAGGCTCCTCAGACTAAGAAGGATTTGGCAGGAGCTGCATTGTGTGTGTGTGTCTGTCTGTGTGTGTGTGTGTTTTAGTGATGCCCTAACTTGATAGTTTTGGCATCGCTGCGATAGAGGCACAAAGATATCGGATAATGAAAAGAAATTTTACAATTTAATAAAGATTATTTAGCAGTGTATTTGTCAAGACTAGTTATTTGAACTTTGCACAATTGCAAGCTCTGATAAACATGTTCATCACATTCACTCTTTCACCCCCCTATTTGACAAGGCTGTATCTGCTTGCCTGACCTCAGGTGGCGCTGTTAAAAATAAAACCATGAATCAGGTGAAATCTGGCTTCATATGAGCATTCTAACCCATTTTCTGTCTTCATCCACTTAATTATATTTAATATAGTAAAATGTCATTAAAATAGTAAAACACATTCTAGGCAAATGGCTCAGTCAGCTGTGCTCAGACAGTAGCAATGAAGCCACCTGGTCCTCTCCAAGAGCCACCTCCGCACCACCACCAAGAGCCCTCTAATCTGTGCCAATCATATGACGCTAAACAGCCATTTGTTGTTGAATTGGGCACCAGCCCACGCCCCCTCCTCATTTCAACAGCCACTGCAGACCCTAGCAAAATGCCGGCAACGTAGCAGCAGCAGTGAGGGTGACAGAACTAGCAGAGTGGTGAATAATAGAGAAAACGAACTGTGGTGTAATTAACATGGTGGCTCGGGGCTGATGTACCGTAGAGAGATAGAGAAAGGGAGTGAGGAGAGGGCGTTGAGAAAAGAGGATGGAAAAAAGATATGCAGTGTAAAATGAGAAATTAAATTAATTAAAGAGAGAGAGTGAGGTATTTTTGGAAGAAATGAAAACAGATGCAAACAGAATAGACAGGGAAAGATCAGAAAACCCATTTAATGCATCACATAATAGTGGCACATGAAAGTTCAGAGATGGAGGGAGAAAGGCAGGCAGAGAAAAGTGATGTAGATGATAATTACATGTTTCCCAGCACTAAGTACATCTCAACATGGTCGCACTAGCTCGGTTTCAATTTTGTAATACAAAGTTCACTTTTAATTGATAACAAATGGTAGATGTTCAGTCATATGAAACAAGTTCACAGAGTAAATGAGGATGTCTTGTTATCCAGTGGCTGAGATGCACAGGTGACTTGTTTAGCCACAGAGAGAAAGCCATGGATTGCAGCCATCAGAGAAGAGCTGCAGATTTCCAAAATGGCGCTGCTCTGCGTGGGCAACAGTGAGCTGGAATAGCACTGCAGTAAGTGGAGTGTGTAGGACTGAGAAATGAAAGCAGCTCACTCTTGTGTGGTTTCTATGCAAGAAGACAGAGGAGGATAGACAGACAGATACATGGACAGCAGGGGAGAAATGACAAATAAGTAAGGGAAATATGAATGAAGCCACAAAGGAATTCTACAGATTTCCACCTCAGTACATCCACATTAGGCCGGTTAAATTAAGTGCATTGTTTTCTCTCCTTCTCAGCCCTCTGTCCACGCTAAAAAACATTTCTCGTTTCTCCAAAGTGGATCAATTTTAAAATCCAAGTTAGTTTGTGCAGGAAAAAACACAAAAAACAGCGCTTCTGCAAAACAATGATGCAAGTTAGGGAGAACTTTCTCTCAAGCCTCTAACCTTCTCAGTGTTTTTTTTTATTTTGAATGTAGTCGATCACACAGTGTAAGTGTTAACATATATTCATGCTGATTTTGTCAGACTACATTGCAATCATAAAAATGATTTTATCAGCACTGCAGCTCGCCAGCTGCTGGTTACCAAGTAGTATTTTAAGCCACCATCAAATCCCTATTTTATACATGCTCACTTGTCTGACAACAGAAATATAAGAATATGTAAATGAGAACAATTATTTCAAGAATTTGGTTTGTGAATATGCAGGCATCCTTTAGATGGTCTCTCACAGTCGAAGCTTCGCAGTGAAACGAGGATCATGCTAATATTGGCGAATACGGGGGTGCTAAACATCTGATTTTACAAAGAACTACCAGTTTTCTCCCAATAAGTTAATATACATCCATCCATCCATCGTCAACCGCTTATCCTGCGTACAGGTTCGCGGGAGGCTGGAGCCAATCCCAGTTGACATCGGGCGAAAGGCAGAGTACACCCTGGACAGGTCGTCAATCCATCGCAGGGCAGTTAATATACAGCCTATTACAATTTACATTTCAGTGTTTAATGCTGTAAATAAACATGTAAAAAGAATAAAACTTCCAATAAATGTTTTTAAAGTGTGGTAATAAATCCAAAATTGTAACCCTACCCCTGGGTCGTCAGTGCGCATGTGTGTGGAGGCGGACGCTTGCTGAAGAGACTGAGACCCGGCTTCACTGGTGTTGTGCAGAGTTGTCCGCACCTCGTGGAACTTTCGGATAGTTTATCACCGTTGATGAACCACACAAAGAATATTTTATCGTTACCCGCGACGTGCATGTAGTTGTCGGCAGCACGTCATGCACACAAAACTCACACAAGATCGGTGAATGACAGGCAAGAGCGAGAGAAGGGTCTTCAAAAAGCCTCAGTTTAGCTGGAAATTTACAGTGTAAGAGGAACAAATAGAAACTGCAGCTCTGCAGCTTCTCGATGGATGGATGGTATTTTGACCATAGAATATATAAAAGAAGTGAAACGTAGTCACCGTGATGTCACCCATTGGTTTATGGACTACCGTTCTGAAGCCTCACGTTTTTTGGCCATCGCTATCTTTTTGGAACCCGACATGACTGGACGTGACCATATTAGGACGAGAGGGTGGCACTAGCTAGCTTGGTTAGCAAGGTGCATCCGTAATTCACATTTACTGTGATATTGACAGGGATTCTAATTTTGGCTAGGGAAAAACAGGATTAAAACAAAATGTACTTACCAGAAAAATTAACAGGTGACTCCTAATAAGCTTTTTCAACAACCCTGGTCAAATATACACAGTGCAGTGGATACCAGTTGCCTCTATCCTGGTTGTAGTGATCTTGTCAATAACAAGACAGTCCCGCCCTAAAGCATACCCTGCTTTATTTTCATCTAAATCGGACCATAATTTAATAATGCTGTTTTGAAGAGGACTTGAAACAAGCGACTGAGACCATAAACTAAGAAAAGTGTTTACTAAGGTAATAAATCAAGTGGTAAGTAGGGTCATGTAGTCCAATGTACTCGGACTTCTTAGAGTAGAGTCGCCTCCTGCTGGCCAATAGGGAAAAAATGCAGCACTGTTCAGACCTGGAGGTTCCTGCTCAATTTTGACACACATATCACCTTTTACTAGGAATGTGACGAGTTACTTAACCCACAAATCGAGACGAGAAAATTTAGAGCATTAAACCCTTTATTTCCTGCATTGTGATGCATTTTCTGCACCAGTTTATGGTGATTTTTATTTTTATATATATATATATATATATATATATATATATATATACACATACACACAAAATTCAGGTGCTAAGTGAGAATTCAAACTCTCTAGCCTAACTAAATATAGATATAACAGAATATAATGCAGTGCAGCTCAGTCATTCTGTGCTGCTATAAGATCCGTTTCTCCTGTAGATCAACTTTTCTCATGTAATATCATACCTACCGAGTCATGATTTAGTCACCTCATTGATAAATTATTACATTTCAATTCAGTTATAAACTCCTGGACTTTATTAGCTCTTGTGTTTCAGCCGGTTTTCTGCTCATGTTCAAAATGTTCTGCATATTTAAAATCTCTCCCACATATCATGTGTTTTCTGACATGTCCAGAAAAAACTGCTGTGCATTACGTTATTGTTCCGCTGGTAGTGACATCATCCCCTTCAGACCGACGCAGTTTGGGACTTCATGCTGCATGTGAAACCAAAAGTAAATGACTTTTGATCAGGCAGAAATCTCACCACAAATCCACACGTTAACTTGAGCAGCTCAGATAAAGTGCAGCTCACAGTCCCAAACAGAGCAAGGCTAGCTTCAGGTTTTTGATGTTTATGTTGCAAAATCAGCTACGTTACCACTCATCAACGAGCAGGTTACACCGGTGTCAATCAGCTAGGCGGAGTTGATTCGCTCCAGAACTCTATCTTATCAGTTATACATTTGTATTTCACTGCGTGAGGAAATTAATGTGTGGCTTGACAGTGTGTGAAAAATTTCATTTGTGTGAGTCTCGCGAGACAGCATTTTACCAGACGTAATATATCGTCACAATTTAATCTTGCGAGATCTTATGGGGTGAGATCTCGTCACACCCCTACCTTTAACATATATTGTGCTGCGATATGAAAACTGCAGCGGGCCATATTGCGATTTCCATAAAATTCCAATTAATTGTTCAGTCTCAACCCCAGTAAATGAATATATATTATCAGAAAAGGGAAAAGGAAAAAAACTAAAGTTAAACTAAAAATAAAATGTTTATACTCTGCTATAATAAGGTGTGGATAAAGTTAAAGTTAAATCCAGGTGGCTGTAATATGCAGTAAATATATAGTAAGGAAACCCTGTTCCATCCTGTTGCTTTCCAACACAGGGCCGGTGCCAGTCTCACATTCCAACAGGAAACAGACCTCAGCCACTTCCTGCTTCCTCTGAGGAAGTGACAGGGAACGGGTGAGCCAGTCACACTTGAGACTGAAGTCTGGGTGAGGGTAATGTTAAAAAAAGAAAAAAAGAAAGTAAAACCAGAAACTTGTTACAGTACAAACTACAATAGCTCAATAAACAGCAGATTATCTGATTAAGTGTTAGGGCAGTGGTTCTCAACCCTTTTTGGGCCAGTACCTCCCTATCCATTATCCAGGTCCCTTACTACCCCCCATCAAAAAAGATGTTTGCTCTTAGCCCTGAATATTGTTGATTTTTTTTATTGTTACTATTGTTATTAAAAACATTGAAAAGGTAACAAAAAAGGCATGTGAAAAGTAATTATATTTAACTAATAAGTGAATGTTCCTCCCAGAAACTGTGTGTGAAGCCAGATACTGTTTTCTTGGATGGGGCACTTAATAAGTGGGGGGGTATGGGGGTCCTCCCCCAGAAGATTTTGAGCATTACAACACTTAACTGGTGAAAATTTCTCCACCAATTTCTGCCTTTTCTGCACCAATTTATGGTGGAAATGTCTAAAAATTCAGGTGGCAGGTGACAATTCAAAATATATAATTATAATAGAATATAATCTAGTAAGGTTCTCAGACATTCTTATTGCTTTTAAATATTTTTCTCCTGTAGATCAACTTATTTAATATCATCCCTGCTGAGTCAACACACATGATTAAGTCTTACCACCTCTTTTGTGGGGAAGTAACCTATTTAAATGTGTTTGTGGCCCCTTTTCATCTCAGTAATAAATTAATCCGTTTTAATTCAGTTATTGACTGGACTTTATTAGCTCATCTGTTAATAACTTAACATATCATAACTCAGTGTTTCCCACAGAATGACAGTGTAACTGTGGCGCAGCTGTACAGCGTGCTTGCCTCGAAAACCCAGCTGTATTCTAACATTAACTTAGCTCTCCTTATTAGCTAGGCTCCTTACATGCTTGCTAATAACTTTTAATAGCTGGGTCTCCGAAACTGACAGCGTTGTGTTGGACAGATTTGTGCAGCTGTGTTAACGAGGGAGAGAGAGCGAGTGATCGAGAGACGGATGAGAGAGACGAGCGAGAGGAAGTGCTGCACGAATACGCGCTGCCTGCAGCTCAAATACAATTTTAAATAGGCCTAGTAAAAAAAATAAAATAAAACAATATATGTAAATAAATTAACGTTTGGGAAACACTAACATATCTGCTCATGTTCAAAACTTTCTGCACATTCAGAATCTCTCCCACATACCTGAGTTCTCTGACATAAAAAAAGTCGTAATGGGAGACTAACGTCATTAGCCTATTTAAAGAGAATTCATAATATTTTACTACATGCCCTGTACTGCATTATGTTACTGATTCGCAGCGAAGTTGCTTTCAGGATGTCCGACAGCAGAATATCCCTCTTGTAAATGTGTAACCACTGAGATAACGAGACGTTCAGTGTATTCCTCAGAGAAATAAACACTTTTCCACCAAGAAAGAGAGCGTCAATTTTTCAGAGTTTACACAGTAAACACCATGTGGGTAAAAATTTAGAGATAACACTCCCGTGAAGGCAGCACGAAGCTGCACCACAAGTAGCTGACGGAGAAAAAAAATACACAGTCTCGTCCAGTGGCAGTGGACTAAACTAGCAGGTTTTAATGTTGCAGACCACCGTTTTTTGCAAGTAGTTTAAAGTTTAAACTCGTATTGTTGTGAATCTTAAGTGTAAACTCGCCTTAGAATTTCCAACCAACAAACGCCACCCCAAAAGCAGCTCAGCACCCCCCCTTCCAAAATATTGCTTCCAGCGCCCCCCCATCATCCTCGGAACGGTACCGCCCCCGTTGAGAAACACTATGTTAGGGTGTGTTAGGAATATCAGCAACTGCCATTATTAGCAAATTATACTAATGCAGCTCAAAGAAGCTTAAATACAGTGCTTCCATACAGATTCTTTGATAAATATTTTAGGAGGTCCCTTCTTACTGCTGCAGTTTTTTCCCCCCATTCCAGCTAGTTGTTGTTATTGTAGACATTTACCTGCTTATACTGAATAAATCTCAGCCACTTCCTCAGTGTGTTTAGACAGTTTGACAACCACAGCACGTACGCTTTACTTCACAGTTCAGCTTCTTAAGATTTACTATACTTCTTAAGATATACTTCCCCCAGACTTAATTTAGTCTTGGAGGTCACCATTTGTTTTCACAAATGTTTTTTTACTGTCTATATTTGTATGTATACAGCTTCTGCCTTCCATTGTGAAGCACTTTGTGGCATCTGCTATAGAAAGATACTACATACAGATAATACATACAAACTTTACTTAGTTCTTGCACAGTAGAGACATTTCAGGAGCAACATATTTGCCACAAATGTAAACATTATGCAGGTCTTACTACTACACAAACCATTTATCATTTAAGCTGACTAACAATAGTATAAAATGGAACCAAAACAAGTGTAAAGGTCATATGTCATAACATGATGGAAAATATGTAGCAATAATGGGCTTAAAAATCATCTAGGTTGACCTAGAAAGCCTGAAGATGTCATTTTTCAAAGCCATCTCTCTCTGTCTGCACTGCAGCTATTATCCATAAGACAGCAGAGATGGTGAGGGTTTGAATAAGATCCGAGTCCCCAGGAAACACCCATTTACTGAAATTGACACTGGACGGCAATGACCCATGGTTACTCTGAGGCCATTGTCAAAAACCCACACTCTGCTAATAGACCCTGTGGCAGTAAGGAATAAATTGCAGCATTTGTACTGGGGCTACCACTGACAGGTAGGCAGAGGTTTCTGCCCAATTATAGGAGGAAAGGGATGAAGCAGGATAAGGTGGGCCACTAGAATAGACCTAATGAGGACGTGGTATGATTGCTGCGGGACTGCAGAGACACAGGCTCATTTGTGCCCACAGCAAGCATATTCGATTGGTAGAAAATGGCCAGAATGAAGTGGCAGAGACAGTGACAGAGATAGATAGGGAGAGATAATGGAAGTGAGAAGGATTGATTCCTCACTCAATGTGAGAGCATGTGGGAGGAGATGAGATGCTGAGACTCAAAGTGGGAAAGAGAGAGATGGATAGATAGAGAAAGTGAGTGAGTAGTCAGTCCATCACGTCTACTATCCCCTCACTCTCTTTTCTTTCCATCCATCCCACTAAAAAAAAACACAGCTGGCAGAGGCGGCCATCCATAATGGTACAAGTCCTCAAAGTACAGTCTGCATGCAAACACATCTAAACCTGTAATCCAACCACTGACACCATGTCAAGGTTGTACCGCTTTTACTAGGAGCAGAACAAAATCTGAAAAACCAGGGCAAACATTCAACAGGAAGGGAGTGCTCTGTTCAAAGAGAGTCCATTTCCATTCAGACAACATTTAATGGGCCTGCAGTCCATTGTACCAGACTGAATACAGATGTAACCATTGTACATCCTTTACATCCACATATAATCACACATCCTTATATAATCAGTGTTGTGCTTTGGTGAAAGAGATTGACTATTAATGGTACTGTGACTCGATGCTATCTGAGCCAACATTCATTGGCATGTGCTTATTTCTTCTCAACTTGATAGGAAGATTGTTTAGTGTGTCTATGTGCGACCCCTACAACCACACATACAAAACTGCTTTAAAAACTACAAATTACGTTTTAAGACAGAGGGTTATAGTGGGCATGTCTGAGCCTGAAAACAGTCTCTCTATAGCTTGAAGACATCAAAATAAAGTTACAAGTGTGTTTTGGAAGCACAAAGGCTTTAAATGGGACAATATACTTTCTGAAACTTGGATTGTATCTTCGTTTTATTTTTAAGTGACTTAACTTTCACACTGCTAAATTATCAGACATCTGCTGACTTTATTGACCACCGGTGTAACTGTTGGACTCTGGTAGCTTTTAATAAAAAGTTTTTCCTCTGATCTCTCCATCATATTCCTTTCTTCCACATTCTATTATAATCTCTGTCTCTTCCATGGTGTGTTTTTCTTTGACTCGGCACACGCTCTCAATCCCAGTCTTTTTCCCCCCCTCTCCTTCATACTTGTGTTAACATTATAGTGTCTGCATCTGTGTCTATGCGAGCGTGTGGGAGGAGAGGAGAGCAGCATTGCTGGTTGGAGGAGGAGGAGGTGGTGAGAGAAAGAAAAAGAAGCGAGAGAGGGAAAGAAACACACAGAGAGACAAGCAAAGCATTTACTGGAACAAAACATGCTGTTTCAATCTCATAGATAAGGGCCGCCTACTCACCACTTTTTATCTCAAAGCAGATTACTCCTTGTTTTTACATTCTGTAATATTTCCTAAGTTTCATAAAATATATTATAATTTGTATAATTCCTACATTCATTCTACATTATTAATAGTCTAGGACAACCAGAACATTATCAGTGGGCATTGTTGCCACCCAACTGAACTACATAGAGTTGCTAGACCTACCATCTGTCCAGTGTCTACAGTGTAATTTCATATCTTAAGAAGGTGCTGAGAAAGACCTATTAACTTGACTGTGGACAATATGAATAACACATTTACAATAAATCTGAGGGCTTTGCCTTTCTGACACAATACCAGTAATAATGTGCTACAACAAATTTTAAAAATAATGGAGACGCAGCCAGCAGACTCGCTGGTAGAGTTTTGCATTATAAAGATCTAAAACCTGAAGGACAATCTGGCTCTGTTTGGGACTGTGAGCTGCACTTTACCGGAGCTGCAGTAGTTAATGTGGATTTGTGCTGAGATTTCTGCCTGATCACAAGTACTGTATTAGTTTCGGTTTGTACCTCCGATGAAGTGCAGTGCACTTGTCTTATTCAGTACAGTCTGAAGGAGAGTACAGCTGAGTATATGTTAGGTAGACTTTTAAAACACACACACACACACACACACACACAGTTTGGTGAACGTGCGCAAAACAAATAATAGCCAAAAAAGAAATGTTTAGAGAAAAAATGGCTGGTCCTTTTTCAAGAGAGGACGTAAAAAAAGGAAGCCATCGCTAAAAACCTTATGGTAGCTAAATATATATTATCAGCAAATATTCAGCAATAGTGGTGACAGTGACACAGACTAAGATTGCTGTCCTATCTCCTGTAACAGCTCTGTAATACAGGGTTATTCACTTCAAAACATTCAGTGGCGCAAGAGAAGAACAGTTGACATCATCTGTAAAAGACTGAATTGAACCAACATACAGAGAGCAGACCCTCAAACCCAGCTGAGAAAGTTGGATACTCACTGATGATCCCAGTATCTTGCAGAGGTCTGTAAACAGATGCAGATGATACAGCCTAAGGTACTTTGTCATAATTTTATTTAGGGGTTGTACCAGAATAGGTTTACATGGTTTATTTTTCAAAAAAAAAAACAAAAAAAACACCATATTTTTGTCATATTGCACATTGCTGCAGCTTCTCTTTTCACCCTGTGTTTTGACCACTCTGTTTAGCTACCGAGAGGCAGAGTAGGGTGGGTCCTGACAACCCGGTAGACCTATGCAGTAAACGCTGTTTCAGTTCAGTTGCACATGTTCCAAAACTTGCTTAGTAATCTCGACTGGAGCAAAAGTTTCAGGGTGTAAGTTATTCTTTTGTAACAAATTGATCTTTTGTACATAACGTTTTAACTATCTCTACATCACAGTAACAACCTTATGCCCATTGACTGTCTAATGTTCGGTAGGGAGGGTGGGGGTGAGGGGAGGCAGCGGGTGTATGTCTTGTCACTGTGTGCTGCCACTCACTGTGTTTCTCCACCAATGTTTTTGAGGGTGTGCTTGACTAGCCGCTAGGCGAGCATTTTGATGCATGTTACAAAGTGATGCAGAAAGGTTGCGTAAGTAAAGGCTAGACTACAATCGAGCCGTTTTCAAGCAGTTCAGGAGCAGTGTTTTCTGTGGGAGAGGGTAACTCCCTTTGAGGTGGACTTTTGCCTTTTTCACTTTGCAAACCTATTACATGCACAAAAAAAAAGATATATAAAACTCAATAAAGGAGAGGGAAAAAGCCAGAAAGCATACCATGACCTCTTTAAAGAATCGGCATTGGCTAAAATAAAGCTGATCTAATTCTTTTCCTTACTCATCAGACAGAATGCGTTTTTTGCAGCGAGAGACGCCTTTTTTAAATTGTTTTCTATTGCGGGCTGATTATGCACCCTCAGTTGTGGTGACAGAAGTTTACAGTTGCTTGAATTGTCCGGACACTGCAACAAACTGTCTCATCCTAAAATAAGCCTTGTACTGGCCACCATTAAAATGAAGCTACTGGACCAACTGGTGGTTCTACCAGCGGTGTCTCCCCTTTCTGAGGGTCTCGTGCCAACACGGATCTCCGTTTGCCTGTCTGCTGCGTGTCTGTACACCTCGCACCCTCAAACAATGCCAGAGCAAGCGCCCTCCATTTATCTTTTTTTTAAAGCAGATGTTTTTAGCAACAAAAGACACAGACCAGTGAGTTGTGATAAAGTTTCTGCTAATATGACTTATTGTTATTACTTAACAGCAAACCAAAAATTACAGATCGCTGGCGCTATAATCTTTGATTAGACTGAAAGGACAGCTGATTTGGTGGTTGCCTAGCAACATACTATATAGCAACATATAAAAAAAACGCAGAACACTGCTCTTTTCCAAATTCAACCAAAAGGGCACCTCGCGTTTTCAAACCTGCAAAACGCTTTCTGTCTGATCGGGGTCTCAGTCTGCTTGTGTTGCAGCACTGTGCCAAACGAATGATACAATGTAGCTCATGCTGATCGCGTCACATCACTTTTAGGGCCCGTGTCCACCAAAGCATTTTTTTGATATGCCAGCGTCTTTTTTCAATTCATTGCAATGGGAGCGACACGTTTTTACAAGCTGGTAAAAACGCCAGCAGCGTGACGAGGCGCTGGGTGTCTTTTCCGCGCTGGGTGCTGAGCGTTTTTTTTCCCGGTCGCCATGAGATAAAAATGTTCAACTTTGGGAAAAACGCTGCGCTCCAAAACGCCAAACCAAATGTAGCAAGTTTTAGCTGTTATTTCAATGCGATACATATTTAATCATCATTTAGGTAAATACAAGTATCGGATTGGATACTTACTAGATCAGGACATAGTGCATAGTAAGGCTGGCCAAGTTAGAATAAGGAGTGACGGAGGAATAAATGCAGTAAATGTATAAGAAACTAATACAAAGAAATTAACTACATAAATTCTATATATACTACAACAATAAGTTAAGCAGTTAATGTGGCACCTCTAGACTGATGAAATGCTCTAAGCAGGATTTCAGGGTACTGAAATCCTGAAATACTGAAATGTACAAGTGGTGAACAGAAAAACATCAGCATTAATTAAAATACACATGTTCGACAGGTCAGAATGAGAGAAATTATTTAAATGTTCAAGAAGAAAGGTTCGAGTCAGTATTGATAAAATCCTGTCTCACCCAAATCAAGAAATTAGGGCTGCAACTAATGATTATTTTCCATTATTGATTAACCTGGCAATTATTGTCTTCTTCTTTCTTCTATTAACCAATTTAGAGTTAAACATGTTTAATCCGTTTTTAAAAATAATTAGGGCTGTACTGAATAGCTCAAAGCTTCAAAACATTTCGAATTTCGAAATCAACATTCGAGTGTTGCTGATCTGTAACTGTACCACCAGGTTACATTGCTGCCTCTCTCTCTATTTTCCGCCTGTGCCACAGATGCATAGCTGCAGGTCAGTGTTTTTTAGGGTGATAAAATATTACAACAGACATTCAAAGCCTCATTCAAAAATAGAAGCTTCAAATGTAAAAGAAATTAAAATTGGTACAGCCCTATCAATATTATTATCAATCCATTTCCTATTGATTGACTAATCAATTAATGGACTAATAAATAAAGCTCTACAACAAACAGAAAGTTACTGAGCATACCAGGACATCTTCTTCATCTTCCTCAAGACTGAACCTGTCAAAAAGCACTGGCAAGTGAGAATTTGGGTTCAGTGATACCTACTCCTTTAGAGACCAGTTTTCTTTGATAGTCTCATCTAAAAAGAAAAAAATCCCACTGAGAACAATGACTTGTTTTACAACAGAGTCCTGATGAAAAAGAGAACAGAAACGGAGACAACAACAGGAGCCTTGACTTTTCTTTTGAAAATGCAAATTCTGAAATGTAAGCGAGGAAAGTGTGTGCATAAATTAATGATTGACTGCATTTTGCCCCCCACTTCAAATATTACAAGTAGTTGAGGTGGGATATCCTGCACTTTGACAAATAAACTGACTTAGATCCAATCAACTTTACTGATCCTTTTATTAATATTAATTAGTAAAGCAACATCAAATAGAAAGGCACATGTTCCAGTTTGTTATCAACTCCAAAGGCCTCTGGGAAAAAACATGAGTGCCATTTTAAGTATCTTCTTGTGGAAATACAAGTTCAAGTGCCATCAGAGACACAGTAACAAGACTCTAAAAATAATTGTGGCTATAATGAAGCACAAGCCTTAATTGCCACACTCTAATGAACTTCATCCATTAGAGTAGTTACAGAAGTGATCTGTATAATGCTCAAAGCCAACTTATGTAAATGTGCACCCAAAAAGGAGTAATGATCCCAAATCATGGATCAACAAAAATATATCCTAGTACAGTTGGTGTCAAAGGCTAAGAACAGTGCTCTGTGCACTGAAAGCTCAAACACAACGTCATCTGGCAGTTGTTTTTACACACACAAACACACACACTTAATTTCCTCTCTGCAGAGTTTGGCTGGATTTGTCTGAGGAACAGAGCCAGCAGCCGCCAACTCTGCAGACTGCAGAGACACTTGTAATAAATTCCATCTGTGTGGCTCCGAGAATTAATTTGACTTGATTTGTGATGTGTGTACTCTTAACTACCAACTTTAACATTCTGCTTCGCATCACATATCACCAATCCAGTAATTACCATGTTAGCCCCAAGTCATAGCACCACGGTTTGACAGATCAGACAAACACAATATATATGGCCTTGACTTAATGTGATTGAGATCTTAATTGAACCAGCTGCCAAAGATAAATTCATATTTTATATATATATATATATATATATATATAAAAAAGAGAGGGAGGAATGAACCGGCTAAGTAGTATTAATATAAAACTGGCATAATATGAAAAAAGAAAATTTAAATGCCGTCTGGTCTCAGCAGGGACTTGTTTCATGCAAAGTGTGAGAAAAAAACTGAAGTCTATTGTATGATCGACCTGAAAGAAGATCTGCAATTCAAGATGGCATACAGCGTATTCATAGTTTTCACATGACGTCACAAACCAATGAAAACGCTCCCTTGGAGGGCAAAAAGACGTTTGTTTCCAAAATGCTGGATGGTTGTTGTGCTTTCGGATTTACTAATCGAGGAGACAAGCCTGAGCTGTGTTAGGTGAGGGATTCCCCAGAAGTTAAAAGTAAACATTACCGCAGTCAAGCGTCGGAAGGGACCTGGCGGTTTTTTATCGACAGAAATGCGGCAGCGAATGCTGTAACGTTATATGGATCAGATATGACAAACACTTGCAGTTTGTGTTCATAATCTTTCTTTTTCTTAAGTTGAAAGGGGGTCTCTACGGGGGGAGTCGCGGTGTGAGATGCTATGTTGGTCACGTGACTGAAAACTATGAATTGACTACATTATCTTATAAATGAGGTTAGATCACATTAGAGTTTCACATTTGGTTCCAACTTTTATCCCGTAAAAACAGATCAGACAGCTCGTCTCCAGAATCATTACCACACGTCTTTCCCAGTCTTATTTAACACCTGGTAACAATTCAGGAAATTGTTTAGCAGGTAGGTAAGTAAATGATGTGAACATAAACATCAAGATCACAAGAACACAAGATCAATCACCTGCAGTCATCTGCTAAGCTTTATCACACAAAAATCTTGTCGTGTGATCAATTTAGTCACTGGAGGATGGCGTAAACCCTTTCTCTATCTCTATGTCATACAGCACTTCTTTTTACTTGAAGGTTAATGTTATATTTTATAAAAGTGTAACGCTAGTTGGGCTGTCTTTCATGTCAGGCAAGGAGACACATCCCTTACTACAATATGCTGCATGAAGCCCTGCAATTGACCCTTTGCTAAGCCACGCCCCAAATACAAAGCTGGCCAATCACAGCGCAGTCTAGGACTCACTCTAACTGAAATCCGACACTTTCATGGATGCGCTCCACAGCCAAAATTTTTTTACATTAGATATGGTCAAACGCTGTTCCTGGGGCACAGAAGTATGATTTATTCTCTTTCCAAAACCTAAAATAAATCCAGAATAATGTCGGCTGATCGGCAGTGGATCGTTCCGAATGTAATTAGTTAGCTAACGCTAGCTAACTTCCTACTCAATGGAACGTAATAAAGCCCTACTGTTCTGCTTTTTAATCATCGTAATAAAGAATAGAGGCCTACCCAGCTTTACAGGAACAGTGTTGATCGTTCATATCATTGTCTTTTGTCTCAATCGTCAGGGGATGCGGTGGTTCACTTGTACTGTGTGATCGGTAGGCTTTAGCTTCCATCTTTCATTTTTTTCACGTCCGTTTGAGTCACTTTGACAGCCTGAAGACAACATTCAAATCTATAATGCAACTGCAAAACTGACTGCTTCTTTCTGAGATCACCTTTTCCAACTAATTTGACAATATTTCTTTGGAGAGTGCAGTAATAGAAAGTGGCAGCGCCGACAGTTTGTCGGACTTCACAACAGTAACTAAGGGGGGCGGGGCTTATCGAAGGGTCAATTCAATCATATCTGCTTGTCGTCACTAAATATTACTGCTCCTCTAAAGGTTAGGCCTACGTCTAAAGCTAGTAAGCAACCCTGGATAAATGACAGCATTCGCAGCCTCAAAAGGGAATGCAGGAAAGCAGAGCGCAGATGGAAAAAATCCAGTGTCCAAGTCCATTACCTCACTCTGAAGGATTTATTAATTAACTACAATAACATGGTTAAGGATGCGAGAACACACTATTTTTCTGAACTCATTACTACACATAAACACAATCCCAGGTTTCTGTTTAAGAATGTGGATCAGCTGGTAAACCCAACCCCTCCTTGTGCCTCAGCTGGAAGTAATGATGACTGAATTGTTTTTATCTTATTTTACCAATAAGGTGGTGTCAATCAGAGCC
>NC_060159.1:20424151-20499386 GCF_021292245.1 Micropterus dolomieu
TAAAATTCTATTGATCACTTTTAAAGCTCTTCATGGCCTCTCGCCTTGTTATATTTCTGACCTTTTAGTCCCATACACACCAGCACGTACCTTGAGATCCTCGGGCAGAGGTCTGTTGTCTGTTCCAGAGTCTCGACTGAAAACTAAAGGGGACAGAGCGTTTGCTGTCAGGGCCCCGAGGCTCTGGAACAGCCTGCCCGAGGAAATCAGGTCGGCTGAGTCAGTGAACTCTTTTAAGTCCCTTCTTAAAACATACTTTTATAGGAGAGCCTTTCCCGATCTTATTTGACTTTATTTTATCCCTTTTATTTTATTGTATTTTACTAATTTTATATTTATCTTAAACGTGTATTTTAGTGTTTTCAATGTTTTTCATGCTTTTATCTTGTATTGTTTTTGTATTATTGTCTCGTGGGTATTATTGTCTTTACACTTGTTAAAGCACTTTGTAACTTGTTTTTGAAAAGTGCTCTACAAATAAAGATTATTATTATTATTACTAACTGAATAAATTTCAACCATTTGATCTACCCATGCACACGCACATTAATAATACTTACACAATACACAAACAGTGGTGCATGGTGCATTTAAAGTCCCTTCTTAAAACATACTTTTACAGGAGAGCCTTTCCCGATCTTATTTCACTTTATTTTATCCCTTTTATTCTATTTTACTAATTTTATATTTATCTTAAAGGTGTATTTTAGTCTTTTCTTTATCTTGTATTGTTTTTGTATTATTGTTTTTTGGGTATTATCGTCTTTACACTTGTTAAAGCACTTTGTAACTTGTTTTTGAAAAGTGCTCTACAAATAAAGATGATAATTAATAATAATAATAATAAAGAGCGATATTCTATTTAAAACAGTATTCTGTTTAAAGCATATTAACTGCCGACAAGAAAGTGGTGAAAATTTTGATAAGCTTCTTTTCCAATAAACAAGCAGCATTTGGGATGAGCTACACTTTGAGCTGCATTACTTATATTCCTTGCTTTCTTTCGTAATAAACTTACTTTTATTTTCCAATCTTCAACTCCAAAGTCTGTCAGATGTATTCTCTAAACCCATTTATATCTTCTGAGCCTAAACAAGCCAGCTTCCCTGCAATCTCTCTATATGCTAGGCTATTAGTACAGACTACTGAACTGGACCTTGGACCTCTCCGTAGTCTGTTCCTGCAAGCTGCCATTCAGCCTAATGAGGCTTGCTAATGGTCTGCCCATGTCATTGTTGGGGAAACATTCTACTCTATGCAAACTGGAACACATGTATAGGGCTGCAACTAACCATTATATTCATTGTCAGTTAAGCTGTCGATTATTTTAATGATGTTGATCAGTGTTTCCCAAAGCCCCAGATGCTGTCCTCAAATGTCTTGTTTTGGCCACAACCCAAAGATATAAGTGTACTGTCATACAGGAGTAAAGAAACCAGAAAATATTTACATTTAAGCACCTGGAAACCAGAGAATTTTGACTATAAACAAATCACTCAAACCAATTAATTGGTTAATTTAATAGTTGACAAACTAATCAACTAATTGTTGCAGCACTACACATGTACACAGCTGCTAAGCACATATTCACACTTCCTATCACTATCCACAGTTGCTTAGTTGATGAACAGACAAACATAACCAAAGCATGAGTCAACTTTACACCAAACCTCTGTCTGTCATCAAATCATACTGTATCTCACACTCTCCATTCATCTGTAGACAGATCTGGGCAAGTTAACTTGAGCTACAACAGCCTGCTGCAGCCCTGTTACTTAGTTTTTAGGACTGTGCTGTCCTGTACTAACTATACATACCTGGTCAAGGCAACGTGAGGAATGACCGGGAATGACAAAGGAAACCACAGAAAAAAAAGCTGCTTCCACTTCTGGCAGATATACTATTACATACTATTTCATTAACAGGATGTTATTTTTGTTATAAACTAGGATATTCTTGACATATCCTCTTTTTAACCAGCAACATGACAGAATGTTTCATTGTACTGCAGATGAACAATCTTGCATTTTCAATTCTTCCCACAAATAAGAAAGTAAATTAGGCAGTGCAGCAGAAGTGGTACTAAATGAAGAGCCGTTTGGGAGCTGAAATAGCCAGCTCTCAGAAAGGAACAAAGACATAAGATCCAGCACCCTTCAAGGTTATTCCGTAATTCCCATCATTAAAAACATGCAATGGACATGAGCATACAAACTTGAATGAGACAGACAGTATAATAACAATGTGGACAACCTTTCATTCCACCCCACTACTTAGCCGCAGGGACACTGGTGATGACTTCTGCTGCAGGGTGTGACATACTCTCACAGGAACTTGTCCAGTAGTCTTGCTCTGTTAATATTACTAGTTAATGATTGTGAGCCCTGTTTCAACACATTTATAAAGTGTGGCCTCAGTGTGTGGGTTCCCATGACACAGGGGATTTAAATGTGAATCCAAAGACTCCAGCCTTGACAGCTTTGTTTCATATTTCATAAAATAATCCGAAATACTGTCTGTGATTCTGAGGAGCACGTTGCTCAGATAGCTAGGCGATTTAAAAATAATTCAACATCATTTTTTTTTAAACAACTAATTTTAAGCAATCACTTATTCTTTTTAGGATTGGCATTAGAGGTTTAAAAGCAATTGCATAATCCAATCAAGCTTGTCCAGGGAAGAACATGGAACTGCGGCTATGACCAATAATTGACGGGAGGCTGATCAAGAAGAGAATTAAGATGCCAAATGCTCTGAGAGGGGAAATTTAGATGCGAAAAATCTGAGGAGTTTCAAAGAGAGGGCAGACAGATGACGGATGAGGAATAAGAAGGAGGGGTTGGGTTTAAAAGAGCAGAGAGAAAAGAAGCAAGGAAGAAAATGAGGAGGGCAAAACAGCTGGTAAAGCCATAGGGTGGGCTGGCAGGATAGTTCATGTCCAAAGCCACAAGCTCCTCCAGATGTTTTTACACCAAACCCTGGAGCTGGGCAAAGGACAGGTTACTGTAGTTTGAAATCAAAACAGACCCATCTTTAAGTCTGTCAAACAGAAAAGTGTGAGGGCTCCTTGAGAAGTAAGTTATGATTTTCAACATCAGCTTTAGTTTGAAACAGATTATGAAACACACTCTGGCCTTTAAGTTACACATTACTTTGGATTTAGAGATTATGTCCACCCGGTAAAGTCAAGAACCAACGTCTAATTCAATATGCAAAACATTTGTTAGGCCAACTGTGAATTTCCCAACTACAATGTGCACTGTTCGGTCCATTAGCCATGGCTATAAAACAAAACCAAATATGACAAACAAAAGATTAAGAAGAATATGTACTTTGGCACAATTTTTTATGAGACAGATTGACAATATACTGCAGTATATTGGATTCAAACAGAGCATTAGCTCAAGTTGCAGGTCATAAAACAGACTATGTCCAGATGCAAAATCTGCAGTGTATCAAATACTTGTTCTCCCCACTGTATGTCCAGAAGAAAATCGTAATATTATGAGATTAACATCATCATTTAGTGAGAATTCATAATATTTTTTTAAAGTCTATCTGACCTACTCTGCTGTGCTCCCCTTCAGACTGCACTGAATGAGACAAGTCCAATGCACTTAATCGGAGGTAGAAACCAAAACCCAACACTTGTGATCAGGCAGAAATCCACACGTTAACCTTTGCAGCTCCAATAAAGTGCAGCTCACAGTCCCAAACAGACTGTGCTTCAGGTTTTAGATGTTTATAATGCAAAACTCTACCAGCGAGTCTGATGGCTGCGTCTCAACGCACGTGGGGGGGTGGGGGTTTACTTTACGATCACGCCACATGCCGAGTTGCATCAGCTAGGTGGAGATGATTCTCGTCGACGTTATCAGAATATAGATTCGTTTTTCACTGCGTGAGAGGATTGATGTGTGGCGCTTAATGCTAGCCTACACAGCGTGATGGAGAAGCCAGCAAGCAGTTTGTGAATGAGAGGACAGATGGACCTGTACCGTGGGAACAGGTGATCAACCAGCCTACTGTGTGAGTCCAGCGTGACTGTAGTAACAGCGTCAGAAGACGGCCTCCTTTGTGGTCAGCGCTCAGTCAGTTCAGTTTGTCATTTGCTAAGTGATAATACACATAGACCTACACAATCCCTTTCGTCCTAGAGGTGTCTTACAGAATACTTCTCTTCGTCCCAAATACATTTTCTCATCCAAAGGAAGGTGTTAGTCTCGAGCCCTGCGGCACGCATCTATGTTCACTCTACCTCGCTCTTCCCCTGCTCAATATCCAATCCCTTTAAACCAGCCATAAATATTTCTCTTTTATGTTATTCCTTCCTTTCTTGTCCTCCACTTGCGTTTGCGAACAACAGGCTTAAAACTAAATGTAATCACCAGAGAAAGTGAACAGCCAACTCCTGATCCACTTTTTCAACGCCGCTGGTTAAATTTACACTGTGCCGTGGGTACGAGTCACTCTAGCCTGATTGACAGGTAGCCATGGTAACGACTTGTCAATCATAGATAATCCTAATCTTTATGGTCCATTTTCCTCAAAATGGGTCCATAATTTACTAAATGAACATCATGTTGTATCGACGTAGACCTGAAACTAGCGATTGAGACCATAAACTCATTTTGAAAGTGTTTACTGAGGTAATAAATCAGCTGAGAAGTAGCCTCATTTTATTATTATTTCTAATGGAGCCGGACTTCTTTTTGCAACCAGAAGAGTTGCCCACTGCTGGCCGTTCAATAGAATGCAGGTTTGAGGGACTTCCGCGTTGGATTCACGTCTCAGACCGTAAGCTTCCCGCTTGGAAGGAACATGTGACAGTGCAGTGGTGTGGCTCATGTGTTTTTCATGGTTTTAGACAACAATGGCAGTCTGTGGCACAAAGCTATAAGATGTAGCAGGCTTTGGTTACACAGGTACTTATTAGGAAACATTAATAGTTAGCTTTGGTCTTTTCAGGGGATTTGTTGACATTAACAATTTAAAAAAAGAATACTGTATTGACACACAATGGCAAATCTTTGAAGAATGTGGAAATTTAAAGTTTTGTAAGACAGTTACTATTCATATAGCTGTGGCAAAGGTTCAGTTACATATAAAGACATCAAGAGATACATTACAAAAGTTCTGTGTTTAATATTTTTGACCCTGCTAAATGGTTGCCAGGCTGGCCTAGAGTGTGTCATAATTTCACTATAGCAGTCTTTTCAAAAGAATGCTGTCAGTGGACCCGAAGAACAAAAGATAAATGACATGAGAGACTGGAAATAACCTTCCTCACAATGACACACTTTTTCCTGTTCTGGTATAATCATGGAGACTGATGAAAGCCTGTGCCTCTTGGAATACAGACAACGAGGAATTAATGATCCAGACTATTGGCTTTTGTATTCTTTCACAAAGAATTCAATTGATATGAATTACGCTCAACTAAAATATGATGGCAAAAACTTGCCATTGTAACCCACTTCTTAGACACAAATTTAAGTGTTGCCACGTGTGTCACTGGGTTCTCACTTCCTGTCTAGTTGAGAAGGAGCGTTTAACCTGGAAGAATAATTAGCACCTTTTAAGTACTTCTTATGCAACCCACTCTACCTAAGCCTGGGCTCTAATCCTCAGCTGGCAAATGCCAAGACCGTGAAAAGAAAAACTGCACTGATGTAAAATCAACACCTTTTTTTTTTTTTTTTTTTTTTTTTTTTTAAATGGCCCATAAAAATACCAACCTCACACCCCGTACTAAGAACCCACATTACATGAGTGAGTCGATGCAAGTGTGGGGTACGACGTGATACACAAAGAGAGTGTAGAAACATGTTGTAAAAACCCCATGAAAGTGTATGGGGAAGCTCAGAGAATTTGCAGAAACCTGCAGTGCATGAAATTCTCTAAGGGTTCATTTCAAAGCCATTTCAAAGCCACCACGAGCCGGCATAAGCAGCTTTGTTCTTTTGCCACCCATCTTCACTTTCGGCCCATTCTAAACCTATCTTCATTGTTTTGGCCACAGCTCTCTATCAAGCCTGCTTTTCAACTTCCTCATGTGGACACCGGCTTCAGTTTTCCTCTCCCACACTCTTCAACCGTTTGGAAAACAGGCTGGAGGAGCTGCTGTATGAAATCTATTTGTCGGTTAAACCGTCTTCAGTGTGGAGCCTGGATTAGGCCTGCTTTTAGCTGGTGCTTTTCAGTGAATCCTGGCGTGTGTGTTTGCTTGCACCGACGGCCAGTGAGCTTTGACGGGCCAAGCTATTGGTGAAGCTCCTGACTTGCCAGGAGGAGTTCACCCAAGGGCCACAACAGCCTCCGACTTACTATCATCATGGTAATAGTCATCAGAAATGTGTGCTTATGACTGTTGTGAGAGTCTATGAAACTTTGTGTACTTTTCCATAAGTCAGCATACTAAGGGCCTATTGAGGGAATCAATGTTAATCACAAGAGTATTGAAGAGAGGACATTCAAGTGCCATGACAATTACGTAGTTGCTTTTTCAGCCAAGTATCACTGCCATCCAGCCAAAAAGATGAGAAGAATTAAGGATGGAGGAGGAAGAAGAAAAAGGAGGAAAAGAAAGGAAGAAGGAGAAAGCCTGTGTGTGTCTGAAGAAGCCTGGGAATCATCTGTGCACAGAGGGGAATTGATAAAATGTGGCAAGGAAAAAAAGCATGACCAAAGCAGCAGATCCTCTGCTATGACTGTAAATCACACCAGAGCTCCACAAGCAAGAGACAGGGACAGAGTGGGGAAGGTGAGGTGGAGAGGGGGTGTTAAAAAAAAGTGTTATCCAGAAGAAGAAGAAGAACAGGCTAAATCTGAGTAAAAAGAGGGGTTGACAGTGCTTCAGAGAGTAATATAAAAACGATAAAGTGCGACTAAAAAGAAAGTGTTACGTTGGGATTCTTCTGTCCCTCTGAGTTCACAAGTTCAACTGGTAAAACATTTCCATTCTCCTCACTCCCCCATCTCGAGACGGCTATGAGTCTGCGCTTCACAGGAAAAGGAAAAATATCTAAGATTCAGGTAGCCAAGGAAGTGTGTGTGTATCTGTGTGTGCGTATTGGGTCTCAAAAAGCCACCTGCACCTCGCTTCCTGATACAGACCTGGCGCAGCATTAACATTTAATCTCTGCAGTCAAAGCTGCACCTTAGAAAACTTAAACTGTTCAGAACTTCTGTCTCACCACATTCTGGCTAAATACAAGCCTCCATAGTTATCTCAAGTGTGTGTGTGTGGGGTGGTGGGGGATGGGGGGGCGGGGGGTCTGTGTGATGTCTATTGGGAACTAACAGCGTGGTAAAATCTTGATAATAAAAGCTATAAATCACCGCTACCACATCCCAAGCCTCAAAGCTCATAAAACTCCTGCCCACAACAGCCTGACAACAAAAACGTGTTGTTCTTTTAAAGTTTCCTCTCTCTCTCTCTCGCTCTTGCGTTCACACAAAACAACCACTGTGGCAGGGGTAGCCATGGCACAGCTAAGTCAGCATAAACACTCTTGCACCATTACATTTCTCCTAAAACTTAGTAAGTAAGTATCCCCAAGGTGTTGTTGACTACAGGTCCTTGTGGTTGGCAATCTTTTTAACAACTACTGAGTCACATGCAAACCTAAGTGGGACATAAAATGTGACCATTATGAGAATGGGGCCGAACTTTGCCATTCACCGCTTCAGTGTGTTACCGCTGCTGCTAGGCCAAACAAAGCTTAAGTAGTTAAAGAGGACCTACGCGCTAATGTACACATAATCACCTAGATTCTTGTTGGCAGCTGATGTTAATACAGGTGACTTTTCAAACAAAATTCCTATTGTGTGCTGCTCAAAAATAGATATGAAATTTTCTTTCAGCTGAATTCTCTGGCCCCTCCCCTAAGTAGGGCAGGGCAATAAAAAAAAATTACTATAATTATTGCAATATAAGTTTCCTCAATAACAATATAACAAAACGTTCAATATATCGTCAATAAAGGTTTGATTCATTTGAATCACAAACAAATTAGCACTTAATTTTTCTATTAAGATTAACTAATTATTATTTTTTGAAAAAAGATTTGATCATAATAGTTTTGATTGATCTAATTCTTTGTTTCTTGACAATACGATCTCATTTCTATCCTACTATTTACTACAAACAAAGTATTATTAACTATATTTGTCTGCAAGTCTGTTATTTCACAGGACATGAGGTCAGGAAATTTGAGTCAACACTAGTCAGAGATGTGGCAATTTACCAACCACACACATGCTTGGCAAGGAAGTACAGCTCCTAAACAAGACTAAGGGAAAAAAATGCAGCTCTAACATCAAGGTAAAAAAAGAAGAGGGGGAGAGAGAAGAAGGTGTACGCTAACACTTTTAATCCTGACATCTGAAGACATAAGCCCAGTACTTACAGCAATTAGCCCCAAGTCTTGTACTCACTCTTCTCTTTGTTGTGCTGACACAATCTGAAAGCGCCAGACATAGTCCCAGGTAGCATCATTAACAGGCAAAGTCAAAAACAATGTCTGACGAGTTCTGTGGGCGGACTGCTTAAAGCTAGGGTAGGTAATGTTGGAGAAACTAGCAAGAGACATTTTATTCTAACTGAATTAAATGACTGGTAGTGCTGATTACAGTCCTGCGACAGCCACAGATACTGGGTTTTGTTTATTTTTGTGCCATTTGATTTCTTGATTTCAATATGAATTTCACTGAATGTGAAATAAATTTGTTACCCTAGGTTTAAGTTAAGCAATCAAAGTAACAGGGGCGAGTCAACAGTAAATAAAGGCATAAAGAAACATCCACACAGAAAGATAGCTCTTTGATTAGTGGTGTAGTTCTACATTTAAAGTTAAAATTCTAATTTATTCAAGCCAAACACATAAGGTAGAGAGCAAAACACATAACTAACCATGGCATGCAGTTAACTAAAGATTACCAACAATGTTTTGGCAAATATTTACAAAATAATAGATACAGGTGTAGAAACAGATACTAGATGCTGCATCTTGCTTTGGTTTGCTAAATCATGCATGCAACATGAAACTACACAGCAGTGACTCCAGACCATCTTGACCGAGGTGTTTATGTTGTTTTTATTCCAATCAAACTCAGTAGCAGCGGATTTAAATGGGTAATTAATCACTAATCAGTCAAATTTCATAGTGCAGCAATGTAACTATGCATAGATACGTTTCTCAAAGGAACATGGTGGGAGATCACTGAGGTAGAAAATCTTGTATCGACTAGGCCTAAACCATCTGGGAGGCAAATGGCTGTGAGGCCATCGGTCACAAGACGAGGAGGCAGATTGACAAGTGTATGTTTAATGGCCGTGAGAAACGGTGTGCGAGGGTTCCTGGGTAATAGCTGTTATAAGGGATGGGAGGGGAGGAGGACAGGGCTGTAGACAGCGAGCCCCCTGACACTTCGACAGATGTGAGGCTTTGCACCTCCCAAAGGGGCAAAACAGAGAAAAGGCCTTTCAAAAAAGGCCTACTGCTAAGCTTTCTGTGCAGTGCCCTCAGCCCCACGGCTCACAACCAAAGAAAAGGTCAAGTCGTTGCTTGACTAGAGGCATCTGGGGCTTTTCCTGGCAAAGCAAAACAATTAAATGCGGGGGCTGGATCTTGAGGTTCACCTTTCCTTCCATCTCCCTCGCACTCATCACTCTAAAACCTCTACTGCTCTACTAGTATCTCTCTCTATCCTCTGCTTTCCCCCCGTCCAGATCAGATGTCTTTTCATTTCCTTCTCCACTTTTACTTGTCTGAACTCAACTTTTTTGCTTTCATCTATTTTCCTTCCCCTCCTTATCTATATCACATCTTCACCCAGCCTTCTTGCCATCTAGTTCTCATTTTCTATCCATGTAACTCTATGTAATGTTTGTGAGCATCGCACTCTCTCAGCCGATCTCCCTCTGTGTCCCACTTCTTCTATTTATCTCACTCATTTGAGGGCTGAATCAGAGGCTTTGGGTGCAGACAGACGGTGCCAGAGGTAGTACAAACTTTTGCACAGGAAGCCCAGAAGGTATCCACTATACTAGTCCAAAATTTGTTAAAGTCGGTAGAGGCTAGGCGAAGAGAATGCCAATATAAGACATGTTCCTTATAAATCCAGCAAACCCATTTCCTTTACAGCGGTGCCTCCCGCCCCTCCATAAAAGCCCAAAGTCACTCTCCGTTTAGTTCAGCTCAAGCCAAGATGACTGCAAGTTATAGCTGCTATAACTTGTTAGTCACCATTATTAGCTTAAGCCTATGGAATTTTACACTGCATAAATTAGCGTAGCCACTGGTACATGTCACTGCATCTTCCAACAGAACACCACGGCTGAATTTCGGCATCACACAATGTAGCAAGCGGTATTAAAGTCAGTAGTTCACCGGTCACCTGCTTTGTTTTTTGGTCAAATCATCCAGCCCTAGCCCTACGATTGTTGCTGCAAGATTTCATCAAAAGTCCTGTCTGTGTGGTCCCTTTTTTCTCTTAAATGTAGTGCATACTGGCAACTTTTCACTTTTTCCACTAATTACATTTTTCATCAATACAAGCTTTTTTCACTGGGAATTAACATGTCCAGAGCTGAACCTCATATTTTTTAGTTTACACATTTAAGTTGGATAAACATAACAGATTGCTATACAACACAAACAGATCACAGCCAGTGTTGCTGCTGATATTTCTTTCCATTCTTAATGGTTGAAGTCTATAGTTTGACAGTTTTGTGTGGGTTGTTCAAAACAAACTTCTATTAGATGGTACATGTGAGATAACATCCATTTGTCTGTGTGTCCTGCTATAATGTCGTATCAGAGACAAAGTGTTCAAGATTAAACACACACGCCTCTTCCTTTAATTAGAGAGATCTTGAAGGGCAACATGATGAGCTTTTAATGATAGTGACTCTGATACACTTCTTTAAAATAGAGCTGGCAGGGTTGTAGGCCCCTTCCTGGAAGACACCTGTAGTGTATTATTCAGTCTTTATTCAAGCTTTATGCTGCATGCAAAGTCTGCCAAAAGAAAAACAACAGCCGGCTGGGGAAATTAACAGTAACTGAGTCTTCACAGACGTTCCTGTCCACAATCACTGTGTAACACATTGCCAACACGTGGGGAGAAGATAGTGTGCTTCGGTACTAACTAGTGTAAGCTGTCCGTTTCTACAGCACTTGATGAAAGGATATTTCTTCTTGGTGCACTGCTCCACTGACAAGTGGCTGTAGGGATAAGAGAGCACTACAGGAGCAAGCTTTAGTTGCAAAAAAAATAAATAAATAAGAAAAAGAAAGAAAGAAAAATGGCTTCTAATTACCTAAGAACCCAGCATTATCATCACACTCCAAGGTTTTTGGTACACAGTACCGGAAGAGAGATGTTGGTGCCGCCGTTTTATTTTTGCCATCAATTTGCCTCTGATCCACGCTGACTCATGTGATCAGTCTGTTCAGTATCAGTCTGTTCATTGACCTGTACTCTAGTCCTGACCCTAGTCTGATGAGCGCAGGTGGACACATCAGTCAGCTTGGCTGGCACCACTTCACCCATGGGCTAAACAACCCAGCACAGCTGGGTTCATCTGAAATTATGTAACACAGCACCACCCCCGCAGGCCCTGTTCACACTACCCCTATCCTCCTACTCCACCTCCCACTAGCGCACTATTGGCCATGTGCACGCTGAGGTGCATTGTGAGACAAGAGTGCTCGAGTTCTAACACAACCTGTGGGGATATTTGTGGAGGATTCAGCTTTGAAAATCACAAAAGTTTAAGATGAACCCCATGCACAGAGAGAATAATGTCGAGAGTTAGGCCAACCAATAATAATTCTTTCCCACCCCCACAACCTTTGCTTTCCTAATTGATTAAGCTGAATGAACATGAGAGAGCTTGTAAGGTGCACATACTCTGTTGTGGTTTAAACACAGTAACTGCTTTAAATTCCTAAACTTGGTGATTACATTTCAGGGCTGCAACCATCATTGATCCCACCGTGATTCTGCCTTTACTCCTTGGAAACAAATTTTGTTACTAAGCAATATTTGCCAAAAGTGGAATTGCACCCGTTGCCTGGCAACATTAGCTTATTGAATCTCATATCAGGAAGTCTTGAGAACCAGTGGTGCTTACAGCTACAGCCCGATAGATACTGTGATACTGTGACTGTGATGTCCAACTACAATCGTGCTATTCAAGTTATCTAATATATCTTTACACTTGGCTTCTCACAATCATTGACATAATCCTCTGAAACAGGGTATATACACAGGAATCCTGAAGTAAAATTCAATACTTTTTCCTTTCCTTTTCAAGACTTATTCAACATATTTTAAGACTGAAAAGACTTTGAGTTGTAACCGATTCAATCAGCCACACCCCTTAAAAAGGGACATTTTTGAGTTTTTAAAAGGAATTTAAATATATTTATAACATATTAATTGCCTATATGTCATCAGGTTGTAACGCCACCTAAAAATTGAGGCATTCACCAACTTTCTCAGTTGCCTATAACAGACTGTATGGGCCAGTTGTTTTCTATGTGAAAGACTGGTCAGATTTCCTGCGAAAAGCAACTTTCTTACATAGGCTATGACGTTTATGTACGCAACATTACAGCAAATCATGTGAACCACAATATAATTTTGTGTTTTAGTTGGTTTAAACTAGATAATGGTAGCTTGCCTGCAATGATATACATGATAACGTTCATCAACCACTCGATCAATACAACAAAATTCAAATAGGCCAGGAGGGAACAAAGATGAAGAGAATAAACTGAGTGATGAATAACGTAAGTAGTGTAGGCGGTGTAGCACAGGCACAACCTGGAGGCCGATTAGTCTCAGTGACTATATTAGTATAATATTATAACATTAAATTAAAAGTATATTGTTAATTTAATAGTAAACTGTAAGTTTGGCGATTAAGACTTTTAATACTTTTTTTAAAAATGATTTATCACCTTTTAAGACTTTTTAATACCCCACGGACACCCTGTGCAAGGACGGGTTTGGCTGATGTAAACTTTTTCAAACTGGTGTGATATTAAGCCAAAAACCGGACCAGTATCAGCCAATCAAATCGTGCATTCTGATTAGGGTTGGGCTGATAGACGATGCCATCATCCATCACATTATACTGCCCTGTGAAAGCAGCCAGCTGATTGTTTAGCTATGGGTTGTTCATAAATTCAATCAACCATTTAAACATTTTGCAACTTTTAACTTTAGCATTAATTTTAAAGCAATGTTAATTTTGTTCTTAATTTGTTTAATTTTTTTACTCTTAAAAAATAAAGAAAAAATAACCGATAAGAATACCATTAAAGTACCGGATCAATAAGCATCATCGGTAAAAGTAATACCGTTAAAATCTTACAGATACACATTAGAGCCCGACTAATTTATCAGCGCGCAGATATTATCGGCCGATGTGAGCTAATTGCAGATAAATCGGCATCAGGATTTATAACAGCCGATTTATGACTTAAGAAACACGAAGTCGGATCCTTTACTCATGTCGTGAGTGTTGCATAGCTTGCCCACCAGAGGGCGCTCTGCAACTCCCCTGTTAACAACACTGCACCACAAAACAAAACCATCAGCAAACTGGAGTCTACCGGAGCATGCAGAAACAGGAACGGAGAGCGGCTGTGTTACTGGTGAGTTGGTCATTCATCACGTGAAATACATGAGTTAAATAATAATAAAAATAGCCTTCATCATTCATGACCATACTTGCTAACCCTCCCATTTTTCATTGCACTCTCCCGGCTCCCAGGTTGGTTACTCCAGTCCATTTGGTTATTTTGTGAAGGTCATCTCTAACTCACTGACTGCAAAGTAAAACTGGGATACCAAGGCCACTTCTTTAAAACCAGTATGTCAGTCATGAGACCATTAAACACAGAAAATAAGAGAGGCAGCCTAGAGTAACTTCATTTCAACCTCTCCTCAACGGTGGCCATTTTACCCAAGTGCTTTATGAGATGTTATAGGGCTTCAAGCAATCACTTCATCAAAAACAACCCTGTGGGCCCTCGTTGAAGACGCTTTACTTTAAACTGGCCTGTTGTCGTTTGAAAGCACCACTAGGGCAACTTTACTCCCATGCACCAGTTGCTTTTTATTGAAAACCAGCAGCTTGCTTAAGCTCAGACGTCTCACATCCATAAACCACTGATCAAGTTTCCTCCTCACAGCTGGAGAGACCCAGCGGAGGCATTAGCTAGAAGTTGTCAGAATGCTACTGGAATGGATGAAAGCACTTTGTGGTAAATCGCCTCCAATGACCATGTAAAGTACTCTTAATACACAGAGTGGCCCGTTCAATTTGAGTGACTGGGTAACAAGGCAGCAACAGTCAAGAGTATATGGTGACAGGGAGACATGCCAGGGAAACATGCCAGGGAAACAGGCGCAAGAGCAGGAGAGCAGAGTCTGCAAGCAAGGTTTTCTGACAGACAAGGACAATTTGAAAGATAAAAAATTTGGTCTGGCATACAAAAAGGGCTGCAACTAACAATTATACTGGCAATTATTTTGTCAATAAATCTAAATATATGAAATGTCACAACCAAATTAGTCTTCAATTACACACCACTAGTCCAAAACCCAAGGATATTCACTTTACTGTCATATGACATATTTAAATGAACATATATGAACAAATAGTTTCAGCCATCAAAAATACAAATATCACACTATAATACATGCCATCTTCCCTCAGCAAGTCTTTGTGATTGGAAATTAAAGCATAAATTAAATTTTCCTTCAGTTTACAGGCTATCTGAGCAAAAGTCCACCCTCTAACAGACGGTTAGCGAGGTTAGACCTGCATTTATTAACTGACACCAGGCACAAAGCCCATTGGAGTTGCTTTCTCTGCATGTCGACCCAGTGTTTGTGAAGCCCAACACTTCCAATCCTGCTTGTCCAAATAATCATTAACTAGTTCAGCCCTGAGTAAATATTTTAAGAACCTCTGTAAACTAGAAGGTAAATACACACACACACACATGTGTGTATGTGTGTGTGAGTGTGTGAGTGTGGGGGGGGGCACGTACATTTCATTGTTCTTCAGCATGTTGAGCTTAGATGTTGAAAGCGATGAGGTCATCCCTATTGTGTATACACCGCATTCTCACCCATTCCACTGCATACCATTGTACCGCCATGGCTCAGTTTAAAGCATAATGAGATGAACTTAGTGACAGACTGGTGCACTTTTACCAAACATTTTGTCTTTACAAAACCATGAACCTGAAATCTATTAAACCCAAAAATGGATCCCCCACCCTGGCTTGCAAGGCCGTCCTTACATGCCAAAACACTTCTTGGATGAGCACAGTGGGCAGAAAGGTTGCTGTGAGCACCACAGATCATGACAGGCCACTTTCCTGTTTTGGTTTCTGCTTCCACCACCTGCAATCCAGATGTTGTACGCTTGGGCATTGTGGCCTCATTTTCTGGTTTGTACAGGTCCACATGAGCCAGTCCGATCTTCAAGCCTAATTTATGTCTGTGGAATAGCTAATGCAAAACATTAGTCGGCTCAAGTTTCTGAAAGAGTTGAAATTATCTGCTTTTTGTTTGATATCATTGTAAATTGAATGCTTTTGAGTTGTTAACTGTTTGACATTAAAAAAAAACCAAGTAATGTGAAGCCCTCACCGTAGCAAACTGTGCTGGGTATTTTTCAGTATTGTCAGACATTTTATAAACTGGTAAACTGACTGCACTTATAACGCGCCTTTCTAATCCACTCAAAGCACTCACATTCACACACCAATGGTACAGCCTCCAGGAGCAATTTGGGGCTCGGTATCTTGCCCAAGGATACTTCGACAAGCGGAGTGGAGGAGCTTTAGATCAAAACACAACCTTTTGATTAATGGACAACCTGCCCCCACAAAATAAATTAAACTAAAAATAAATAAACTTAACGATTAAGCAGAAAATAAATTGCATAATATACTCTGGTCCTAAACATAACTGCTACAAATGAGCATCATATCCAGCTCTTCACAAGTGAGGAATTTGTCTGGCTTTGTGTCAGTATGTAGATCTGCAAAGCAGGAAGACTGTTGAGGGTTCAGCCAAAAGCTGCTGCTGCTTTCAGTACATCAAGATGGATTTATCTGTTTACCTCCCCTGGCACAATCTAGGACCTCCTTGGAACCCACAAACCCATGCAAGATGTCTTTCATTACGAGGATCCACCAGAGCTCTTTTCTCCTTGGCACAATGAGCAAGTGCTTATTCAACTTTTCATTGTAAAATTACATTTTTCCATGACTGTTTACCAAATGCAACAGCAGATTTATGCTGTTTTGTACAATAAGACTTGATGACTTGACATGAATCCAACAAACACCCTCAAACAGAAAGTAGCCGATATTCAACCAGGACACGAATCACTATTAACAAGATAGCAACGGCAGAGCTCATGCAAGAAACATCCAACTATCCATTTGCTGCTTACTTACTCTGTTCAAGGTCGTAGGAGACTGGAGCCTTTACTATGCACTTGAAAAAATATTCATTGCATGCTGGGGTAAGTTGAAAGCCCAATTCATATTTTGATAAAACATATATAGACTTTTATTGCCAGTACTGTCAATCAAATGTGATCCTGCAGCTTAGCTTCATTGGTTAAACTCTTGATGAATAAAAACTTAAAAGGTGGAGTGTTGGATTCTAATCCAATACAAGCCTTTCAGTCAAATTCAGCGAATATCTTCTCACTAGCTGTCCGTTTTGTGTGCGCTGAAAAAAGGTCTGTACACAGCCCTGCTCTGTATATGGGGGCTCATAATGAGCCACACAACAGTATTCCAGCCATGATGTGTGTAACTTTAAATGACTTACCCACAGACATGCAGTTTTCTTTCTAGGTGCTATTGTTACTGTTGTTATTGTCGTGATGTTAGCTATAGTAGCAGGAGAGTTGTATGTATCGCTGTCTGGAGCTGGTGTGCTGCTCTGGGAAACCACCTCACCATCTCTATTATAGAGTGTTAGCTTCGCAGCAGCAACTGTAGGTACAGTTTGCTAACCCACAACTTAGCTCACATTAGTTACATTACTTGCTGCGTTGCTGGTCGCTCTAGATCATGGTATTTGTCATGGTGTTGGACTTTCCCAAAATTGCTTACTCCACCTTTAAGATTAATTTAAGTAGAAAAAAAACAGACTGTTGCTTATTTTGTCATAAATATTAAATTGAGTAGAGAATTACGTAAGTTTTAACATTATACCGGTTCAGATCACTGATCTATCACAAGGCGACATTATCCACTATGGTAATTATAGTTGTCAGCAATCTCTTTCTGTATTTTATACACAGATAGTATATAATTAATAAGGAGCATTGTTTTTTTTAAAGGAAAGCCGACATAATAACAACCTTCTATAAATTTAGTTTTTAAACAACTGTCCACTTATGAAAAATGAAACTGTCAAACGCTCATAAAAGTCCTTTTAAAAGTATCATGAGGAGTAAACCGCATCACTGCCTGAAATGTGTGTTACAGTCTCTTAACATAACCCCTCCCCAAGCTGCCGCATTACCAGAAACATCAACATGGCCACAAAATTATCTGTTTGGTTTGTTGAGGCTCAGAGGGGCATTACAGCCAAGGAATGGAACTCAAACTGACAGTGAAATCCCAGAGACTGTCAATTACAGCACACTTAATGAATCAATTTCAAGGATGGGAAACAACTCAAAAGCTTTTTTTACTTTAAAGCCAGATTTTTCTCTCTGAACCATCTCTTCACAATGTGGCGGATTCTGACACAGAATAACACAACATTCCTTATATCTTTTTCTTCACATGAAATAGGCAGCTGCTTCAAAGCTTGCTTACGGTGCTTTCAGACCAAAAGCGAAGCGAGCGTTCGGGGCGGTGAGTTTACATACAAAGTCGATGCAAAGACGCGTAGAGCCGCGATTTCCTGTCGGGTGGTGCGAAGGGGCGGTGCCGGTGACGCGAAGCAAAGGCAACGCGAAGAAATTCACATGACGCTGAGTCGCGATAGCCTATCAACGTTGAGATTGTCCGTACGTCACTGACAGCTTCAGAGCGTTGTGTGAAGAGGGCCAGGCAGAGCGGGTGAAAATCTGCTTGCTGGCTGAGAGCTGCTAAACTTGAGCTAGAGGAGCAGGGAGCAGCGCCCCAGCTTTCGGACAAATAAACACCCGTGGTCGGACTGGACTTTGCTCGCAACTACGCTGTTTGCTCGAGGGAGGAGCTCGGAGTAAACTGCTTTTATTAAATAAGCTTTTTACTTTAGTTTATAGGATTACAACGTTGATTTATCTTCAATCGAGCTTCTCAGCAGCTAGATTCCGTGCACATCCGGTTCAAGTGTTGTTTGGCAATACTTCATATTTATATAAAAACCAGACATTGCTGGGAGAAAAGAAAGCGAGGAGGTTGAACTACCTGGTGAGTTAAGAAAACATGTGTATGTAACTTTAGTCCAGCTATCGTTGTACTTTACTGTGACCAAGTTAGCATAGCATAGCTCTGATCGATCCGAACTCCATTCAGAAAACAAATATTTTTCACAAGTTGTTGTGCTGCAGTCTTGCTGACAGACCTGACAAAGCATGAATTCATATGTTTAACAAAACTGCATCATACTGTAGTTATTTCGGCATCAGTATGATCCGTTTATTGCTATTTAATCACAGCAAAATGTTTACTTTGGGTTCATACAGCTGTAGTAATGGTTGTTTTAAGTTGTGTTTATTAACGTTATCGCGTTAAAATCGCCTTCTCGCGTTGTGTGTGAACACTTGCAGCAAATGTACTCGCGCGAGGAAAGCGTCACGAAGAGAAAATTCGCGTTTGGTCTGAATGCGGCATTAGTGTTTCATACACTACATGTAGTAGAGATTGCAATTGATCCAATAAATAAAATAATAAAAACTTACTGCAAACAGATGACAGCTTCCCCAACTTCAAGTAGAAACAGTTTCCTCCATCCAGCAGTGACGAACAATGACCAGGATATGCTTTCTTTTAATCCCGTGCCTCTGTTTCCCCTACTTGTGTGTTTGTCGTCAGAGGTTTCCCTACAGCGGCATATAAGAAAAGTCTATTAAGGAAATTGCATATTTGTCCATGTTTCACTTTTACAAACTACACAAATAATCTGTTAACATCTCCAAATTTTTCTATTAATTGCCTGAAAAGCCCAAACCAAAACCAGAATAAACTTCTCTTCTTTATTTCAAGACGCTCTGAGGTTGCCTGATCATACTTATCCTGTATGAATATTTTAATCAGTAATTCAAGTGGAAGATCTTATTTTTGGTGCACTCTCCTTCATTTTCTGTCATGGAGACAGCAGTGCAGACTTTCTGGCCAGCTTGTACCGACTCAAGGAGGGATATCACAGGTTACAAAAGCAAAACAATAATTAAAGCTGCAAGCAGCGCTGGGCGGGCCCTCGCACGTGTAGCGCGTCGGGGTGCGAGGTGGCCGCATGGCATATTCTGGAGCTCCGCCTGTGAATTTGCTACGGCTTCGTACGCTGCATGAAGGTGTTATATGTCACTTCCTGTGTCCCCTTTGTGGTGCTACATAGCACTTGGCGGTATGAATATAAATTAATATTGGCGTGTGGATGTCTTCAGGTTGGGACAGTTATCAAGCATGTAAAATTTTGTTCAGATGTGAGCATGTACACTGAAGTTACAACAACTTCCTGTGTCATGGCGAAGAGTTGATCTTTGACACCACGCCACAGACACTCCCATTGACGAAAACTCACAGATAGCACAACTTTTCATCGTCAATGCCTTTAGAAGGCACAGCAGAAATTTGAAATCGATCCGACTAAATCCCTAGGAGGAGTTTGTTAAAGTACGGAGTGTGTAAATCATCCAAAAATGGCCATAAAATTCAAAATGGCCGACTTCCTGTTGAGTTTAGGGTATGGGTTCTTGAGGCTTTTTTGTGCGTCTTGATATGATACATGTCCCCAGAAAATTTCGTGCATGTAGGTTGAACGTAGACGAGGGGCTAATTTTTTCCAATTTTCTAGGTGGCGCTAGGGAGTCATTTTGTCACGCCCATGCGCGAAACCCATTAAATACAAAATTATGTTTAGGCCCCCAAAATTGAGCTTACTTTGCAGAAAAAAGAAAAAAAAAAAAAAAACGTTACAGTTTCAACAGGGACCTCGCACGGTTCGTGCAAGGGCCCTAACAAATATTACAGAGATTCTGTACAATGGATCAATCATAAACATAACCAGAGTCTACAGTGCATGCAGAAGGCAGGAATGTTCTTTTCCCAAACTGAGCTGGGTGCATTATGTAATACAATTGACCGTGAGTAATTCAGGCATCAAATTGAGTGGAATCTCATGCCATCAGGATGCTTCAGTGCCAACACAGTCCCATGAGGATGGGTCAGATGTTCCAGAGGGGTTTGGGTGATAAAAAATTAGCCATGCTTCGGTAACTGGATTGTTCTGAACAGCATGTTAGCAAGTGCATGTTGTTTTTAGCTAGTAATAAACACCACTTTCCAAGGATTTCCTGTGCCAACAGGCTTGTTGAATAGGAGTAGCTTTTATAAAATATAGTTACACAAACACATCTCACAGTCTAGATGTATTGCTAAAAACCAACACTCTATTGGATGAGCCTGCAGTTTCATGCATTTGTTTAAATGGGTTTCTATTTGCGTGAACAAAATGTTAACTAACATATTTCATTCCACCCTACAGAACTCAGTTTGCATGAGTTGCTGGACATCACTCAGGACACTGAGCTAGTCATACACAAATCAAAAATATGTTGCCAAGAACAAGATCTCTAGTTGGCTTTGCCTTGACGTCAATTACTTCAGTTCACGGTCTACCAATCATAAAAAAGGTCGACAAGCAAGCCAAAACAACAGAGGGCATTAGGGCTCCACTTAACACAGGGATGAGGGAAATAATCTTGTGTGCTTTGGATGGGAATAAAATCACTGTTCATCTCCATGAATAACGGAGCCTCCTCGGGCAAAATAACAAATAAAGGTGCTTTAATCTCTTAACATAAAATCCTTTGCAAAATTGCTAAACATTCTTCATTATCTTTCATCTCTCCCATTATTCTTCACTCAGTATTTTACAAAGCAAAGATCTGGATGATGTTTGATTCCAGATACAGCTCCTGGTGCCTATTTACCAATCAGCTAATGGTGGTGGTGGTGGGGGGGGGGGGGGGGGGGTTTGACTGTGTCGCCATGGTTTTAGGTGTATGAATTTATATTGACTACTAACTGTCAAGAGCCAAGACTGATGCTCTGTCTATTTTCCTTGTCCTTTAACTATGCCCAAACATTAGCAAGTCATTGATATACATCCATAAAACATTTGGTTAAAGCACTGAACTCAGTCCTCTGAGATATTGAAGTTATCACCAATGAGATCCTGTTGTGTTTTTCATGTTGAGCTGTGGGTACAGCCTAGCTTGTGTCAAACTACAATGAGCAATCCAGAATGACTAAAGCCATCAACATATCCAGATTCTAACAAAAAAGTCTTTAAAAAACTATTCTATTTCCTCATTGTTGTAGTTAACCAGAGCAATGTACAAACAATTTACGAAGTCAGTTATCTTAATAGCAAATATGAAATCTATCGACCACAATTCGAGTTCTAATCGAGTGTTTAAATTGTTGTTAGGTTATTAATACATTTTGTAAATATTAATTATATATACACTTTAATATAATTCTCTAACCAAAAAGTTTTGATAAAGAATAATTGTTAAATATGCGGATTCTGTCTCTTCTGGAAAGCATTCATGGTGTACACACAAAAAGTGTAAGAGAGACATAGCAAATAAAAAAAATAAAAAAAGAGAGAGCTTTACAGAAACATTCTGACCTCCACACAGCTGGCCAATCACTGTGTGAAGTGGGTGTGAATGTTGGATTGTCCGTTTCAGGAAGTTACAGAAATTGTTGGACACAGCCTGCCGATTCTGACGTCGGAAAGGTGTGTGGGAAGGGGGCTTCCGAAGCCATTCAAGCATCCAACAGGCACTTCTGATGGGTGTATACTGCCGACTTAAGGCTGTTTTCTATAGGCAGTAAGTGTTTTGCACACTGCTAATTTGCACTGGGTGCCTCACAAAAAATGTTTTATAGAGGAGACATGCCACTCATCAATCACATCCTCAATCCAACTCTAATGGAAAGCCCGTAACGTCAAAGATATTAGAAAGCCAATCGTCTGCTTTTAACAGCCAAAGCGGGAAACATATTTCAGCGCATCGTGTGGTTCCACTCATGTAAGGGTCTGTTTTACTATTACTGTTTAGTGATGCATGTGTAGCAGAAGTATAACCAGTGGGGGGGAAAAAAACACTTAAACCTTGTCAAACCTTTTCAGTGATTTTTATCAGATTTTACTGCTGATTCTATTCGTGTAGTTTTTATGTCCCGGTGACCAGTAGAAGTGCAGTTCTGGCTCTCTCCCCATTCATTCAGATTGGAGCCTGGTCTCATTAGTCCGAAATAGCTGCCCGGGGGCATTGCCAAGATGGCTGCCAAGTGGCATTACTTGCCTTTAAGGACTTTGGCCTCGTGCAGCAAGATGCCCTCTTCTGTTTTTTATGTAGGCTTCAACAAAAAGGGTTCGCCTCGTCTGTCTGATCGGGGCCTAACACTGTTATTCCACCAGTTCAAGGTTCTGGAAACACAGCATATGAATTTGAAACAAGTAGGTGCCTGAGTTTAGTTTATATGGTCATTCGGTCTGTCTATATTTCACGATGATTAACTACTCAATACAGTCAAGACTTGCCCGTGCCCTTAGTACATACAGTACATCGCTACAACAAAGTAACACAAAATGTATCTAATACTAATACTCATACTAAACTTGCACATGCGCAGTTCCTAGTTAAGGACTAATAGCCAATCAGAAGCAGAGAAGGGCGGGTTGTGAGAAGCCGGTAAACACGGCTTCGGTTCAACTGTATATCCCCTTACCAGCTTAGTAACATGGACTGGAGCAAGAGTTTCAGAGTGGTGAGTTATTAATTTGTAACAAAAGTATCTTTCATCCAAAAGTTTTAACTGAGCTCTGTCTATACATCACAGTAACAACTTTATGTCCATTGACTGCCTGGAGGGTAGCTAGGAAGGGAGAGAGGTGTGTGCTGCAGCTCAGTGTTTTTCCACCGGTGTTTTTGAGGGCATGTGTGACTAGCCGTTTGGCGAGCGTTATATGACGCGCATTTCCGGCTGGACTACAAACGAGCTGTTTTCAGGCACTTCAGTTTTCTGTGGGAGATGGGAACTCCCTTTGGGCTGGATTTTGGGCTTTTTCACTTTGCAAACCTATTACATGCACAAAAAAAAGATACACAACTCAATAAAGGAGAGGGGAAAAGGCAAAAGCATAATACCACTTATTTAATTGTGTGCAATTAGCACGTAATATATACACAATTAATTGTAGCCCAATAACTTAAAACTCAAGTTACCAAATATTAATCCTTAATGGCTGTTCCACCAGTGTATGAATGTGTGAGAATGATGAATGCGATGTACTGTAAAAGTGCATTGAAAAGTCGCAAAAGACTAAAAAGGCGCTATAAAAATACGGAGCATTTACATTTACTGACATCAATCAAATGACATCTGGAGTCAATTCCTGACAAATGGCTTGCATACATTTCAAGCTGTAGCACACACTCAACTCATTTCCCCAAAATGACACAGGAGAGACAACAGCAATTAACAAGTCCAATGGGTCAGAGAAGCACTTCTATCACCAGTACCAGCCCAGGCAGTAAACAGCAGCAACATCCTTTTAGTCATCCAGCAAGAATTTGAGAGATCTGTCTGCATGGAAACAGATGGTAAGGCAGTTGGTGGGAATTTCTGCTCCCATACATGTTTGGTGGTAAGATTTACAGTTATCCACCAGTCGCGTTCTTGCAATGTCATCATGGAGTCAAAGAGAGGAAGAGCTGATGACATCCAGAGATGGTCCATTTCACACACAAACCCATTTTTGATGCAGCTTAATAAACACATGTTCCACCTGCACTCGACTTTTCAAACCAGACAGCAGCTGCCACGTTGTGGTTGTTTTCCCATTTCTACAAACTATATATAAAAGATTCAAGCTAAATCACAGAATCACACTCTGCTTTGTATGAAAATACTGGATATGCACAGCAGTGGTTATTTGTTTGTTTATCCTATAAATAAAAATTTAACGCAGCAACGTACATTTTACAAGCATGTTTGAGCATCTCCGAGATTAAGAAGAGAAGCATTTATGGCATTTATGTAATCCTTTACAGTTTCTTAAAAATAAATGTTCATGATTACATCTGAATATTTTCTGTAAAAAGCTAGGCTATGTTGAAAAATATTTATTTTGTTTGTTAGTTTTTTCTGTCTTTTTTTCACAAAAATACTGGATGGACTGCATCCCTAAAGAGCTACTGTTGATGTTGTCCAAAATAGCCACATAAGAGTGCATAGTCTTTCCATCTATATGTAAAAGTTTAGGTTTTAGCATTTGCTTGTCTGGTGGTGACTGTCCACTGTGGTTTGTAGTATTGTAATAATTATGATTCCTAGCTAATGCTGGCAGCATTTAATTACTGTTCTCATAATATCTAGGCTGCTCGCTCTCTTGGGGCTCTCCATCTGTACAGTATATTCCTTGTATTTACTTCTGCATGGATTAGCCTACCTAGTCATTGTTTCATGATGCTTTTATAGATTTTTTGCTCATCTGTCACAACTGAAATCTGAGGGGGGGGTTATAATCCATGCTGCTTTCATGTGCTATAATCCACTCTTACTGCCCTAATTAGGAAGTTATTTCAACAGACAGAAATGAGAAAATGGAGAAAGGGACATGATGCAGAGAAAATGTAGCTTTTAAGTCCCCTCACCTCAGGTGGAATGACTAAAATTACTTCTGCTTGTGCCCTCTATTTCCTTCTCTGGCTGCTATGAAAGGCCCTGACATAGCCGACTGAAAGCCTCAACAGGGTTTCCGATTTATCCTATGCAAAAGACCATGGATCAAAAGAGATATGCAATGTCCAATAACAGAGAAAACACCGCAAGGGCTGTTTGTTAAGTGAAAACGACATGCTGGCTTGCACTTCAAATGTGTCAGAGGACATAGACCTAGGCTTTCTAACAACTCTGCTCTCAAGTCTATAGGGATAAAATATTTCAAAAAATTTTAGCAGAATAGCCAGGCATGCCCAACTATCTGTTAAATTAATAGAATGGCTAGAAATCTGGAAGTATTATCATTCAAGACAGGCGGCTGCATGAAATGTATACACAGGCAGTTTTTTATCTTCCTGTTTTCACCATCAGCCTTCACAACAAACAACGTGAGAGGGACACTAGTTGATCCATAACACCAGTACTCTCCCTTCCATCGTCAGACCTTTTCTTCCTATATCCTGTCTACTTTCAGACCTGACAACTACACCATTCATTGTTTGGAGTGTAAAATTATGCTTATAAATGGGCAGTGCCAATTAGCTAGCATAGCATCTTAGAGCCATCCTGGAGTGATCCTGCTGCAATGCATTTAACACAACACTCTTAAAATGATGTTAAGGTTACGGCAAAAAAATAAAAATCTGGAGAGAATTTAAGGAAAAACCCTGATTTACAGAGGCCTAGTAGCAGTTTTATTAAATCATTCTGCTCTGCTGTGTGATCTATTCACTGTTAACGCATATTTCTTGCTCTGGTGTTTCTCAAGAGACAGCCCACCCCAAGACCTTAAATTGAGGAACTCACATTCCAATCTCCAGCATGCTGAGAGACGAAGAGAAGAAGAGGGGGGGGGGGGGGGGGGGGGGGGGGTACAGAAGTGCAAGTGAAAATGAGAAGTGAAGACAAGGAAGGGGGGGGGATAAAGTGAGGGATCTGGACAGAAATGATGAGAATGTCAGAGTCGTGGCATGCTTTCCTCAAAAGGAAGGAAGCAAGACGAGAGGAAAAGGCACTGTCAGTGATGGCAGAAGGGAGGAGGGAAATGTGGGAGGTGGAAAGTAAAGAAGTAGCAACGGAAAGTAAAACAGAAGGGGAGGACGAATAGCGAGGCTAGTGTGGGAGGTCGTAAACAGGTGAGACCCCATTTTTAGCTCCTGTCAGCGCTGTGCATTGCATGTAGACAGTGAAGGTGCAAGCTGTCCAGCTATGAGTTTAAAATGTCCTCCGTTTTCTGACTTTGCATTTGCCAGATTTCTGTGTGTACACTGCCAAAAACCTTGGCTGTTCCAGAAAGGGCTAGGCTACACATTAGAGGAATTTTGAAAGAGTGACCATATCCCAATCACAGTGCATCTGATACAACTTTAAACCTAAAGATTTTGCTTGCAAGCACTAACTAAGGCCCTGGGAAAATCTTCAGAGCGCTTACTGTTCTTACATTGGAGAGGGTGGAAGCCCTTTTGAAGACACGTTTTTAGCAACCTCCAGCTGTTTAATCCAGGAACACCTAGAGAGCTGTTTCAGCTGTTCTACATCCCAAAAGCCCTTTGATAATCTTTGAGCTGCCCATCATCAACCCTGATAATTTACTTTTTTTCCCTTTTCTCCCACCTCCCCTTTAATTCGGCAGCTACATTACAGAACATGTGCGCCTCCACCTACACACTCAATTTCAATAGCCTATTTAATAGTGTAAATGCAACACAGCCTCCAGATCTGAATGCCTTGGCATTCACAGGCACACGAGAGAGGGATAGTGGCATGAGATGTTCGACAGAGATTTTTTGGGGGGAATGGAGGCAGGGGACGTCTAAACAAGATCGGTTAAAGCACTACAAATACCTGTCTCAGAGAATACAGGCCTATCTTTAATGCTGCTGTTGTGTTTCAAGTTGAGAAACTGACCCAGCCCGGTCACTCGATAAATAGAGATGAGATCTCTTTGACGTGCCCATTCTGTGCGAGTATGTAAGCCCCCTGGAGGGCTGAAGCTGGTAGCCTGAGGACAGACTCCACAGGTTGAGATGGCAGCAATAACAGAAGACAGGGCAGCTACAGGGGTTCAGGGGCACTGACAATACAATTCCCTCTCAGGGTGTCATTTGGACAGAAGAGGGCTCAGACTCAAGCATGGACATACAAACCTGCATAAGAAAACTTTAATGAGGGTTAAGACTTAGGGGTTAAGTCTTAATTAACCTAAAGCAGTACTGAGCTTTACTCAAAGAACAGAGTTGGTTCATTCGCTGATTAAATCGTTTGATGATGAGAGCATTTAAGGCACCTTCATCACTTAAATGTAGCACTGTTACATCACTACTCAAATCGGACTAGACTACACAGACGGCCATTTTGATTAATGACACTGGATTTGACAGAACACTGGGTAGAAATGATGCTTTATTTTGATTTTGATATTTCCTGCAAGTTGCTCGATGTGCATTGTTTTTTTCCAGTAAGAATATGTATGATTATTAACATTTTAATCTTGGTTTTATTGTAAACACCTCATAAACTTTCCCTGCAAAACCCAACACACGGTGGCACCTCTGAAGAATTTTTATGTGAATCCACACCTCGCGAAGCTTTCGCAAAGAGCTACAAACGTCCAAACGACAGCAATGCATGACAAGAAACTGCAACAAGCATGACTTGCACTAAGAGCTCCTGAGAAAAGAAGCTGCTTCACAGTAAGCATGATAAGATGTCTCTTGGTATGAATAAATCATGTCACAAGTAAAAGATGGACAGCGGTGAATGGCAGGAAACCCACAAGAGCGACTGCAGCTTGCCATCCCAACTAAACAGCGGTCACGCAGGGACTTAACCAAACAAAAATTACGTTTATCTGATGGTCATTTTGCTAGGTTTCCTGTTTCTTTAAGAGCCATAGTGAATCGCTGTCTAATTTTTAAACTGTGGATTGTCTTATGGAGAGGCGCAGAGGACGACATGTTAACTGAACGGTGGCTGGAAAGGCTACACAAATCAAAATGTTTAGCTAACGGCATGACTGATGAGAGCTTGCTAACTAAATCAGATATTAGCTAGAAAATAAGGCGGTACATGAGCCGTGACACAGTATACGTTACTAATATTAACTACGCGACAGCTAGCTAAACTTTTTAATGTAGTTTTCTCTCCAAAGCGTTACCTGTATGGATCACATGAACGTTTACTCAAATAGTGAAATGCAGATATCGAATAAGCCATTAGCAACTTGACTGTTATTAACCAAAAATTAACGGTGTTGATATCGCATGTGTGTCAGTGGGAACACCAACGCAGGAGGGAGCGAACTCACCTTTATTTATTTCCACCTTGTCAGCGTTGTCGAGAGGAAAAATAACGCTCTCGCTAGTCAGTCACCGTCATACAAAAAACCGTCACGGCCGGTAAAGATAAAACGAAACGGCTGTAAAGAGTTTGTAGCTGAAAAACTCTTGTTCTCTTCACCTTTGTGTCTGTTGTTGTCCGCGCACTCCGCCGACCGCCTCTCGGTTTGTTCAAATCAGAAGTTCATCCAAAGTTGCAGCGGTTCGCTCCGCCTCTCGACGACGATGAGGTCACCGCCTACCATACCCGTTGCGCTATTCTCGCGATACGACTCTTGCACGCAGAAGAGTTAGACGGCGTGTTCTCGCGATACGACAGAGAGAGGCTCGAAAAGAGCGCAGATTGCTGGTGAAAGGGTGGGAGAGGAGAGGGAAAGCGTTGCTCTGGCAACGGAATCGGACGTGCTTTTCAGCGACGGCTTGTCTCCTTGAGCAACTGGTGTGTTGAATGTTTGGGTGTTGATGAACACAGCAAATGATGAAACCCATGTAGAAGGCATTGCGTCATCTATTGCAGTTTCCATGCAGGTAGGCTCTGGCAAAAAGTGGGCAACCATCAGAAGCTACATACAGTCTAGCTGCTGCCAGGAGTCAAGACGAGCTGACTGACTTATGTCACCATAATAAGCCACTGTTATCTGTGTAGCTGTGTCCAATATTGAGCTTGAAGGTTCATTCTTGACCCTGAAAACAGTAGTTTGACAATAAATAAGTTAAGCCACTGTTATCTGTGTTGCCCTTCATTGTTTAGATGTAGCTATTTGCAAAGGGCACAATGAGATTGCTTTTCTCAAGGGCAGTGCAATCATTCAAACAACATACAAGAATAAATAGATAAATAAGAAGTGGACGTCACACAACTTCATACTGAATAAAACCATAAATGTTCTGAATGTGTTGCATTTGTTATTATTGTACCTCTTTAGCACACAAACCGGATATTGGACATTCATTTAACATTCACTCAATGGTGTTTGTCAAGGGTACCAAGTGGTTCAAAAGAGGTCACTAGTAGACAGAGTTGGGGTGGTTCAATGGTGTTTAAAGTTTTTGCTGCACGGTTGGAGTTATAACTTGTTCAGAGTGGCTGAAATTACATTTGGTCAGACACTAGGATTTCTCTTATTGATTTGCAGCAGTGTAAGAAGTACTTAGACATTTGTTTTAAGTAAAAGTAGCAAAACATGCACACACGCACATAAGAAATACTCCATTACAAATAAAAAGTTGTGTGGTAGTTGGACTGTGAACATTCTTGTCCTTAGGTCGCTCTTGACAAAGAGATTTTGATCTCACACAACCTGATTCATTTAAGTTACCAAAAATCTTAAAAGTAGTCAGCATTTCTTACGTCTAATTAATTACTAATATTACAGTAACTTACAGTTTCTTCCATTCCTTTGTTTTACATTTTTATTTGAGTGGCTGTGGCTTAGGAGGTAGCCCAGTTTGATCCCCCAGTTCCTCCAGTCTGCATGTCGAAGTGCAGTTGGCACCTTGGCCTCTGCCATCTGTGTATGAATGTGTGAGATTGGGTAGTGATAAAGCCATCTAAAAGAAAAATAGACAAACCAATCGTAACACAAGAGTGCCACCATGCAAAAGTAATATAAATACATACTCAAAAACACCTCCAACACCAGAATTAGGCTACATACAAAACAAAGCACTTTCAAAAATACGTTGCCAAATAGACAAAGATCACAAAGAGTGAGGCTTCTTTATTAAAACCTGAACAGAGTAACCTATGTTTACCAATTTACCAGTGGTATGTCTGTTTGAATGTCACAAATAGCTCATTTAAAAGTCTTCATTAAATTAATGTACTAATGCTTAGCAATAGACAGCAAAAAAGACACATTTACTCTACATATGTGAAAAAAAACTGATTATAACTTAAATGCCGTAAGCCCAGCTTTGCACATTCCACCTGCCTGCTTTCCTCACATACATTAATTATTTCAACATAGACATTTAATTAGATAAGAGAAAGAACTGCCCTAATTAAAGCAGCACACTAAGTATCAACATAAGGAGTGGGTGAAAAGTGTGCGAGTCACAGGAATTCATCTCTCTCACAATCACCTGTGAATAGTCCTCTGCATTCTCCGTCCTGTTTGTCTTTTCTTCTCAATAATTATTGATTCAGGTTCCATTGAAAGTAGTTTGTATTCTCGTCTTCATTTACTCATTCTCTCCTCATTTACCTCTGCGTTCCTTTTATTTCCACTTTCCATCTATGCATCCATTATTCTAAAATGTCATCCAGGATTACATAACAATCTAATAAAGACAAAGGAAAAGAGATTACCGTCATTAAAACCTCTCTATTCCTGTAGCTCTGTGGGTCCTAACACTACCCACCCCATTCTGTCAAGGGGCGGATATTTGTGTGGGCAGTTTGTATTGTTCGCTGGTGGAAAACTGCTCCCCCAGGATTAGCTCAAGTAGTCTAATTGGGTGAGCAACAGAATGAAATTCAGCATGGATTAAAGTATAGCAAAGACAATAAATGACAGTTATTATGCCAATAAAATAGTGAGGCATCAGTTACTTGGGTGGCAGAAAATAGTGAGAACTTGAGAACACTTAGAGTTAGTGGTGAGGTTTACACTGGCTGAGAACTGCACTGTGTCTTTAATCAGGTTTATTTATGAGAACAATTTAATAAGATCTTTCTGAACACCTTAAACTACTCCAACTTCATTATTGGATTAAAATGAATGATGAATGGCATATTTATCCACCATTCGTACTGTAGGAAAGGTCCTGTGTAGAGCGGTGGCAGACTATGCAGCCTCTCAAAATACTGACTTCCTGGTGCAGATGAGTGTGATTGTGTGTGTCTGTGTTGCATGTGCCAATGATGCAACAAACACTTTACCAGCTGGTGACATTTCTTGTGCACAACTGATATGTCAAGGGAAAAACCTATATAACCCTATGTATGTAGTATATAAGTAAGTACAGTCTTATAGATATTATATATACTACTAATCTTCATTGATGCACCAATCAAACTTTTTAACATCCTGTACCTTTTCTGATATCTCAGCCAAAGTCATTCACTTGATGCCAAGTAATGATCCAATACCATACTGACAATGGAAACACTGAATTTTATAATTACATTTACATTTATTCATTTAGCTGACGCTTTTATCCAAAGCGACTTACAATTGCTATACATCTCAGAGGTCGCACGCCTCTGGAGCAACTAGGGGTTAAGTGTCTTGCTCAGGGACACAATGGTGGATGTCTCACAGTGGGAACTGGACCCAGGTCTCCCACACAAAGGCAAGCATCTTATCGATGCACCATCACCACCCCACATAATAACATTGACGAAATACTGTTGTAGATTGGTCTCGTCACCGACTGAGGATGTCGCATTGGTGTACCCTTGCTAATCATAGTTTACTCTTTTTGTCAGTTTATGCACAATCAGGAAATGATAAACGATGTGTCCTGATGGATGCAAATCAAAGTGAAACTTTGTAAATCAACTATTACTATCAGTCCGGTGTGCATTGCACTGTGGGACAATAGTGTCCATTCACAAACATAACAAACTAAAATTGTTTACATCTTGTATGTATTTCATAATTGGGTCACAGATCTTGTCTGTTGTGTCCGGGTTCCGTACTACAAATTTTATACTGTATGTACTACTAACTAATTGCATTGTTTCATGTTTGTTGTGTTAGTATTCAATTAGTGTGACCCAATTCCATACTATATACTAATTATGTACAGTGGTTGCAATATATTAATTGTCTTAGTATACTGTTTTTGCAGTCAGTATACAACAAAAACAGCATAGTACCTTTCTGTTTTGCACAGGAAATTATGCAGTATGTGTTCTGCTTGATATGAATGAAACAATGACTTTGGAATACCACAGTCGATTCAACATCAACAATTTGTTTTTAATGTTTTACTACTTTACATCGCAACATCAAACCTGATGTTATAATATCTGATGGCGACAATGTAGCAGCCGACTATTACATTGCGTCTGAGATATATTAAGATGTCAAGTAGTGAAGTCAGACATGGGGCAACCACCTACAGGATATAGGACCGCAGTAACCCGGAGAGGGAGAGTGGTGGAATTCCTGGCTCTGTTGCCCCTGGAAGCAGAGGAATGAAAAGAATGGGCCCCATTCACAAAGTTCCGCTCAAGCGGCACTCCTACACTAATAGAGATTGACATGAAGAAAGGCGACAAGTTGTTTTCACATACACTAGCTCTTTTGTCTCCTTTACTAAGGGGCATTATGCAGACAGAGTGCTCTGATAATAGACAGAATTTGATGCGCTTGTTTTTCATAAGTGGAGACCTCTGTGTCTTGATTGGAGTGTGTGTGCAATTAGTGTTTTGTTGCACATTGTCATTGTGAGGGTAAACTGGCAGAGTTATTAGCTATGCTGAGTGAGTGGCAGATATTTTAGGACAGGAGGAGAACAGCTACTGTTGATGTTCAATCCAATCGCTACTTCAAAAGAAGCAAATACCCAGAGATGGAGAGCTTTTCTTACCTCATCTCTTTTATACTGAACAAAAGTATAAACGCAACACTTTTTTGCCCCCATTCATCATGAGCTTAACTCAAAGATCTAAGACTTTCTCGATGTACACAAAAGGCCTATTTCTCTCAAATATTGTTCAAAAATCTGTCAAAATCTGTGTTAGTGAGCACTTCTCCTCTGCCGAGATAATCCATCCACCACACAGGTGTGGCATATCAAGATGCTGGTCAGACAGCATGGGTATTGTACAGGTGTAACCTTAGGCTGGCCACAATAAAAGGCCACTCGGAAATGTGCAGTTTCACTGTACTGAGGGGGTGCAAGGTGGTCCAGGGGTGTCCACCTGTGAGGTGGATGGATTATCTCGGCAAAGGAGAAGTGCTCACTAACACAGATTTTGACAGATTTGTGAACAATATTTGAGAGAAATAGGCCTTTTGTGTACATAGAGAAAGTCTTAGATCTTTGAGTTCAGCTCATGATGACTGGGGGCAAAAACAAAAGTGTTGCGTTTATAATTTTGTTCAGTGTAGAAAAGACTGTGGGACATTTTGAGCAAAGTAGATACTTGCCCAATGCCATGACCATATTTGGATGAGACAGTGGAGCTAACGGTCGTGTGTGGAGCTAGCTAGCTTGTTTAGCTAGGTGCATCTGTAATTCACATTAACTGTCATTTTAACAGGGCTGTTAACTTTGTCTAGCGAATAACAGGCTTAAAATTAAATGTACTCACCAGAGAAAGTGAACAGCCAACTCCTAATTAGCTTTTTCAGTGGCACAAGTTAAATTTATACTGTGCCGTGGGTAGGGGTCACTCTAGCCTGATTGACAGGTCACCATGGTAACGACTTGTCAATCATAGATAATCCCACCCTGAAGCATACTCTGCTTTATGGTATATTTTCCTCTAAACGGGACCATAATTTACTAAATGAACATCATGTTGTATTGATGAAGACTTGAAACTAGCGATTGAGACCATAAACTCATTTTGAAAGGACTGTGTTGGATTCACACCTCAAAGGAGGCACTAAATGAAAAGTCAAAATTATTCAGCTTTTACTTTCATTGTCATTGAAATGTTTCTTATTTATTAAAATTGATCAAGTTGATCCCATGGCCTTGAACAGGATAAGCTCTTTAGAGAATGGCCGGATGATTAGTTGGAGGTGGCATATTGTCATAACAATTATGGATGTTGTAGTCTTACCAGCCCATGTGCTGGAGTGTAGCCTGGGGCATATGGCTCAGATGTACTTGGTTTGAAGTAGTTAGAGCTAGACAAATAAACCTATTCATGACAAGCCAAATGCAATCAGCTTTATTTGAACACGCCTTAAAGTCCTGTCCACCAAGTTGAATGCCAGTTGTGAAAACAAACAAAGTTAAGACAAGACTAAGGAAGGGTATATCATAAGCTATTTAACATGTGTGTATTTTATGGCTGTGGCTTCAGCCATATGCCAGAAACATACTGAATCTATTGAGAAAGAGTCAAAAATAAAAGCAAAATAGAGAGAGGCAGGCTTTGCTCTCCTCTTGTACCTTTATGCCCTTTTATTTTGCCCTCACTTTCAGTCTGGCAGCGGTTAAAGAAGAATCAGCTACGCATGGAAAAACAGCTTTGGTATTTGTTTTCTTCTTCACTAACTGGAGCTGGATTTTCCCCCCCTATGCAGCTAAACCAACTTTAAAAGGTTGTGAAATATTTGTCTTTCTTCATAGTTCTTCACAAGTTCTGTTTTTCCTCAGATGCAGGGACCTATGCAGGTCTGTCTGATGGGAATTTGGGTTATCATTGTGTGCATGCATACTTATTAAGAGGCTTTATGTTAAGAAAGTACACTGCTAGAGATGAATAATATATATATTGTTAACCGTCTCTGCATGTGGTAAAGGGGCAGGTGCTTTCTCTGAGGTTTCACATCCAAGCTGCCTGTCAAAAGCAGTGCTGCACTATCCTCGCAATCCCAGCCTGCTTTTGTACTGTACAGGAACTTAGAGAGAATTCTTTTAAGATATGTTTGAAAAGGCAGAGGCAGACAGAATTCAAGTTCAAAATACCTCCCATTTGGCACTGCATGCACACACCTCCCCACGAAGAGAGCTGCTGTGTGACTCACGCTGGTGTGAAAACACAGTGGAGAGGTGGGAGGATGACATCACAGCACCCTGCAGAAGAACAAGTGCATTGGAGTTGGACCCCGTTCAAGCACGCACATAAGGGCACGTACACACGCACCTATATATGTGTACACACACTCCTCCTCTGCCACCGCCTCTCAGTCGTATCAGCCTCCCCCGCCACACGTGCACTCAAACACACACATTTCCTCACCAGAAATAACACTGGTTGTCCTGAGGAGACACTGGAGTTGTTATGTGTTTGATTTCTAACTTAATATCGGGGGGAGGGGAGATGAGCCAATGGTTGGCCAGGATACGGACATGCTCTGACAGGATTTGGGGGCCGAGGTTGAAAAACCTCAATATATGAAAAGAGAAGGTACCATTGACATCAGATATGAAACTGCACCAATCTCTTGCAGGTCTGTGTGTATGTGCGCCAGCATTCAGTAGGCCTATATGTTCAGCCACTGCTGCTTGGGCCCAGCTCCAGCTTCTACTGTGATAGCACATGTAGAAAGGAAGTGTGATTAATTGACAAACAGAAATCCCCCCCATACATGCTGCATTCAAACGCAAGAACACTCACATGCTTAGTGTTTCTAACACGATTGAAAGGAAGGAGGCAGGATTAGAGCTTGATCTGTGAGACAAGACGCTGATGCAGTGATTCACCAACAAAAACACATTTCACCATGCTTCCGACAAGCACAGTGTCTTCCTTGCGATTAAAAATAGTTAACCACAGGCTGACAAATACACGCTTGAGTCATGCAAACATGGTTGCTTTTGACAAAACAGTCTCAGCTCAAGTCAATTTAGTAGCTGTTCTGGAGCTTTTAATCATATGACTGCGTCTTCATGAACAGATAGAAGTTGTTCACTTATCATGGAATTGTAGAAGTTCAGATTCTCATTTTTTTTCAGCCTGCTGCTGCTGTTGGCCACACTAATGAGAGTAGTAATCCAAAACAGTAAAGTTGTATGCCATAAAACCCAGACATTAAATCAGAGCAGAGCTGAGTGGGTTGATAGCTACGAGTGGCACCGTTAACGTTACACATAGTCAGTTGATCCATTTAAAATACTAATTAAAGGACTAATCTAAGGACTTCTTGTTTGTGTTGGAATTCAAAGTCCACACATTCAGAACTCCATATGAAAAAATGTTACCTGTTATGTGATGCAGTCGGTGCAATAAGGTGTGTTTCTGTGTATACAAAGGTGGGAGGATGGGAGAACTGACTGGATTGTACTGGCTTTAAGTTGCTTTCAAGTGCTTCATGGAAGCCCCTAATTTTTAGTTTGGGGGTTTCAAAAAGAGGTGTTTCTAGATTGAAGTGCATTTAGGTAAAAAAAAAAAAAATTCTCACTAAGAAAAGCTGCCTCCTGCATCTGGAAATAAGGATGATCAGATCGTTGAGAGTGAACCAAAGCAGTATAGTTGCAGCCCAGAAAAACAGTGAGCTGAAGGATGCTTACAGAAAAGAGAGGAACTGCAGAATCAGGTGATGATTCTTTATGGCGTTGTTACTATGAGCAACACCTATCACATTACACATGGGCTGTCCCCAACTAAGGATTTACATAGTCCAATCAGAATCGTCAAGTCCTGCCTATAGTCGACTGATAGTCGAATCATGTGTGTTTTTGTGCGCGGCGATTGCGAGGCAGGGGGAGGGTAACAAATGGTGGCTCCGCTTTTATCTTGAGAAGCTGCTGTCTCTATTCATTCAACTTACACTGTAAATTTCCAGCTAAACGGACGCTTATTGTTGACCCTTCCCTCGCTCTCTCTCTCTCGCCTGCCATTCACCGGTCTTGTGGAGAGTTTTGCGTGCATTCCCTGCTGCTAACAACTGCAAGCACGTCGCAATTCCTCACCGTCTCTTCAGCAAGTTTTCCTCTTCTTTCACTAGGTATGCGCACTGACGACCCAGGGTTAGGGGTTACAATTTTGGATTTATTTACACACTTTAAAAACATTTTTTTAAAGTTTTATTCTTTTTACATGTTTATTTACAACATTAAACGTTGAAATGTATATTGTAATAGGCTGTATATTAACTTATTGGGAGAAAACTGGTAGTCCTATGTAAAATCAGATGTTGAGCACCCCCCTGTCGCCAAAATGGCATGATCCTTGTTTCAGTGCGAAGCTTCGACTGTGAGATTGACAGTCGAACCAGGCTCCGCCCATCGAAGCATCGAATCTTCGACCATTCGGGCTCAGCTCTACAAGTTTCCCATCATCTCTTAATTACATGCTCTTTTCGCTGAGTCAAAGCAACATGAACTGCAAAATGACATTGAAGCAGTGATCACAGAACGTAAGGCAAATTTTCTCTGTTGCTGTTGTTGTTTTGGAGGGAGATATTTCTGCAGCAGACTCGCCCTTCACACTCAGTTTTTAGATATTGTTAAAGAGCATAGATCGAGGTGGTTCTTAAGAACACAGGTAGCTTTAAAAAGCACCGTGCAACCACAGGTGGTATGGGAAGATGGAGGACAAAATGATTCAATGTAAGATCTGGCTGTACAAGAAACCTTCCACCTACACTGCTACATCAGAACGTGTGATTGAGAGTCTATTTTCTCCTCTGATTTTCTGGCACGCTGTGACCATGAAGCCACAGCTCCATTTGGAAGGGAGGCATTGGCGAGGATACTGGGAAGTGCAGAGGGCGGGGGGGCGTCTGGGTCTGGCTTGGCAGGGTGCTACAGCAGTTAATTAAAGCTGCCGGGCAGGTATTTCAGGATTAGGAGTGGGTGTTTAGAGAGGGCCTCTGGTGGCCTTTGCATTAAGTCGTCATCTCATGAGTAATAGTGGCTGTGAACACTTGACTATGCCGATTTTGATCCTACAAATGTGCTATGCGGTCGTACCAAATTAATTTGATGAGGTTCATATTTTTGCTTGGGTACTGAATATGTTTGTTACTGATACATTTGATTCCTTTTGTGTTGAGATGTCATCTTGTTGACCAGCAAGTCATAGGCTACATATTTGGCTAGCCATAATACTCATGGACAAGTGTGTTATTTTTTCTCATGTTTTGTTTTCTTGTGATCACAAATAATGTTATTTCAACAAAGTAGGATTATTCATTGTCACAAATGATCAAGAGAAAAGGCCTGTTCTTATTTTCAAAATGTCAAACAATTGCGATAATGAGAATTATTTGTCAAATTATGATCATTGGAAAACATTTGTGAATTCAGGAAAAAAACCTTATGAAGAATAAATGTGTTTATTGTGATCTTTAAAGCTGCACCAGTCAACATTTAATCACTGAAATGTCTTTGTGTAGTGTGAAACAACAAAGCCAAATCCACAGAGTGTTATATGACCCATCTCGGCAGCCTTCCCCAGGTCTAAGTAGCCTCTTTAAGCTATTTGTGGCCTGTAAATTCTTCTGTCATCAATCAATTATTTTGTTTTAACAAAGAAACCCACAGCTAAAGTGACTGTCCAGCAGCAAAATTAGCAACTCGCTAATGAAGAAAGTCAAAGCCCTAGCAGCTTAAGACCCTGCAGAGTTTATGGAGAACAAAAATTAAAAGGAATGCAGGAATTGGATGTACATTAGTCAAGTAGTCTGAAACACTCATACAATGAGTGCTGAATGTTGCATCATGTTGCCTGTGTGTGTCAGCTAATGTTTGCTAACACATTAGCAAAGCAACTTTATAAAGTGTTAATATGTTGGAGGTAGGGATTTTTCAGATTGGAGTTCCCCCAAGTGAGTTTTAAAGCTTTAAAGGTAGCTAGTAGAAGCTGGCATCAATGGAGGATATAGTGGAGTAAAACTGCAATTTCCGGTTTCTCTTTCAGATGTAAGAAAACCTCATTTTGGTAGCAACTTTAATGGATGGCATTTCCAACAAGTGCAAGACCTTTGTGGGCTTATCGTCACCAGCTTGACAGAAGTGGGCAGTTGAGTGGCCATGACAACGCCAGATATGATTGATATTATGGATAACAGAAACAAACAGCTACAATTATGTATTTAGCTAACTGTCGTGGAGTGTGAAGTTTTTTGTATGCTAACAAATTTATCCTTGTTTAACTTTGTTAAATCGTGAAGGGTTTCGATTCTGATTCTAAGTGCTAAGAATATTTTAGTAAACCCCAAGAACACTTTGTTCTTTCATTGAATTACAACAGCTTGTGGAATAGCTGTTAGCCTGGAGACATCAAGACTTCGGCTCTCTGTTAGTAACATGCTGACATTAATGTGCTAGCAATTAATGTTTGTGAAATAAACAACACAATTCATTGTGTTAAAGTTACCCCCTTCTTGAAAATAAGTATTTGTCTTTTAAAGCCAGGCCACAATTGTATGGTGTAAAGGTCAAGGGAATTCAGCTTGATTTGTGTGAACATGAATGAGCTCGAGAGCTTGTCTGTCTTTCTCTTTCTTTCCCATGAATAGAAACACACACCCCAGATTCCAAATCATTCAGTCATTTACATTTAGATATGCTGACGCACACACACACGCACACACACACACACACACACACACAAACACACATACACACACCATATGGCCGAATATCAGACAGCTGCAAGACCTGGAGAAATGTGGTAGTGGATTGTGTTGCAGAAAATGATGATGATGGCCTCTGCTCACAACAGCAACACTGAACTCCCATCTTGTGTACATATAAGTATGTGTGTGTGTACGTGTGTGCGGTGTGCGTGGGTGCTATGTGTCAGTGTGCAAGTTGCCTTGTTATTCTGTACGTGTGTCCGTGTGTCACTCAGCCTTGTGATAGATACTGAGCTGTCATTTCTGTCAACCAGACAACTGTTCCACATGCATATTCATCATTATGCTAATTTCACCCTGAAGAGCTTTAATGAGTTCTCACCATTAACAACTCAGATGAAGTGATGAAGAAAAGCTTTGCAGCTTTTTCCCCCCTGAAATTCTTACTTAGAACCCCCCATCACTGGCGACTAATGACAAATTAATATTGGGCTACTAAACTTTTTCTGCGTACACTAAATTACCGTGTAGGGAGTTGTAGTGTACTAAAACTGTCAGGTGGGCATTAGGGTATTTAAAGTATTCAAGTTATTTTAATAAAAGTGACAACCACATGGCAGTTGCAGGATTCTGTAGCAACTCGTGGTTTATTGCTGTAAATATTTCCTATGTAACACTATAAATGTCTAATGCGTTTCTCACCATGACACGTTTTAAGTGTCTTATACTCTAAAAGCAGGCTCTGCCAAACAAGGAGAGAATGAGATAATGGGATGAATCTGTCATCTAGTGGTCCAATTAGGAAGTAATATAACTGTCTGTCTAACACCTTGTGTGCAGAGTACTGTTATGTATATTAGAGGAGCACAACTCATTGCACTGAACATCAGTCTGATCTATTTTTATGTGATTTGGCACACAGCCACCATGTCATGACAATTATCAATAGGGTCCGGTAATATGATGATAAATACTATGAGAAGTGAGATGATGCAATGAAAATGTGTTAAACGAATCAATTTTGTTTGTCCCAATTGGAGGATTGGTTACTAGATCATCATCATGCAGGGGCATCGCTCAAAAGCTCCACCACTTACTACAGGAACTATTGTGTGACCCTTTGATCAATGCACATGTACAATGCAGTTCATCCAACTGAAAATTAAGAACTCTGATTCCACCATAATTATCAAAATGAATACCAGCAGACTGTTTGGGAATTGCTGAACTACTGGCTTATCCTGCTTTGATAGGAAGTTGACTATTTTGAATGGATACTACTGAGACATTGGAGGAAAAAGCGTCCACCCCTTTATGAACAATGGGCCAAAACAATGGCTCAATGGGCTGCTCATGAGAGGGTCACATGCTCTCTATTGAACAAGCTTGATCAATATGGGGTCCTTCCGCTGCCTGGGTTTCTGTAACTCAGAGATCAATTTAGTAATCTAGTGTAACCAATGGACTGCTGTGCTTAACCTCAAGGAAGATGTCAATGTGTGTGTGTGTGAATTCTTTCCCCTGTTTTGTACTCTATACTCTGTATTCTATTCTGGGTGTTAAAGTTCATTATTGACCCTGGAAACAGCAGTTTGACTTAAATGAAAAAATAAACACAACCAAATTATCATTAGGTCCACTTACTAGCTTTTTCCAGAGCCTTCAGCCGCACCTCATGGTCTTCCTCCACAGATGTTTTCTCAGTTTTCAGTTACTGCCTGTTATCATACTTAGGTCACATGCTTGTATTGGATGAACATGATTTTTAATTTAATGTCATGAATTACTTGATCTTTAAGGTATTTTAATTCGGTTGTCCAAAAACAGACATTCCCATCTGTTGATACTGTCTATAAAGGATTTATCGATTGAATTTTCTATATTCCTGTTGCTATATCACGACATACGTTTATCACTACTGTGATGTAAGATTTCCTTACCTATACCATATAAGATCACTTGCCACACCTCCATATTACACACCCCTGTATATCAGTATTTAAAAAATATATTATTATTAATATCCAGATATTGATTTCAGCTTCATCACTCAGTTGTTTTTCCATTATTTTGTTTGCTACCTCTGAAAAATTAGTAGCATGTTGTCACTCATCACTTCTTGCCCGCCTCTTTAGAAAACAAATGTCAAATTAGATACATGCAGGACAACTATGCATGTTCTTTTGCCTGCCTGGTTTTGTATATATGAATTCAAATCCTCCATTAAATGTGCATGTCATCAGTAACTCATACCTTAACACACAGCTCAAGAAAATAAACCGATATTCTAAATTGTGGAAAATAATATCTTTATTAGTTAGTTCTTACAACCGCATCACATCTGTACTCCTAAATATTACCTATAGCCTTCATAAGCATTGTAGATCAATGTGCTGTTGGTACATGCTGTTCTTTCCTCAACAGCTATAGTTATTTTGTTGTTTGTTTGAACATACAGCTTTAGAAGGTTTGATATTATATGTACAAATGAGGATATACACAGATATATAATCTACAAGACATTTGTTTGTGGTGTGTTGTGTCTTTGTATAGTAGTTAAGATCATGTTCTTATGGTACAATCAGTACTCATTACTCCAACATAGTGCTACAGTATGTACTCATACCTCATATAAAGGGGCTGACTGGTCTCAACATAAACAAGAAACACTCTGGTACTGAGTCATATATCTGCAAGTATTTACTCATCTCATATCTTTTCTTCAAGAATAACATGTTACATTTTACATGTTGCATGTAATACATTTCCACAAGTACAAGTTGAAGGAGTCTAAAAGAAAAAAACTGTTCTCGAAAACAACACAGATACATTGCGTATCTAGAGCTTAGTCCAGAACATCATTCAATACAACATACTGGCATTTCACGCGGTGCACAGATTAATTGTTTTAAGTAGCATTAACTTTTACTAAGTTGCAAAAAATGTAGCCTTTCTTCCAAGTTCTTCCAATGGTGGTCATTCTGTTTAAGTCTACAACAGGCAACTCTGGTCAAATGCTATACTTGTATTACGGTCGGTTGATTATTAACTTCATTGAAGTTGCAATAAAAGAAAGGAAAGAAGAGTGGATCGCATGCAAAACTCTTGCTTGTCCCTTAAGTCTGAGGGGGGCAAGAAATGACATCTCTACTGGACTCTGTACAAAACATTGAGAAAAGGACATAATGACCAAGACATTATTATCTTCATAGAGGGAATATTTCAGATCATCTAGAATATCATTGTGGATTTTTTTAAACAGCCCTCTAATGGTAAAACAAAAAATTAATGGCGTATCCTCATAAGTCTATCAATCTACAATGCTTTGAAAAACATGGTATGTACAATGCATTTGGCAGTTATCAAATGATCTGTACCATAGGATATTTGCTGTTATAAACAGAGACTATAAAATGAAAAATATGTTCAGTTTTGCTACAGGGAAATTTAATCTTTTTGCTCTCAATGTTTCCCTCAATTAACAACTTATACTGGCATACTTGACTGTAAATTGTGTTTGTGTGGTCTTACATGGATGATATTCCAAGCTGCAAAACGCTCTGTGTAGCCAACATTTGAATGAAAACAACAAAGAAAATAACTGAATATCTGCATATATTCAGAATCCTTTCATCATATTAAAGGTAGCTATTGCGAGTGCAATTGCAACCAAAAACTTTACATAGGAAAAGAAAAAACAGTTAACTAGCTTAACTCAACACTGAACACCTCCCCATTGTGTCTGCTGTTTTTGCAATGCATGTAGCACCCTCTTGTGGTGAAACTCTTACACTACATCTAATGCATTCATTGGTAGAAAGGCTATAGGGGTGCAGGAGCGCTAATACCCACATAAAGTAAAAGAGGTGGATGAAGGCCAAACGTAAGCAAGCACATTGTTGATTTGCAAGGCACCAAGCCCTATGATCAATATCAGAGACAGAGCTTGGGAAAAAGATGTGAAATACAACTTTGTGAAAAGTTTCAAGTCAGTGGTGGGCAATTCCAAGTCATTCCCTATGTTTTACATCAAGATTTTACAAAATCTGTAAGAAAAGATGATGAAATCTTAATTTCCAGCTCTTCAGGACGTTTTGTATTTTGGCTTTTAAACCATATGTCAATTTCCGAATATGTAGTGGATAGGGATTGCATTTGGTTACATCATAGACACACTGAACAGAGCAGGAATTAGTGCTTAGACAATAAGCATTCTGTCCCATTAGGGAGGCCTGACATTTGGACCTTCAGTTGGTTAATTCACAACACATTTGGCACATTGTGGCAAAATGTTTCCACCTTTGTCCTTGAAACTGCTCTCAAACGGCTCATTAGCATTTCTGGCATTGCTCCGTGAAACAGAGGGGAATAGCTGGTTTCACAATAGCAGCTCAGTGTTCCTCTTTATTTCAACTAAAGACAAAAGGAGACACATTTTGCGCAGAGTGTGCAAAGTGTCTGCTGATAACATATTTAACTTAATTCCTGTTATTTCTTTAACACCAGCAGCCTTTGCCTTGGTCGCCCGCTGTACTGTCACAGAGTCCTTCCTCTTCCTCCAGAGCAGCAAGATTAATCTCGTCATTAATGGACATCCGGAGGAGATCCAGGTCCTTTTTATTGGCTGCCAGCACCTGTTCAGCCAGTCGTGTGAAAGTCTTGGAGGGAAGCACAGTCATAGGATAAGAACAAGACAAGAGAGATAAAAAATGCACTGTCATTTATTTATTAAGTCACTTCCATGTTACTACTCTGTACATGGCTAGAGATTTTGAGCAGTGGCTATCCAGATCACCTCACCTCTGTTATATTATGGTTGGTGAAGGCACTTGTCTCAAAGAAGTCCATTCCATAAGCCTTAGCTAGCTGCAAGACAGATAACAGAGACATATTTTACTTTGCTGAAAAAAACACTTCTGTTTTATTGTTTTTTGGATTAGTAGCACAGACAACTGACGACTAGTTATTTGCTTTCACACAGGTGCAATGTGGGGTGCTGGCTGTCAGATTTAGTTGTGTTTTCAAGAGCAGCTTTTAATGAAAAATCAAAGTAACCATAGACTGTATAAAAGAAGTGGACGTCACCCATTGGTTTGTGGAATACCATTTTGAAGCCCCGAGTTTGACATTTTGGCCGTAGTCACCTTGGTTTTATGGAACTGGAAGTTCGAGAGGGTTGAGCTGGTAAGGGTGGGACACACAGAGTGGAGACTTGTTGGCAATGTAGCCACACCCTACAGCATACAATGGTTTATCGTGTATTTTCCTCTAAATGGGACCATAATTTACTAAATGAACATCATGCTGTATTGAAGAAGACTTGCAACTACTGAGTGAGACCATAAACTCATCAGCAAAGTGTTTATTGAGGTAATAAATCGAGTGAGAAGTGGGGTAATTTTTTTAATTTCTATGCATTTCTATGCATTCTGACTGCAGCCATTTTAGTCGCCCCTTCTGGCCATTAGAAACAAAAAAAACAGTTTAAAGGCACTTTTCAGACCTGAAGGCTACGTCCACATCTTTTATACAGTCTGTAGAGGCAACAGGAGGCAAAGCATTAGTCTTGATGTGTCAGGGCCTTTAGAGCTTGCTTATGGACCAGACACAAATGCCTGACTAAAACTACACCAATTTTATGTTTTGGTGAACTTGGAGCCAATGTTTCTAATAGAAAAAAACTCCAAGAAGCGATATGACATTTTGCTTAACTCTAATCATGATTTTATTACAGAACTGAAAATTAATCCAATGATTTCAACACTTTGGGGAACCCGGAGTAGGTACCTCTGTAAAGGAATAGTTCAACCTTTGGGATTGCGTTCTTGTCAAGAGTAAGATAGAAGGTTGATACCACTCTCATGTGAAATTATTAGAATATATAGAGTTACAGCTCAGAGGCAAAAAAACATTCAAGTCTAATAATCCATTGTGAAATCCACCACTTGACCCACCTTGATACCTTGCTCTGTAGCCACCTGCCTCTTGTCCACATCATCTGACTTGTTCCCTACGAGGATCTTCTGGACCTTGTCAGGAGCATACTGCAGGGGTTTACGTGAAAAATTAGACATATGTACGGATAAGGAAGATGAATTAAAAACAAAATTAAAGAGAGAGAAAGAGAAATTTAAAATGTCAAGAGAGTGCAGTGGGGAGAAACACAGGAGTGGAAATGAGACCTAAATTAAAAGTAAATGGGAATCGTGCCAAGATCAATAGAGTATATATTCAGACAGACCCATAGAAGAAATTAGGTCCATAATGAATTAATAGAATAAAATCATCTGGGGAATGACAGGGGAAAGCAGGGCAGATGAGATTGCTTCATGAAGACTCCAGGCTGATTGAAAAATGTGACTATAAGAAGGAAAGAATGTTCTCCTTCCAATATCTATGACTTCACATTTAAAAATATAATGACAGTTATTTGAAAATTAAGATGGAACATGATAAACACAGCAAAGCAGTATCTGTCAGGCCAAAGCATTTGGTTTTTCATGTCTGGCATCTGTTTATTATCAACCTGAAGCCTCTGCACAGTAAGTAGTTTTGTCAGTGTTGCCCTTTCTACAAAGTGAAAAATAACGCCTGTTGATCTCAAATCCCCAATCTCTGTGACTCACCTCATCCACGTCACTGGCCCACTTCATGATGTGTTGGAAGGATCGCTCACTCGTGATATCATACACCAGGAAGATTCCCTGAAGAGAGATGTCCAAAGATTTAAAAAACAGATGAGATCCAGCACATTTTAATGCACTTTAGAGTCATGGTTTTTTTTAAACAAACATTATCAATTTCTTGATCCAGGATTTTAAAATACATTTTGAAACATTCATATGATTCCTGTAAACAAACCAGACCACCACTTAGAAAGTTGGCAGCCTCTACCAACAATTCATTTGACATTGTAAGCCACTGGCTGGCTTTGTAGCACTACACAGGAACAGGTTACTTTTCTTCCAATTTCATTTCCAGTTTCTGGTAAATGAACAATTCAATTTCAGCCAGTTTAACCTCTTTAGCAGCCCGAAGCAAAGGGAAAATTCATACACAACAATGTCAGTGTGCTGGTTGTGTGTGGCCGTGAAGACCTTGGCTACTTGCAACATCCTCTGGGAGGGAAAGGGACATGTAGTCTTTTTAATATAAGAAACAGTACATTTAAAATACCACTGGCGTGAGATCAAATCCTGATACCTGAAGTGGTGCCAAGTATGAGGCATGAATTATTCTCATAGCTGTAACAAATTTAATTTCAAAAATGAATTTGATTTAAATTTGTTACGCTACTCTGTGGCAATAATATTACACTAATGTGTGGGAAATCACTTGCAGGAGCAGAGTCAATGGGGGAGACTTGAGGTCAACTACCTGGGCTCGTCTGTAGTACTGTTTAGTGATGGTCTGATATCTCTCTTGGCCTGCAGTGTCCCTGGAAAAACAAGAAGCATATACGAACAAGAAGATACACAAATCCATTTGTGAGAGTGTAATGTGACAATATGACCAGGCCAGCAACCAGAATTTTATAGACACATGTCCAGAATCTTTAAATGTTTCGTCATTTAGATGATCACTGTTCAATGTAAACTATGTATCTGTGAAATATAACGTAACTTGTTTTATTTATTTTTTTTACAACTTTTGATGAAATAAGAACAACGGCATTAAGCTGAAGAGGGTTGTTTAGCCATGCTAGTGGCAGGGCTTTGGTGAAGGCATTTTCAGTGCACAACTTTGGTCCAGACTGAAATCTCTCTTCAACTACTGGATAGATTTCTGTGAAATATGTTAAAGATATTCAAGGTGCCTAATAATAAAGTCTCATTACTTTGATAGTCCCCTTAATTTTGATCTAGCACCGACATAAGGTAAATTTTTAGATGTGTCCAGTACATACTTACATACAATAGGCTACTTTGATTAATAACCAAATACTTCCAAAACTAATGACTTTCCCATTAGCCTCAACTGTACTTTGTGATTAGTGCTAATTGGCTAATATTAGCATGCTAACAGGCTAAACTAAGTTGGTGAACATGGTAAATCTTTCCTTCTAAACATCAATATATTAGCATAGTCAGTCTGAGCATGTTAGCATTTAGCTCAAATCACCCCTGTGCTAAGAACAGAGTCAGAGAGCCACTAGACTAAAAATTAGGTTTTTAAAATTCGGTATTTCTGCATTATCAGCTCATGGCCGCTACAGTGTGGCTAAGTTTAGGAAATCATAGCTCCAGTTTATAAAAGCCACTATTAATTGCAGGTTTATGACAGGACACAAACTCCAGTGTCCTGAATGAAAGTACTATTATCAAATTAGCTTAAACCATACAGGTTGCTAAACCTCAGAAGTCCCTAGAAAAAAATCAAACAAGACCTCTGTGTTCAGTGGTCGATACAGGGACCTGAACATGATCTATTATAAAACCACAAATATTGATAGCTATAGCATATTTGCAAATGAATAATATCCTCTCTACTAACTACTCTTGTGTAACAACATTACCATATCTGTATCCGCACTTTGATACCATCTATTACTAGTGTCTTCATTTTGAAGTCGACTCCTGTAAGAGAGAAAAGATGTGGTTAGGAAATATAATATTACATTCACAGAGGAGCTTTGAATGTGTTTTATATTCCTCCAAACATGTGAGTGCTATGCTTAGGCTAAATGTTCTGAATGTTCTCAGAGGCAACTTTCTACAGAATAAGTGACTTAAATCAATTAACCCAGCATGTCTTTTATAGGCAGAGGTTCAGCGGTATCTGTTGTAGCTTTGTAACATCACAGAGGGCATTAATGCAACAAGAGCCACATCATCCCAGTACAATCAGCCTGTTAGAGAGGATTGGGCTAATGATCCAGTGAGCTGAGTCCCTATTTGGTTCAGTTCTCTGCATCAGTCACATGGGAGGTGAAAATAAGCGAGAAGGGCAAAGCGATAGCTGAGAGCTGCATAAAACCACAGAGGAACAGATGAGAGAAAAGAAGCAGAGCTGAGATGGAGAGGGGTCGCTCATGCTTCAGTGATCTCTGATTTATTTCAGACGACTGAGTGTGATATTGTACATAGACAGGAAATCACAGGCAGGGCGGATGTTTTTCTTTTATGTTTTTATAACAGAAACTAAATCCATCTATTGATTATGTCCCCAGAGATGTATTTTCTTCAGGGTGCAAAAAGACCACTAGACATTTTAAGTCTCTATCCAGGATACAACATAGTGCTATCACTCCTTTTAGAAATACTGAGGTCATCTAAATCAACCAGCGCAATGCCACCTCCCCTGTATATTCTTCACTAGGCACAAACCAAACTGCAAATGATATGTTTGGTAAACTTCATTGCCCTACATGATGACCTAAATGTTGTTTCAGATCTTCTCTACACAGCCAGGTGTGTAGTTCTGGTGGGAAATCCACATTGCAGTCAAATTTCAAGATATTTAGCCTAAAGAATATCAGAATCTTAAAAGTCTTAAAAACCCCAGCATGTGCAAAGCATATGCAGTTGCAGAAAGTGAACTCTTTATTACTATAAATATTACAGAGGATCATTGATGGATTACTGCACAGGCCTACTGGGCACAGGGGCCCCTAAGCTACAACCTCAGTTTGAAGTGACTGTTATTTACATGTCATGCTGAAATAAACGGGCCCAGTTAAAAGTAAATGTCTCGATTGTATTTTATTTTTGCTCCTGAGTAATTGAAGTATCTGCAAATACTTCAGTGAAACCAATCAAATCAGAAATTAGGTGTCCCATCGCTTCAGTATAATAACATCTGCTGTGTCGAAAACCTTTGGGAAGGCTTTAGACAGCCTCTCTTTATCTACAGCATGAATAAAACACTGATGTTCAGGTAGTTTTCTACCAACAGCAGTGCCTTTACTTTTAAAGTTCTGTTTTTGAGAAACATAAACATTTTGCTTAAAATTATGGTTAACCTGCAAAGTGCCACTAAAATGATAGAAAATCATGACAAGCAACACTGCCCTGTCTGGGGGTGACTTGCTGCTAGATAGAAAGGGGGCGTTTTACATTTCTTTGCCCAGGGCCCCACTGTATCATAATCCGTCCAATGCTGAAGACATGACCTAGTTGATCGCTATACTGTTGGTCCTCAATGGTAGTTATGGCCCTGGTACTACTGTACACTGTAAACGTATACTAACAATAATAACAACACTAGCAATAATAAACATATTCTTGTACATCTTGATGACATAGAATTGAAATGCCTAAATATATAAAATATAAATATAAACTCTGCTAAATTCCTTCCTTCTTGTCTTTTCTCTCTATGACTGTCTCCTCAGACTAATGCATTCAAGTCGATAAAAAGCAAAGTCACGGGCTTCTATAGCGCACTAATCAATTAACAGTTCATCCCAATTAACCTGACACTCAACACCCGTGTGTCACAGTTGGCATCACGCTCAGAGAAAGAGCTAACTGATTCACATAACGGGAAGAATTGCGGTGTTGTTTTTTATAACTGCATTTCTGCAAGTTTTATAATCTGAGAGATTGACATAAGAAAACAGCTGACAGATGCACAGTAGCTGGACTGGCCGATTTTAGACTGTGTGTTTGGAATAATCTGGAGTCCAATGACTCCACGGAGGCTAGAGACGCGACAGTGTGGGGCCTCATTTAAGTCATGAGGAAGCTTTTGCTTTTGACTAGACAGCATTCAGACCAAGACTAAGTGAACGGTCAGCATAACAATCTTGCCTTGCCTGAGGCTTGAGAAGAGAGAGGAGATAATGAAAAAGAGGCCGTCTTCCCTCGTCATTGTCCAGCTGTATTAAACACTGCATTAAGCTCCAGTCAGAAGTTATCCATGCAAACAGCAGTGAATTAAATATGAAATGCAGATTGGACAAATGGATTCTTTGGCTGTACAGTGGTTGTTTACAGCAAGGGGGTGGACCAAATCTGGAAACGTGAACATAAATCAAGATCACTACACAGGCATATGAGAAAGAATAAAAATCAGCAGTCAGTCTCAAAAAATTGTACATTTTCAGTTCCATTTACAAAAAAAGGGTGATTTAATACACACTGTCTGCCTCCTACTGCTAAACAACTAAATTGTATTTGTCTGCATTCTTTTTCTGCATTGTTTTATACCAGCCGAGCAAAATGAGGATGTTTAATAGAAGCAGGTGCACTCTTGTGGTGCAAACCATAGTGCAAACAATGAATGACACAACAGACCGAGGCTGTAAAGAAAGTATTTCTCTACAAGTTGTTTGATATTCAAAATATCCTTGGTCCAAGGGAACAAATTTGCCTGCAGGTTCTCAAATGTAAACTGAAATCCAGTGCACTCGATCGACAGACTGTAAAGGTTGTTACTACTGTTTTTATATGTTTTAATTGAGTCGTTACACACACAACCCCTGATACTGAGTTATGCTGAACTGTTTCTGTGAGACTTTATAGTTATAAGAAGAAGTTATAAGAATAAGTCAGCTGTAATAGCTTTAAGATATGTTCACAAAATCACGAAGAATGGCCTGGAACAAAAAAAAAACCTTCTCCACGTTCATTCTCTACAGAGGGAACTGTGACCGTGGGGACAAGCAAAATATACAAAGAAAGACAGCAATTAATTTAACATGGCAGCATTTCACAATCAGCAGTGTGAAAGCCATGTAAAAACTAATCGGTACACACCCAAAATTGACTTGACTAATTACCAGAATGACTGTGTTCGACTACGCAAGACGGATTAGGCGGTGACACATGTCAGTGTGCTGTAGGTAATGGTGACAGGCTCACTAATGGATGGACGGATGGATGCTCTGGCAGTGACACAAATTCACTGGGGAATGGGTCTGTCATCCACGGTTATTATTACAAGCAGAGGACAGGCAACAATTGTCAGCAGCTGTTGTCTTCAGGGCACAGCAGGACAGGGGACAAACATTTTTCTTTCAATTATGAACTTTATTCATCAATCTGTACTCAACAATTAAGCTTTGAATTGACCCACTGTCTGAAGTGAAACATGTACAAAAATGACTCACAGTGAATGTTTCATGCCAGGCTTAAATTTAAGTCAAACTCATAACTGAAAATCTTTTCCAAAAGGACAAGAACAAAAACTAAGGGGGTTGTGTTAAAAATAAAAAATAAAATGTAACCAAGAAATTCAGGAAAGAAGAATTTTGAGGCTATGCTTGAGCTAAACCTATATATATTAGCTAATGTTGTTTTGTCACAGATGTATTGATATATACTGTACATTAGGGCAAACAGGTAACAAGAAATTGCAGTGCAGAAATACCAAAGATATATGTCTGATCATTGAAGATCATTTAAGATCTCCATTACATAGTTTGTTCCCTGAACCATTAATTTATCAGCTGTAAAATGTCCCATTCAGTACATATATTAAAAAATAAACTAATTTAAAGGATCCTTATTATTTATAATTATTATGTTAAATACACCAAGTCTATTCATACAATTTGTGAAATATCACATATGTGAAAATTAGCTTTTTATGGATCCAAAGGGAGCTGTGTGAAATGATAAACTGCCTCAAGTGATGTAACTTGAGTCTGCGTTGGTTGGTGGTGAAAACTACAAAAAGTAAAAAGTAAAAAGTAACAATTAATCTCGAGGTGTGGACAAAGACGTGAGCCTACCAGAACTCTGTAGCCAGTTCCTGATCTTTGTTTGAAACTACTGGCTCGAGGCGACATTAGCTGCTACTAGCATAACGCACCCAAATCGCCGACTGAAATGTTGGTGGTCGTATTGGCATCAGTTTTGACAAGGAAAAAGAAAGTTAAAATAAAATCTTTTTTTTCACACACACACACACACACACGCGCTTAATGTTTAATTTATTGATTTTATTTTTAATATATTTTTATTTTTTAACACACAAACACGCTTACTGTTGTATTCATTTATTTTATTTTAATTTTTAATATATTTTAATTTTTTTAACACACACACTTACTGTTTTATTTATTTATTTTATTGAAATTTTTAATATATTTAAAAAAATTTTAACACACACACACACACACACACACACACACACACACACACTTACACTTACTTGTTAAATGAAATGTATGGGGTTGATTGTTCTTATGTAGTTTGTGATGCTTTGGCTATATTATTGTTACACATTCATGCAAATAAAGTTAATTTGAATTTGAATTTGAAAGTGTGGAATAAAAACGATGATATCTCTGGTTCTGCTGCATCGATTGTGATATTTGATATTTGAACTGTCAGTTATCAGTCCAACAATGTTATACGAGTTAAACGCGTGTTTACATTAAAACAAAATTGGACAACATATCATTATCAGATTTTTCAACTCCAAAATATTGATATAGGTAATGGACATAAATGTCCACCTTTGGTCGGGCTAGAGTCTACACCTCATAATTTCCTCATACTGTGTAATGACCATATATGGTAACACTACTGCTCCAGATCCACACCAAAATCTAAGTTATTCCTCGGTTCAAAGCCTAAATTTCCATCACATTTAATTGAAATCTGAAGGAAAGATAGATTTCCAAAGTCATGGTCAACTCTGCACTTTCACACCTAGGCCACCAGGGGACCCCTGTTTTTGAGATATCCCACTTCTGTTTCTAACAAACAAACAGGACCACAAATAAAACTTCTTTAGCAGAGACATCATATTATACCTTTTTTGTTCCTAGAAAGCCAGGAAGATGTCAAGGCTATGACAACCCCATAGATTTCTTTGATAACCTCTTTATGTGATGATAGCCATCTGTGGGGGCTGCCCGGCCTTTTAGACTAATGAGCTTGTCAAGCAGCAGTGGGATGGTAAGACCAGGCCGTGACCATAACACGATTGGGATCACCACTATCAGGGACAACTGCTTATTGAGCTATGATATAGGGCAGGGCTGGGCTCGTACTTCAAAGGCAATGTGACAGGCAGGCACTCCGAGAGTCCGGTGACGAGACTGCCGAGGTAACGGTGAGGAATATTAAACTCAGCAGTGTGACTGAATACCATTACTAAATCATCTCTACAGCTGCTCTTTGATAGAGAAATGTGCACATCCCATGCCCAGATGAAAGTCAGAACAGAGTGACCTGTTAAAAAATAATTAGGTACCTGGATGAGTGAAGGTGTATTAGTCGCTTAGGTAAAAACCAAATTCCTGCTGCTCCAATGTTTTCAGTCAGCTAGTTTGTTTTTTACTGATATTGATGTTGACTGTGGACTCAAAGTTGGAGCTTTTATTTGATAGTGAGCAGTAAACAGGGATTAAAGTCATATATATTGTAAATCCTGCCATGTGTGCTATTTATTGTTATCTATATTTATAACAAGTACAACATTTATTGTCAAAAGGCCTTGGTGAATCAAATCAAAGGCAGCAATCTTTGAAAGGCTTTTTTTAATGGAGGCCTTGCTTTGTGGTTTCAATTCTCTTTTGTGTGAGATATTCTTTGACAGTGTGAATACAAACCCAACTGTCCTTCAACTTCTTAAAGAAAAAACGCTCAAAACCACAAGGTTAAAATATATATCTGCTGCATTTCGTGCAGCCTGTAAAGACAATTTACTGTCAATGTAAAGGTTTCCTGTTGATCTGTGGTAGAATGCAAAAAAACAAGGCCACACCGGAAATCATTACAGCCCCATTTTGTTACATCCACTCCTTCTTTTTAACACAAAGAGCTCTGACAAGTTTTGGATTTTAAAGTTAGACATTAATTCATTGTGTTGGCTATTTTAAACTTTTGTCAGATATCTGTGCATTGATGGGTATGTAAGTCAGTTGAAAAAAAAGATTGAGAGAAACTGCCTTCTTTAAACCAAAGGCAAAGTTGAAGCATGGACATAATCGACTAATTGTACACTGCAGATGTGTCATGTAATCAAATTCCAACTAAAATATAGTCACTTTTGTGGTAAACAAGAAAGTGCCAAAGGTGGAGGGGGTCCCCTTATACATGTACTCTGAAACAAATTTGAAATTCTATTAACTTGAAATGGAAAGTAGTATAAATATGGTGAAGTTGTTTTAACTTGAAACTGTACGTTAGAATAATGCAGAAATGTATGTCGGTTAGACTAGTTAAGGGAAGTTTTCTTTGCACTTTCTTGCAGTTCAATCAACTAAAAAACAACGAGGCATCAGATTTATCAACGAATTTGTGAGTGGTAACAAAGGCAATCTTCTGGTTGAGTTAACTTGCATTTTCAAGGCAGCAGATGAACTTGCTTTTCAACGTTAAACTAACTTTTACAGTGCAGGAGAAAGCCACGTTAAAAAGTTAAACTCTCATAAAGCCCAATTAAAGTACAGAAAACAAACAAATCAGTGGGCACCGCTGTCCAACTACTTTTGTATATTTCTGTTCTGGGGCTGATTTTTCATGGTTTCAGCCAAGCCCCTTAGTTACAGATTACAATGATATTTAAGACAACTCTGTCCTTCCACGTTTGTAGCAGAAGTTTGGGGAAGGCCCTTTCATGTTTCTGCATTGGCAATACCGTGGCACACAACAAGAGGTCCATATGGTTTTCTGATGTTGGTGTGGAAGAACTTGACTGGCCTATACGTCACCCTGAACTCAACACGATGAATTGAAATTATGTTTTTGTGGCTGAAAGCAAATCCCTCATACAAGGCCTTAGCTTAGTTTCACCCGCTTCAATTGAAACGGGCCCCGCCATCCAAAGGGCCCCGACTGACATGCAAGAATTCAATAATTCACCCACTTTTAAAATAAACTACTTATTTCACTCAATGCATAGAGACATAAACATGGGAAGAATGGGTGCTTCAACCTACTCAGCCCCCCAAAAATCTGGCATCATAAAAACCATCAATTGATCATAAAAAATACAGCAGAGAGAGAGAGGTAGAGCTCAGACCGGCGAGAGAGACAGGAAGCATGCGAGTATGAACAGAAGCGTGGACGTGATAATAGCATTTTCCACAGTTCTGTGGTTTATCAGTGAGGTGTATGAACTACACTGCAGACTGGAGTCTCTGTTAACAGTGACAGCCACTCGTATCCTCCATGAATCTGTATCCTCACTGCACTGCATTATTATGAACTGTGATGAACTGGTCGTGGTCACACCTCTCTCTCGTCCAGGTGCTGTCTCTCCCTATTCCTCTCCTTCGGTTCTCACGCATTAGTTCCTGGTGGTGACTGCGTTGTTGCTGTGGCTGCTCTGACAAACAGTATGTTGGTGCTCAAGAGTGCTGTCTGCTGTAGTGTAAAACTGTTGTTAATATGTATTAGATTTAAGTTATCCTAAAACATGAATATCAATAACAAAAACACTTTAGTATTACTATAAAGAATTAGAAATTCCACAAACAATAATAATAAAATAGGCAATAAAAATAGTTCAGTATCAGTATCACTATAGTAATTCTATGTTTTTTGGAACACACTATAGAAAATGACAATATTAATACTAGTTGAGTTGGCTATGGTGATCTTACAGTTAAGTTATAGTAATACTATAGTTCTTCCTGTAGTAGTACTACCCTATGGTTTTAAAGGGAATTACTATAGTATACTATATTATTTAAATTGTATTACTCTAGTGTTTTCTATAGCTTCTATCGCACGCACTACAGAAAGTTACTAGAAATACTACACATTTACTATAACATCATCATATTATTACTATAGAAATGTTCTTTTGTGTGTTCAAAAAACAACTACAGAAACACTAACATACTACAGTAATAATATTAAAAATAATATCATAATACTACAAAGGTCTAGATACATAGTATTGCTATTGATATATTATAGAGCTAGATCTGCAGATAATGCTATCTGCAGATACTTTAGATGTCCAAATCAATCTTGTGTTTAGCGTTAATATGCGAGTGAAGGCAGTTATGACAGCATATTAATGCACATTAATGTTTTGGAATGAGACATTCAATTGCATAGGAGTAATGTTTGGGTATCCACATACGGTATATGCATGCATTAATCATTACACTGTTTGCTGGAAACCCTCTGTCTATACAAAAGCAGGAGATGCTAAATAAGACACCCATCATCTTTTTATCCTCTAATGTTTATGGAATAACTTTGTTGTATACAATGTGTGAGAGGTCCTGCAGTTTTTGAGGTAATTAGGAGAAAAATCTGGGCAGGTGGACTTTAACGGAAACTGATGAATCATGGAGTTACCCATGAGAGAGATACGGAGAGAATATATATCCCTCTGTCACCATGAAGGTTGGGAAATTATTTATTGATCCTCTGCAGGAGAGCACCGATGGTGGTCACTCTTGATCTCTCTTTCTCTCTTTGGACTTTGTTGGGCTTGTTTAGTCTGAGAAGAGGAGTTTGAATTAATGCAGACCCATGAAAGACCTCCCACCATGTCTTATAGACAGTCTGCTGCGCTCAACTATTCAGCCCAATATAAATATCCACCGCCTGCACCAACACAAGAGCCTGATTTCTAAGCATCCAGCTGTGGTTGTGAACACTTTGTACACTGCAACAAAAGCACAAAAAGATCACATGCAGACGGGCTGAATCTTTCTTTTAAGAAACATCAGAGAGGCTTGCAATGCATGATATAAACACAACTCTATGGGGACAAAGGTTCCTGTAGGGCGCTATAGGTGCAAGACTTAAAATAGCATACTGCGGTCTTACCAAGTATATGTGAGCATTTATCATTAATGGAGCAGGTGAAACAACAAGTGTTTAAAGTTAAGTGCGATGAGGCTTGTGTAATGAGCAGAAGAGTCTAAAACTTGAGTTGTGAGTGTTTGCAAGGCTTCATTAAGCTCTCAAAAATTATAATGGCTTTAAATTGACCCCAAAAGCATCCATGCAAAGACAAAAGCTGTCCAAAATATGTTGAAAGATTATGATAAAATGAACAATTATTTGTTGTTAATTAATTGTTCTCTCACTGTCTTTTCAGGAACCAACTGTCTGCAAATCCCAGCCAGGCCACAAGTTTCATGATTTATCGTCTTGACCGTATTAAGAGAACATATTCCCTCTTTTCAAGGAAAAGTCAGCCAGTCTGTATTTTGTTTTCTCCTTAGTAGGGCCAATTACTGCAAGCCATGTCAAAAAAAAGTTGTTGCTACCTCAAAGAATGGGAGGAATTATCTCTATAGCCTGAACACTCACACACACTGAGCACAAACACACACACACACACACACACACACACACACAGAAATGACAGCCCAGTTGCCACAGAAGAAGAGATAAGAGGCACCACAGCAGCATGTAAAAAAAGGGCAGTGCTTACTACACATCCTTATTTCCCTCAGCTCAAAGTGAAGCATGTTAATGCCCTGTCATATTCTGCACTCTGAATCCCAACTATGGAAGCAGATATAACGCATAGACCATGTTAACTATGTGGAAAGAGGCTGATTCAGCTTTGCTGAGTCAATAGTCATCTTCAGGGATGTTGCAAATCCATGACCAAATGTAGGAACAGATAGTGTTAGTTTGTTAGTTAGGAGTTGTTGCTTTTTTTTGTAACTTGATAAGTCATTTGGTCCATACTACATCAGAAACTGGTCAAAAATGCCCACAATAATTTGCCAGATCTCAAGCTGATGCCTTGAAATTGTATTTTTTTTTTTTTTTTGGTAAACAAAATCTAAACTCCAAATGTATTCAGTTTACTGTGATTGGTGGAGGAAGCTGAAACCATCAAATGTTTTGCTTGAAAACCAATTGAAATAATTGATCCATAGTACTGAATAATTTTCTGTGATCACCTCATTGTTCCATGGTTATTTGGCATGAAGAAATTGAGACTGGGCCATGGGTGTACTAATTCTGCTTACTAAAATACTGAGATAAAACTATTCTTCATTTTGATCTGGAACCTGGAGCCAGCTAACACACCCTGGGAGTCCCACGAGCAACCTACCCCCTATGCCTTTGCTATTATTTTGTATGGCACTTGGTTACACTGTCGGTGCCAAAGGCTGATAGTTGGTAAACTCATCTGCATGGCTGCCAAGTATTGGATCTTCCCTTTTAGGGCTTCCCCGATGACTGCAATCACGTTGATTGAATAGTTAACATTCTCGTTATTCCACGTAAATATAGCCTACGTTATTCTAATTACATCACAACAAAGTCCTAATCAAATCTAAATTACGGAATTAAAAGTGAAAATGTAATGGCCACAAAGAGAGGGTGATGCGCAAACAATTATGAACAGAAAACGCCGAAAGACCATGCATGCAATGGAATTACCCATTAAAGCAAGTAATGAATAATATTCAAGAAATTACTTCATGGTGGCGGTGCAGTCTTACCGATGGTCGAAATGTGAGAAGGGTGAAATTCATTGTCCGTGAATCTGCATAGCAAACATGTTTTCCCAACCCCAGAATCTCCGAGAAGCAGGAGTCGGAAGAGCACATCGTACTGCTTTGCCATAGTGCTGGATATAGTGTTGAATTAAAAAAGCCCCAGTCAGCTAACTCAGCGATTGACCAGTCCCTCCCCTCCTGCATCCCATGTCTGCTCAAATGGTCAACATAAAGCTTTGGCTATGCTTCTTTTTCTTCACTGATTCTGGGTCGGTGGGGAACAAAACAGGGATGCTCCAGCTTCCCAGGCAGCCTCCAGCTTCCAGTGGGCGCGGTGGACCATTGTCATGTAAGACTCAATGAGAAAAGGAGACTTCCGGCAGTGCTTTCCAACATAAAAGCCTAAGGCACTTGACATTTATGTGGTTCAAAGATGATTAGATAGATGTTTTGGTGGCAAATTCGTTAATAGCACGATTGGTTTCCCTCCCCACAAGATATCTTTATAACAATATGAATGTCAGGATAATATTAAACCTGTGAAATCTTTATCTATCTATTAATCTAATTTTGGTGCTATTTCCATCTATGAATTAAATTAAGGCATATTTGGTAATTTACATGTCTATCAGTATTATAATATTATTTTTATTATGCCCCACTTCACAATGCTAATTGTACATATCATTCACTTATATACATAATGCTTATTAGTTTCTGTACTCTGCATCCAAACAGTTCTTCTAACATGGCCAGATCAAACTGCTTGTGGGAAATTTATTTAGTAAATGGCATCATGCAAGCACAATATTATAGCACGATAAAGGCCTTAAAACAAGACCCCAAATGGGTCCTCAAGATTATGAATGCTAAAAAAGAATGAATTAAGACCCTCAGTGACCAACATGCTTGTGGTTGTCAAAAAAGGTATCACGTTCACGCTCTCTCTAACAGGATTCCTCAACTGACACTGACAAAGTGTGAACATCAGTGGCATCATCCCCTTTTTCTAATTGGAGAGCTTGAAATGTTCCAGAATTTTCTAATCAGCTATTTACAAACAAATAAGCAATTTATTAATTTGCCACTAACTAACACACTGAACCTGGAGTTTAACTTTGAACTGTGTAGCCTACATTGCACTAATTTTTTATTCTTTATGTCTCATATTGCGAATGTTTGCACATTCCTTCTTAATTACCCTGTGTACATATTGTTTGCATTTTATGTGTTACTATTATTGTATTTTTTGTATACTGCACATTTTTGAGCTCTTTACTATATTTATGTTTGTCAATCAATCAATCAAACTTTATTTCTAAAGCACATTTAAAACAACCAGGTTGCTGTACATTGACATGAAACAGTAAATAGACAAAATACAGCACCAGACAAATACAACATACAGTTCTCGTGCCAGATTAAAAGCCAAGGAATAAAAATGTGTTTTAAGTTGCAATTTAAAAACCGGAAGGCTTGGTGCCAGTCTGACATGAAGAGGCAATTCATTCCACAGGCTGCGACTGAGAAAGCTTGTTCCCCCTGCTCTTGAGCCGTGTTTTAGGGACAACAAGAAGAGACCTTGAAGGAGCATGTGGCTTCAACAAATCAGTGATTATGTGTTCTTTTAAGCACCAATACATAGCCTACTAAGGCAAATTTCTTGTAGCCTATGTGAAATTCTGATTCTGGAGGCATCAGGCCCTCTCATGGTCCCTGGCCACAGGGGAGTCACCAGCTTTGTCTGGATGGTAAACCAGTCTTGACAACAGACAAAGTAGAAGAAGGCTGTCTGTAACTTTGTGTCAGGCTATATTTATATAAAAATGTGAACGTTTATTCTTCAGAACCACTTTTGAGGATTTATTTTGCAGGATCACACCACTTCCGGTACTATTGTGTTTAGTTTGCAGATCGACGGTGCGCGGCAGCAGTGCTTCTTTCTTCGTCAGTGGCACAAACACCTATGAGAGCAATATGGATTAAATTAAACCGGGACACGGAACAGTCAGACGTATAGTCACTCGTTAACTCATAATTTGCAATAAAACTAACGTCAAACACTTTTTCAAGAGGTTGTGAGTGGCAGTGTGCCGTATTTCACACTAAAGCGAATGAAAGAGGTTTGTTCCCTTGGAGACGCCGTAGCGGGTGTGCGCGCAGTTTCCGCCCACTACAATCTCGGCAGGAAGTGAGCAGGAGTCCGCTGAAAGTGAGCGAACTATCAAAACAAACTAAAAGCATCCCTGCAGTTCACGGGTCATATTATCAACATGGACGGTGTGGCGACGTCTTTGCGGTGCTTCAGTGAGCGCCATCCCGCAGAAATGTTCGTGGACGACGGGGTGGAGACTGTGACTTCAGTGGAGCAGGTGAGCGGAGGCAGATAATGTGGGCTAATGCTAATGCTAATGTGATTGAGTGGCAGCTTTCTACTCTGGATGGAGGCGCGTCTGGAAAAGTGTGACACAGATTCAACTGTCACTGTCGTAACCTCCCCTCATTCGGCTCATCGATTAGAAAAAAAATTGGGAAACTGCTTCGCGCACATTATCTCGCTGTGCTTTAGCTAGCCTAAATTAGCAAACTTGAGCTTTTAGGTAGCTAGCTTTGTATCTTAAAGAGATTAACTTAAATATGCATTAACTTAACTGCTAGTTAAGCAACTTAAACAGTTAAGCCCGGGTACGACAGACCATGTGACTTTATTGTAAGGCTTTTAATGAGACTCCAACGAACAGCTGCACATCAATTAGATATTTTAAGCTCTTGACTTGCAGTTAATTAGTGTGTGGTTAATTCATGCCGTAGTAATGCGTTAAGAGCCACGTGAAAGAATAGTGACCCCTTAACTCTCCAAGACGAAGGAGTTTTCCAATTGAGATCTTTGGTGATATTAGGTAATCGCATCCAGCGTAATCTGCTAATATTATTTAATTGTTTACTTTTTCATATTTAAATTGGGGACAGTGCATGTTCGTCAAACATTGTCATTTTATAAACACTGATGTAAATGTGCTGAGGTTAGCTGAACAGCTAATTTGAACCCATCAGCTAAGTATGAAGTGCCACAGAAGTGCCAAATATAAGTTTGAGGTAATTTAGAAACCCTGTGGCTCTTGTTTATCTTACAATTGTAAAAAATCATGTTTAGTACATACACATACATACACATTTCATCATGATATGATAATCAGCATCAGGTTTATTGCCAGGTACATTTTCACACATGAGGAATTTGCCTTGGTAAATGTTGGTGCTTAACAGTATACACATAAATATATAAATATAAATCTAGTAAAGAGATCAATCAGCACAATGCAACACATGTGATGTTTGTAGTTTTAAGTGTGCTCTACAAACAGAACCTACCTCTGCTCTGCGTTTGACTAATGGAAATGACTAGCTGATAAAAGGCAGGTTATGTTATTGATATTCTTTAGCTCACGATGACCTTCATAATGACTGTTTTCACTCTCCTCTTTCCTGCCCCTTTTTCTTTTATAACTAGAAAAAAGTGGAACGCTGCATTGAAGAAGTCATCAGTGTGTACAAGCAAACACACAGCGTACCACTGTAAGTATCCAGGGTGTCAGCATGCTGCAGAACATTTGTGCTGCTACAGCTCATGAGCAGCTTCTTAACAAAAAGAACAAGTTCCTACAAGTGGATGCACAGTGTGCAATCTTGAATGTGGTTGAGTTTGGAGTTGAGTTTTTCTACTGTAATACAACTTCAGACTTGAAAAGTGCCCAAGCTACATGATCATAGTTAAAAATAAGTTTGGTTTTGTAGTGCTGTTCCATTAGGTCTACGTTATTTTGACATCAGTGGTTGTGATGATGTTCCATAGTGTTTACCGTCATTCACCCTAACACCTGACAAGAAAATCTCCTCCTAGAAGTAAACCCCGGCCCTAAAGACATTCTCCTGAATGAAAAAAGTCTTTGCATTATATTAACCAGGGGAGATATAAACCATTGTTTTTCTTTAAAGGACTTGCAAAATATTATGAATCCTAAATATTAAGCATAAATTAATCAGATATTGGATTGTTTAAAGTGGAGTCTAAGGATATCCAGGACCTGAGGAATATCTGCTGCATCAATTTTAAAACTTAATAAAAAACTCATCATATGTGGGGTGGGAATCAGTAGAGGCCCCAGGATACAATATTATCACGATATTAGTGTCTCGATACGATATTATTGCAATTTTAAGTATATTGTGATGTATTTCAATTTAATACCTATTTTCAAACTTCAAATTATGTCACCACCATCTGTTTTATCTAAAAAGATACATTTGTTTGTTTATCTCACTTTTTCATTCCACTAGATGGTGCTGTTGAGTTTTCTAGTGGACTGAGCAATAGATTTTATTATTCTAGTACCAAAAAGTTAAATTCTCATGTGCAATTTATATAGTAAAAGATTGATACTTCACTGCGTCAGTGTATCAATAAAGTACTACTACGGAAAATATTGCGATACTGTGCTGTATCGATTTTTCCCGCCACCTCTAATCTTGGCTCTGTGTGTAGAGGATGGAAAATTAAGTAGCTCTACTTTTGCTTTAGACACGTGACTCTGTTAGGTCAGATATTAACACTAATTATGTAAAATCAGGACACCAAATTGGCCTCACCTCAACTCAGTATATCATAAAAGCCTTTTTATGCTGTACACAAAAATCCTTATCTGACCAACAAATTGGTTAGATAATGTGTAGCTGTAGTTAGCGATGATCATCTTTTCATAAGACTCTCATAGGGTTGGTTACATTTACTGCCATCATGAGACATTTCCAACAACACTGCTCACTGGCTGTGGCTGCTTTTGATTATGTATGGTTGCTGTTGTCTAAATGGTGTGTTGATCAGCCCACATACTCCACATACTGCTGTCAGTCCTCTCTTAATGAGGTGACTCATTTCATTTCTATGACAACTGCGTGGACCTGAATGTCACCAGCGTTGCAGCCAATGGGGGAATGTATTTGGCACTGTAAGAACATGAATGGTATTCATCAGTAGAGATCATGCACTTAGTAGTGATCACCTGCTTTCTGTTTGGCCTGCACTCACGGTTTAACACCTAGCAGGCAATGATAGGGGTGAGTGGGTTTTTGAGGTTAATTGCGGGCATCTTGCTTGAAAGGAAAGTGTCCAGGCTGTGGTAATTTTCTGGCCTGCTTGCCAGAATTTTAGCAGTTTAATCAGAATGGGTGACCCGGGTTTGATTCACACTGCACATCCACTAATGTGTCCTTGAGCAAGACACTAAACCCCTATTGGCTCTCGAGGTGTGTCGACCTCGGACATATATATAATAATTGTATGTCACTTTGGATAGAAACATCTGGAAATGTATGGATTCATTTTTGTTTTTTTTAAATTGATGCTGATGTGTAATATTTTCCCACCCACATGTACCAAATCAAAAATGGATTATGGATATGGACAAATACTGGTGCAAATACTGTCTTAATTCAAGTGGTTTTAAAACAAGACAAAAATCGAGCAACAAAAATCTGTTGATAATTTGACGGTGGTATTAAGTAGACAAAAATCATTACTGAAGAAAAAAAGAAAGGCGGTTTTTGTGGCCTTTATATTGAATATATTTTTAGGTGCTATTGGCCTGAAACAAAGTACATAAGGAAGGCAATCCCAAAGTGCATTCAAGTTGACTTCTGCTATTAATGAAATAATGCAAGGGGGAAAAATCTACTATTTAGTGAATTTACAATCAGGAATTTAGAAATATTGAAGCCAGGAATCCAACTTCCCCCACCGCAACTCCAGCCCTGTAAAAAATGTTTGACCAGATACCAAAACAGCTTTTTTTACATTATGTTTGTTCATATTCTTTCAACTCCTTAGATATATCTTCACACTGCCATGAATATCATTTTAGTGGAGAAAATCCCTCAGTTTTGTTTTGATGCAATTTTAATGCTTTTTATTTTCCAAACTTAAAAACAGTCACTGTTTAAGACACTCTAAAGAATATCAAAGTCAGACCTTTACGTTAGCACCATGGCTAATGTGTATGTGATTGTGGATCACAGTAATCCTCAGGTTGTTAAAACCCCCTAATTCCCCAAAACACAACTGAGCTACATCCCCGTGTACTACACACAAAAGTCACAAAACAAGGACCGTTGCAAAAGTGGCCAAACATGCTGCTACAACGAACATGAGGCAAATAAAAATAATGATTTTTAAAGCTGCTATCTCTGCCAAAACAAAACGTACAATTTTAATAGAAACTGAGATGGTAAGAGATGTATGTCACTGTTGTTTATACCTTAGCCTCAAACATCAGTGTTTGCTCTCTATTGTCTCTTTTTCAGATGCTTGTTCTGCTCAACTTGAGACGGAGATTATTGGTGTAATTTACTTGCACAATCGTCTATAGCCAGGTCTGCCCCTAAACATTTAAACAGCCACATTGAATCCTTGATGAGCATAACTGGTGGGCGGACTGGCTTTTAGCGGCTTAGCATTGGTCCTTGGGCAGCGATCTGTGACTAACCCTGTGTAGGTAGAGTGTAATTACATCGTCGTCATAGCGAACGCTGCATGAAAAGGGCAGGTAGTGAATAGGACTGGGTGGGTGGTGAGGAGGGAGGGGGTGTCATCTGTCTTTGACTCACTGACACACATATTGTCGTACACTCTGTGTGTGTTAAAAGATGCAGATGAAAGTTGCACACTGACATTAAAAAGATGGAGGGGAACAGTGTGTGACTTCTGCTGCTGTAACACTGAACTCCCACTGCTTGGGAATCAATAAAGCGTTATCTCATTTTAGTTTCATGATTTATTTTAATAGGGTAGGGTAATAGGGTAAGTATGTATAATGGAGTAATACCACATACCGCAGCATTAATAATCCAATCAAGTTTGCAGTGTTTATCTCTAGATCTGCCTTTTATACAAATGCACAAAACAAAAAAAATACATCCAATGATACAAAACAGAAAACATAATCTCCTCTCATCTTTCAGTTTTTACAGATTTTCACATGAAATACTGGGACACCTGACAGAAATAAATCAGTTTGAAGTCATGTGTTTGTTCTGCTGGATTTGATGCTCCTTTTTCTACTTTGTTCTTAATGAGGACAGGCCAGAATATTCCCCCGCTGAAAGAAAGTGAATAAAAGATTAGGAGGAAAATGCAAAGGAGCCGCTAATTAGGAGGCGCCGAAAAAAACTAAAAATATCTAAGTAAGTAAATAAAAGAAATGCTGATACACCGCACTGCCTGCACTCTGTTTCTCTCAGATTTTGTGGTAAAGTTTTATTTACAAATACACTAAAAAATGAAAGTATAATTGACTATGATGGAGCGAGAATCGAGCAAAGAGATTACCTGGTGGACAGCTGATTGCTTAAAACATAAAACCATTTTTCATGTCTATGAAGATTCTCAGTCATCCAGGTCATGTTGTGTTATGACCTGAGGTCACAATAGCAAAAGCCTGTAATAATAGCATTTCTGCAAGCGGGAGTGAATAGAGCCCCTTCTTTAAACTGTTTTTTTTTTTTTTTATTTGTGATTGATCATTCTCTCCTTTGTTTGGTCTTCAGGCCAACGTTGTTGCGGGAACAACACTACCAATATCTCAAGAAGGGTTTACGTCACTTATCAGATGCTTATGAGGTACGATATCACACTTCCAGCCGGCAAAGAACACACGTTAAAACATCTGGCATGGCCATTTGAGCGCATGTTAAACCTCATGACACATACAGTACAACCGAGCACTGAAGTTCACTCAGAGGTCGTATTAGTTCCTCTGTGTCAGTAATAACCAGTAACACTCGCTGCCTCTGGATAGATGTCTGATTGGCTCTCTCTGCTTTAGATAGAAATACCATTGTATGGAAAGTTATGCTTGTCTGCTCCTGGGAAGGTCACCTCTCTTACTGTGTGTTAAAAATGTACATTATGCTTGTTCAAATTTTTGCAGCTGCCCACAGCCAGCCAGAATATAGACCAAAGTAACTCACACTGGCTAGAAAAGAGAGAGATTTGTTTTGTGCCCACCAGCTCAGAATCATACTGATTTGACTTTAGACCTTTCATTGTTTCCTTTGAAGCCAGATTGACAGCAAGTGTGTTTATGTGCTGTTACTGTGAAGTACTTATATTTCCAAGTAAACATTGCAACGACATTGCAAAGTATTGGATGGAAATTAGAAGCTGAGTCATGATATTATTTAACAAAGACATCACTCTATTGTTTTTCTCTATTATACTACACCACAAATTATAATTATATTCTATCATAACACCACATATATTTACCAAACTGAAAAGAAGTGGTGTGATATTTTTGTGGTGACTGAGTTTGTCAGCTCTATCGTTTTCCTCCCGTAGGCTCGGCCTCTCCTCTGTGTCTGTGTGGCAGACTTGTGTGCTCTCGTCTCTGTCTCAGACTGACTGATCTCACCATCTCGTTTATTGCTATAATTGGTCATCTGATGCCCATCTTATCATGTGATGTGTGTGTCTGTCTGTCTCTGTGCGGGTAGTGTCTGGATGCTAGCAGACCGTGGCTCTGTTTCTGGATTCTTCACAGTCTGGAGTTACTAGAGGAGCCCATTCCTGCTGCTGTCGCCACAGAGTGAGTCACACTCACACTCTCCACCTAGACTTTTACCAAGGGGCAAAAATGGAGCCAAATAAAAACCTGTGCACTGCCAAAAACTTTATTTGTTCCCATTGCATAGTTATCATAACAATTAACTGCAGCAGCTACACCTAAAGTGTGTGTGTGTGTGTGTGTGTGAGAGAAATACCCTTCCCACATGGTCTTATAAGGCACAGTCTATTTTTATTTGATTTATTTATGGATCTGCAAGAACATGCAGTCTGAAGGATAACATGGTAAAGTGACAACTTTTATTTCCAACACTGTCCCAAGATTGTTAAAGACATTCACCAGAATCGGCATTATTGCCAAGTAGGTTTAGACATGCATGGAATTTGATTTGGTCACTTTGTTCATTACAGTAAATATAAAATACTAAATTGACAAGGGATACAAAAATGAAATGCGTAACCTAAAATGAAACAACAGAATCTTGAAAACAAAACTACCTCGGTTGTAACGATCCCCCACCCCGCCACCCAAAAAAATAGAATTAAACAGATTTTTTTAAATTAATAGTAACTACTTTATTTTTAAATAAAAAGATCTTATTTTTGTCTACTTCATATTTTGTGTGTGTTTAAATATATTTTAAAAAGAGCTTCAGGCTACATTATTCACTCGAGGCACGGTGCTGTACGTGACGCACGCTGGCCCTGGTGCTAGAGTCAAAAATACCCTTGCAGTGGTAAAGTAGCTTGTGCCAGAAAATTACTTCTTACATACAGTATAACATTTCAAACCAAGAACTTTGTCTTCTCTCCCAGGCTCTGAATATAAAGTCTGCCACTAAAACACAACTCTTGTGTTGTTGGGTATTTTTTTATAATCATCCAACCAGAATAAATTGTCAGAGACGGAAAGAACATTTTACTAAAAAGTGAACTCTTGAATGATCATATAATGAGCAATAAATCACAAAGATTATTAGCTATTTTTCTAGCGATACTAATCAGAGACTTCATAATTAACTGCAACAATCAATCTTAATTCTCGTCTATAATCAAACACCCACAGTGATTAATAATATTATATAATAAAATAATTAATAATCATGGTTCTGAAGAAGGAGTGAAATCAATGTTTTTCCTCAAATTATCACGACCGATGATTGTGATTAGCAGGTGTAATGACAGTGTTGAGCAGAGTAGGCAGGTGTGTAATTCTATACATGTTTATGCAGCTGGAACTTCAAACTGTGTCTGTGTTGCTGCCACAAAAATGTCACTTGATTAAATTACTGCACGCTGAAAGTAACACTGCAAACCCCATAGCAAGTAGCGACGCCGGACAGCCAGCCCACACTGTCATGATTACTGCGAGGCGTGCCAACACACCGGCTGGCACTGCCCAGCGCCAATGTGACGCCCTCGTGCTCACACACACAAACACACAGGCCCTGTTTAAGGATTTATAACAATGCATCCTACAACAGATTGCTTTCTCTGTCCCAGTGAAATGTACACTGTTCTCAGGTCAGTATTGGCACCAGACTGGTTTGCCAAAGTAATGTAGTTAATGTAGGTTTCTCTTCCAACTCAGTTGGCTCAAGGCACGCTCGCAATTTTGTGATTTCTTTCCATGGAGGAGGATGAAGAGGACATTCATGAGAGGAGCAGCCTGGTGCGCAGAGGCTACAAAGAAAGGAAACTGGTTGAAATGGCTTGTGCTCAGTGTCACATCAGCTGCAGGGAACTAAGTCAATGATGCTTTAGTGGATTGAAACTATTGTTTGTGTGTGTATAAAGTGTGTAAGAGAAGTGGTTCATCCACATGAGGTTATTAGAGATTATTTTCTTGAGGAACATAGATGCACAGAACTGCAAAGACAGGTCATCAGGGACAATAAGATAAGAGAAATATTTATTATGCATTTCTGGAAACTTGTCTTTAGCTTCACCAGGTTCATTAAAAGACATTAAAAACATCAAATACACATAACACAGAACACATACGACCAATTCATTTAAACACAGAAACCAATTGGAGCTTTCAAGTACACCGGTTATCTCTTATGAATTTATCAAAGCAATTGTGCGAGGGATAAAATAATTTTTTTAAAGGTTTTTTTGTCGCCCTGGGTACTCTATAACGCCTTCCTGAGGGGAGCTTGTCAAATTCAGCAAACTGGGGATGTGAAGGATCCCCCACGGTTCGTTGTGCTTTCTGCCTGCAGTGGAGCACATAAATCTCACTCAGCTGTCTCTGTGATTTACGTATTATTTTCCCAGCCATATTCACAATCCTAGTCAATTTGGACCTATTTTTAGATTACCATACTCTCCACAAGATTTCTGTAGACCAACTCTAGGGTATTTTCGCTTACAGAGAAGCTGTCAACTTCCTCAATACAACACAGCTCAAATATTACTGGTACAGTAATTAAATTTGTGTCAGAGGTTCCAGTACTCCCAGTAAGAGAGAGAGAGAGAAGCATACAAAGACAACACCAACAGAACATAAAATCAGGATCGCCTCCAATCCATATCAGTCGTAATCCGTCTAGTCCTCAAAGGCACTTAAAGAGGTAGTATGCTTTTTGGCTTTTTCTCTGTCCTTTAATGAGTTATACACCTTATTTGGTTTGCAAAGTGAAAAAGCCCAAAGTCCACCCCAAAGGGAGTTCCCATCTCCCACAGAAAATACTGCTCTGAACTGCTTGAAAACAGCTTGTTTGTAGTCCAGCCGTTTCCCTTTCATCCCTGCGCGTCATATAACGCTCGCCAAGCCGCTACTCCAACACGCCCTCAAAAACACTGGTGGAAAAACACTGAGCTGCAGCACACACCTCTCCTCTCCCTTCCAAACACTAGCTACCCTCCAGACACTCAATGGACATAAAGTTGTTACTGTGATGTAGAGACAGAGCTCAGTTAAAACTTTATGGATGAAAAATACTTTTGTTACAGATTAATAACTCACCACTCTGAAACTCTTGCTCCAGTCCATGTTATTAAGCTGGTAAGGGATATACAGCTGTATATACCCGCACTTCTCTGCTTCTTATTGGCTAGTAGTCCTTAGCTGGGAACTGCGCATGTGCAACTCCCAACAAAGATCATTTAGAGACACGATGTATCACTCTATAGCTAAAACAAAGCGTTCAACACAGGGTGAAAATAGGAGCTTCAGCAATGTACAGTATGACAAAAAATATGGTGTTTTTTGAAAATTAAACCTAAATAGGATTTTGAACCTGAGAATGAGCATAACATGACCTCTTTAAGATGACTGCTGTCTTATAACATGTTGTTTTTGGATCGTAAAGGAAACTTTGTTGTAAGTTTGGGGTCTTCTCATCTGTTTTTATACAGAGTTAGACACATTCACACAAATCTGTCCTGTACAACCTCTACCAAAAACCCAGCAGCTCTGTTGGGGGTTAGTGGAAGAGAAGAGAGGGTTACTCAAACCATAAGTGACAACGTTTTAGTCTTCCGTTCGGTCTGTTCCCAAATTGACGGACCTAATCATATTTAGATGGTGTCTTTTGTTAGAAAAGCAAGGGATGTTTTATGTTTTATTTTATTTAAATTGAACAAACTCTGTTTCTTTTTCTGTGTTCAGGGCACTTTTTTTATAAACTACACCAACAAGAATTATGTATCAAAACCATACACTGTATAAAAGAAGTGGACGGAGTCATTGTGACGTCACACTGGTTTGTGGACTACCGTTCTGAAGCCTCGAATTTGGCATGTTGGCTGTCACCATCTTGGTTTATTGGAACCAGACACCAGATGTGACCTTATTTGGACGAGTGGGTTGCGCTAGCCAGATTGGTTAGCAAGGTGCATCTGTAATTCACGTTAATTGTGGTTTTAAACGGTATGCTGATTTTGGCTAGCGAAAAACAGGTTTAAAACAAAATGTAGTTACTTAACAGAAACAATTAAAAGTCAACTCCTAAGCTTTTACAACGTTGCTGGTTAAATGTACACATTGCTGTGTATACACACGCCTCTATCCTGATTGACAGGTTGAATGGTAGCGACTTGTCTATCACCAGACAGCCACGCCCTAAAGCCTACCTTGCTATAAGATAAGATAGACTTTAATTTTCGTCCAAATGGGACCATAATTCACTAAATTAACATCTTGCTGTGTTGAAGAAGACTTGAAACTAGCGACTGAGATCATAAACTCATTAGGAAAGTGTTTATTGAGTTAATACATCAGGTGGGAAGTAGGTAGACCAATGCAATCAAGACTGTTTTTGCAACTAGTGGTGGCCATTAGAAAGAATGCAGGTTTAAGGCACTTCTGCATTGGCTTCACTTTTCAGACTCGGAGGTTCCCCCTTGATCAAAAGACACAAACTGAAACATAGACCTGTATGGGCAAGTCACATATCATCACTATCGCAATGCTGCTGTACCTGTTTTGCTTGCACCATCAGTATATACATGTGTAGCCTGCATAGATTTTTCAAAAGCGGCAAACCCTTTTGTGTCGGGCACATTTTATTTATACAACATAATAGTATGAGAAATAGTTTGTAGATTCCTCTGCTGTTAAAAGTTAGCCATATTTTTCAGATTAGACTTCCTTTCTTACTGCTACATTACTTGCCCTTCATGCTTTTTTTTAACCCTAGTTTTCTCAGACGCTCCTTCTGTTCCACAGCAGTAGCTTAAAGTAACCAAGCAAGTTATCAGTGATTTGTGAGTGGAGTTGTGTGAGGCAGGATTTCCAGTGCATTCAAACCCACCTCACACACAAAAAATGCATTTATTTATTTATTTTTTTTACAACCACTGTGTAACGCTCCCATCTTCAGCCCATAAATCTCCATTGGTTATGGTTACATAATCAGTACAGATGCATTAACCAAATATCCAGGAAACACTTGATCATCCTCCTTTTTGTTATCTGATATTTCAGTATTAGTGTTGAAACATTGAACTGCTCATTATGGTGTGTGTCTATTTGTGTAAGTACAATTAAACAAAATGTGGTCATAACCTTTTTGATCTTCTCTCTCCAGTGTGTGTCAGTTTCTGGCTCGCTGTCAGAGCCCAACGGGGGGCTTTGCCGGGGGACCAGGACAACACGCCCACCTCGCACCTACCTATGCTGCCGTCAATGCCCTCTGTATCATCGGCACAGAAGAGGCCTATAATGTTATAGACAGGTACAGTCATGCTCACATGACCAAATTCACCCCGCTGTCTTACACCACACCAAGTGGAAGTGAAGACACGGTGTTGGAAGAACACAGAAAGGTTTCTAGTAAAGCAGACTTCAAATGGACTAGCTGTTTTGTAATAAGACTCCTTCATACTTACGTGCCTGGATGTTTCCTTTGTTTTAATGCTGCTCTCGAGATAATGTAAAAATGCAGTCTGGTGACAAGTCACTGGGGTGGCAGTAGGAGGGGAAAAAAAGCATTCCAGACAAACTGTGCACATTTTCATAATTTTCAGTGATATGTGGCTGATGAAGTCTCTCAGCCTTTCAAAAAATCCAAACAGCTCAGCAGCTTTTAACGTACAGCATACATTTATTTGTCAGCAGAGTTTTTTGACTCCCAAAAAATCACGTCAACAATTTGTCATGGCAACTTTGTTGGAGAGATTTAAGTCAGAGATGCCCAATGTTCTATAAATAGTAGGATATACACAACAGTGTAAATATCAAATCACCTTAAGGGTATTGCAGTGGATTTATGCTAAAGTCTTGTGCAGTCGGAATGAAAGGCTTCAGATTATAAAATACCGTAAAACTTCAGTTAACAGCCCAAATCCCAAATAGACGCCAGTATCTCTTACTGGCCTGATGTGGCTACACGTTTTGCCAAATAAACACGGGTCTCAATTAGAAGCCTGGTCTGGGTTTTTAGAAGTTTTCTGGATGTATAAAGCCCACTGGGTCGTCTGCTTGAGCTAGTACTAAACTGCTTAGATTGTGCATACCAATCTAAATGATTAAACTTTTGCTAATGTGGACATGCTACACATCGTAAGATCAGTCGTGCGGTTAATTATATGGAAACGGTGAGCAACAAAGTAAAATTCATTCAGATTTACTGGAATGGTGAACAAGAGAGATGAAAAAAGTGGTGAGTCACTACATTTTGAAGCAATCAAAAAGTATAAATATGTGTCCATTATTTATATTCCTTTAGTCTCTAAGGTTCCACCGATCAAAAGAATGAATTGATCAATTGTTGTAGAGATCTCTCATATGATCTCTACAACAAATGAATCATTCATAATTGATATGTTATCCGATGGCCTAATTTTTATACAAGTAATATTTATACTGGTGAATAAACTTTTTAATAGTAGCCTACTTCCCATCTTGAGTGTGTGAGAGTTTTGCGCAAAAGGAATTGTCCCATAAAGACGCCTGTTCCAAGCATAGGCAGGGAGATTTCAGTAACTGAAGCAAATAAAAGAACAGGCTATTAATTTCAGTTTTACGGTGACTAAAACAAGCGCTTTTTACATTGTATCAGTTTGATGGTATAAAGTATAATGATAACCATGTTCACATTTCAAAGCGTTCAATCAGTGGCTGTATAATGATGTTTGAAATTAATTAATTAGTTAATTAAAGTATGCATTTAATGCCTTTGAGTATAATTACATTTTTCTGTATTATACTGTGATCTTGTAGGAGAACATTACGGTCATGTCTTCTTGTTGATGTTATTTAACCAGTAGCTGATTATAAGTGCATTATGACAACATTATACAACTTTTCGCTCCCCATATATGTATTTATATCTACAAACTGACAGGGTGAAACTACTAATGTTTAGAGTCGTGATTTCTGTGTTTACCTTTTATTAGTGCTTTAATTAAATTTGCTTAGAACTTCTTTCTCTCGCTTCATCTCACTCTATCCTGTTCCTGTTCTTTTTGTCACCGTATATCTCCTCCGTCTTCTTTTCTAATAACCACCACCACTCTGTCCTCCTTTCTTGACCTACTCTGCAGGGAGAAGCTCTTAGATTTCCTTTGGTCAGTGAAGCAGCCAGATGGTTCGTTTGTGATGCACGTCGGAGGGGAAGTTGATGTCAGGTGAGAGCCCCAGAAGATAACGCCGCCGCCGCCTCCCCCACCCTCTGCTCCTTCTCCCGGTGTAGTATTTCCCTTACAGGAGGATCCATGAATCACCAAACAATAGGTCACAGTTGAGAGCATAATTGGTATCCACTCTTTTTTTCATTATTGTGTATTTGTTGTGCGACAGTCAACAAATTTGCACATTTAGTCTTTTCACCACATAAGTAGGACATTTTACAGTACATCCCTTTTTATCTTCCTTTGAATTTTTTATGCTCTTTTGTTCCCCTTTGGTGTTGATAGAAAAGAAGAGAAATACCCACATCTCTCTTGCATTTTCATATTTGACTTTGTATGTGCGCGTGTGTTGCGCTTTCTCTCTTTGAATCTGCTATGTGGAGCAGTGGGTTTTTAATAAGCAGCTTTGACAGTGTCGTCTTCGGTTTCAACAAAGAAACTCAAAAGTCAAAGTTACTTTTTTCACTCTCGGCGGAGGCTGTTATCTGTTGCCAGCCAATTAATGTTCTGCTGTCATTATGCATTATTTAAACCCCTTCCCTCTCAGACGGGTTTGCCTCTCTGACACCATCCTGTGGAACTTTTTCATGAACAAAGAAAAAAAAAAAAAGAAAGCAAATGTTTTAACTTCTTTAAAGGGTTTAATTGGCCTACAAAGCATAAAGATTTGCTTAAACCCACTTTTCATTTTAAAG